>NC_090937.1:1510555877-1510858908 GCF_040938575.1 Ambystoma mexicanum | reverse complement strand
GCGTGCTGCCTCATGACTGGACTCTATTTATCCCGCCGCAGGCAGGCATTCATATTTAAAAGCTGTGCTTCAGTTGAGATGCTGCCTCGTGTGTTTCTTCGGATTTGGCAGCCATACATTCCATTTGACAGATCATCCCACGTGCTGCTGAAATATGAGTACGCCTCATGAACATTTCACATATATGAAATAAGTAACACATTGCAAACCAAATTAGGAAGCCACTTGCTACTTTGTTAAGGCCCTGAGGGTTTACTGTGCAATTGACCCTCCCTTTGGCTGGCTCACACTATCACTCGTTCAAGTCTGAAATCGGAATTTAGACGATTGTACTTTTCATTCACCGACGTTCAAGGGAACCATGTTTTGCTGCATGGGCAATTTCTAATTTTAAAAGTGTATTGTTGTGTATATTCATGTTATTTACAGTAAAGGCTGAACGGAGTCCAAATGCAATGGAGCATCCAGATGCTGCATTAAGTAGGGGCAAGGACAGATATATACTGTAGATGGATAACTATCAACAACAGGGATATATTTCACCAAGGCATTGGTGGAACTTGGGCTGTATATGGAATCACCTGGGGAGATGACCTCTGTTCCTGATAGGTGCCCATCTACAATTGTACATTGCATATGTGCGTATGTCCCCCTTCAGCCCCCCGTTCCTCATGGACCCACAGATGTGAGATATGCATTATGTACCCGAGTTTATAGCACCAGTGCAAGTAGCGAATAGTTGAACCGTAGATTGGAGAAAGGTGTTCAAAGGCAGTGCTTACTTATTTGCCCAAGATCACCCACCTCATCTACAGAACAATCAATACATAATTCTGAAAGGTATGCACACATATTGGGCCTCATTCCGAGATTGGTGGTAGTCATGGCCTTATTGGCGCCATGACTGCCACCAATAACGGGTCCGGCACCGGTGTTGGTCAATGGGGACTTACTGGTTCATTCCGACCTTGGAGGGACCGGTAAGTCCCCATTGACCAATTCATTCCCCATTCCCATTTGAGCCCCCATAGGGCTCAATGGGAATGGGGAGGGCGCAAATAACGGGCTTGCGAATGGGAAGCCCGTTATTTGCGCCCTGATCCCCTAACGGGACACGTAAGGGACGGGACACGTAAGGGGACCTCAGAATCGGGAGGTAGGGGATTACCAGCTTCAGTCTCCTTAGCAGTGCCCGGTATCCCCTACCGCCCGACTCAGAATGAGGCCCTTTGCCTACATTGCCTACAAAATGAGTAAACGCTGCCTATCATTTAATCATGGTGTGCAGTATTTACAACGGATTCCTAGGGAATCCACCTTAGTTTTGCTGGTCTTGAAAGCAGGTGGATTCCATTCAAATCCATTGCTATGACGCCATCATGAAAATGTCATGCTGGTGCAAAGCCTAGTGGTTTTACAAGGTGGAGAGAAAAAACATAAAAATGTCACAGAGACTGAATGCAGGTGTTATACAGGCAGATCATATTTACACCTGTCTTTCACACTTCAATCTATGCTGCAGGGACTTGAAAAAAGATCTCCAGTTTGACTTCACAGCACAAACCCATGTTACAATGCAACAGTCAGCTGTGTGCATGGAAACCGTTTCATCATGTGGGCCCAATGACAGATTTGGAAATGGACTCTTGTAATTACCAAGACACAAACCTATCACAATACTACATAAGCGCGAATTCACAGAGTGTTTTCCAATGGGGATTCGCCATTATAAAACGTTTCTCTGAATTAGGCCCAAAATAATGTATCAATTACAAATAATCAAAGTGAAATAATGACCAACATTTCACTTTCAGTTTAGATTTGGATTTTAATTTTGTTGGATTTAGGAACACACATACTGTCAGTTAACTATATTTGTAATGAAGATGTCATTTTTAGAAATTAGAGGTTGATGAAACAGGTAGGGAGCAAAGTAAGTGGGCCCAGGTCAAAGAGATCCAACCTATACCACCACGATAACCATTGGATTCACAGTGGCCATGATGGGAAAAGGTGTGCAGTGCAATGCCACTCGAACCAGCAAGATGTGTTGGTAATATTGTCTCAAAATAAAATAGAGGTATTTATTCTAAAGTTTTTAAAGGTCCTGGTAAGCAAAAGGGGATGCCTTTAAGATGAAGCACTGCAGTATGTATCACATCATGTGATCTCATAGACAAGGTGAAAAGTGCTCTGCGAGACAGCTTAACTGGGACTGCAAACCATGTAATGCCTGGAGCTCCCCTCATAGGTGTGCACTCACAGAGGATCATGTCTCCATAACATAAAACACACATTTAAGCAATATGACCCGAGCGGCGTCGCATTGCCGACTCAGGTAATGCCCTGGGGCCCATAGTTATAGGCCTGAGCGAAACGTTTTGGTACAGAAAAACTAGAAAATGGCCGCCAGGAAAGGGAGTCTGTTTTCCCTTTCCATGGTGGCCACTGGGAGAGTACGCGCTGGAAACTGAACTTTTCCCTGCGCTCCCGCTCCCAACAAAAAAGGAGAAGAAGGTAAGTGGGGTTGGGAGGAAGGGAGGGGGAAAAAAAAGAAAAAAAAAAAACATACCTACATCCTCGGCAGGGGACGATGGAAGCCTCCAGCCGTGTGGAGGCGTGGAGCGGGGATGGCCCCGCTCGGGGCCTCCACATGGCTGGAGGCTGGCATCGGGCCTCACCGGGGACAAAAGAGGCAGAAGGTAAGTGGGGTGGGGAGGGCAGGGAGGAGGGAGAAAAAGAAAAAGCCTTACCTGAGTCCCCGGCGGGGGGCCAACGCATCCTCTCAGCCATGGGGAGGCTCGGAGCGGAATGGCCCTGCTTCGAGCCTCCTCATTGGCTGAGGGGTTGGCACGCCCCCCGCCGGGTACAATGGTCGTAGAATCCCACCAAAGGGATTCCCGGCCGGGTAATGCTTCAGCGAGGGCTAATTAGAATGGTTGTTTCATTCTGTTTGTGCCCTCGCCGAGTACTAATGTGTTAATAAGAACTATGTGACAGCAAATTTTGGAGGTAAACAGGCCACATTTTTTTGCAGACAAAATTCCATAAAATAATTCTGACAGGGCCCACCGTTCTTTAATATTGTGAATCATCGGTTCCAATGACCTTGACCTTAGCAGCCATGCCGACCTGCCAGGTGCCTGATTGGCCTACTGGCTGTCTGAGCTGTCCCAGGGTTAATTGCAGAAAGTCCAATGTCCAGCCAGACAGCCTGCACGCCCAAGCTTGGGATAGAAATCCACCCAATGGACAACCTGAGGGGCCATCCCACCGTCCTTGCCTGCTTTGCCTATTGGACGCAAATGGACCCCTCAACTCACAACCTGGGTAGAAAATTCATAGTTACTA
Organism: Ambystoma mexicanum; assembly: GCF_040938575.1. Taxonomy (NCBI): domain Eukaryota; kingdom Metazoa; phylum Chordata; class Amphibia; order Caudata; family Ambystomatidae; genus Ambystoma; species Ambystoma mexicanum. The sequence goes on along the minus strand of NC_090937.1, from coordinate 1,510,855,557 downwards.
TTAGTTCAACACTTTGGTCATGGTCCGAGCCTTATATATAATCTGTTGTGTAGGTCGCCGTCAACAGCGCCAATAAAATGCAACATTCAAATAAACACATAGTATACCTTAGCACACTGATCTCCCCACCGCCAACAACATGTGAGAGCAGGGGATGGGTGGGTGGTAAAGATGTTCTCTTTATAGGCATGGGCCAGCGATGGGAAAGAAAGAGGAGAATGCCTGGGCCTGCCTTGGTTATATACCCAAACCCTGGACATGGATGCAGTTAAGCTAAGCTGCCCCCACCTGTTGCCACCGTGCCCAGCCCCATCTCACTCCAAGAAGCCCCCAGTGAACATTGAGGCCCCCGCCATGGCCCACTAGGAAGCCCCTAATGGTGCCATTCCTGCAGGTCCACGGTGGTGCCTCCATAGGGGTGCACTCGTAGATGCCCATGTCTCCATAACATAAAACACACATTGTATTATTACAAACGATGTGACAGCCAATGTTTGGAGGTAAATAGGCTGCATTTTATTGCTGACAAAATTCCACACAATAATTCTGTTCCATACCTATTCTTTGACATCGTGAACCCTTGGTTACCATGATTTTGACCCTTGCAGCCCTGCCGACCCGTAGCTGACTGTTTGGCCTACTGGCTGCCCCAATGGGCAACCTGAGGGCCAACCTCACCATCCCCACCTGCTCGGCCTATTGGACGTAAGTGGACCCTTCAGCCCCAAACCCAGGCAGCTAATTCATAGTTCCTGGTAGTTCAAAATTTTGATCATGGTCCGAGCCTTATATAGAATCCGTTGTGTAGGTCCCCATTGCCACAGGGCTGATTGGGCTACTGTCCGGCATCCCTTCCCCAAATGATTGGGTATCGTCATTCGTACATTATCCAGGGTTAATATCAAAATCCAAAATTTCATTGGCCAGCTAGACAGTCAAAAGCCCAAGCCTGGGCTGCATTTCACCCAATGGGCAACCTGAGGGGCCACCGTTCCTGCCAGCTTGGCCTGCTGGCAGGAACGGTGGGTGTACACGTGGGTGTACCTCTCAACCCACATCCCAGGTAGCAAAATCAGCAACGCTCAGCCGGACAGTCCAAAGCTCAAGCCTGGGCTACATTTCCACCCAATGGGCAACCCAAGGGGGCCACCAACCCTGCCGGCTTGGCTTATTGGATGAGTGTGGACCTCTCAACCCACAGCCCAGGTAGCAAAATCATCAATGACCACAAACCATCTGCCACAGCCCTTAGAAATCTATGTGTTTTCATAAGCCACATAGTGTGCCCTTGTACAGGTAGAAAACGTTAAAGGCAGAAGAACAAATGCCAACAAATTAGGTCGACCCGATATAGCAGGATTTATAAATACTACAAAACAGGTGGGGCTCAAAAATGCATAACATAGAAAAACCCTGATACCTCAGCCTGGTGGCAAATCAAGAACTTCAGATCAATTGGACTGCAAAATGATGTCATGGATATGTGCTCTTTTCACTTCTGCCAATATTTCATTAAACCTCAAGATTACTATATAACCCGCCACACTGGAATGCGTCTGGATACCACTCCACAGTAGTCAAACTGGAGTTGTACTTTATGTTCAACCTACGCAGGCCACTAGGATACTACTACAAGAGGCCCATATCAATTCAATCCCATTGATACCAACTTGGCAACACTTGCATTGTTGGCCATCTGTGTAAACCACCACTTAAAATGAATGCCTTGATTACTGTATAGCTCTCCTTAGTGAGTGGGATGAGTCAGGGATCCATTCCACTTTAGACATTCTGACACATCTTGAGCCCCACTGTGTGTTCCACCTACACCAGCCACACTGAGAATACAACAAGAGGCACAAATCAGTCCCATTAACACCTGCTGGGCAACACATGCATGGGTCATAATCAGTGGCGTAGATAGAGTACGGCCTGAGTGGGCAAGTCCCACCAAAAATCTGTAAATGCCCACCCAGCAGTGCTGAGTGGGCATTTACAGATGTTAATGTTACTGCCGAGGGCCCCACTACATTAGCTTCAGGTCCCACTTGTTAGACAATCCTGGGTACGCCTCTGATCATAATACGTATACGCTGTTGCAACACCCACCTAAAATTAGATTATTATGTCAGAACTCTACTCATGAACACTGCTCTTAGTGCTTTACCGTTAACTCTTTTAGCTACAAACTTGTTGTTGTACCTTAACCTTAGAACACTGTTCACATGATGTTTCAATAACAAACGATTCATACTCAATTTTCCGCATGATCCTTTCCCCAATTTCCCGATAGGCTCATGGTTGCACACGTATGGCCCGGCAATGCCCAGGATAAGAACCTAGACACTGTTCTGACAAATGGATATAACCATCATGCCTGGAAAGCACCCAACTGTTTTGTTATCGTGGTAGAGACAGTTAAATCAAACTTAAACACTCAAATCTTCAGCTGCATTCAAGACAGAAAAGATCATAGTAAATAAATTCCAAAACGTTTTTGGAATAGTATGTAAAGTCGGTTGGAGGTAGGTCTACCATCACCAAACGTGGACATTAAGAAAATGCTAATCGTGGCCTGAGAGTTTGATCACCCTGATGCCAAGTGTCCCACTTAGAGTGCCACTGCTAACACGACCAACAACCCACGTCTACAATGCTCACATCTGAGTGCCCACTTTTGGTGCGTCCTGCGTCACATTCGTGACCCGCAGATGAAGTTTGCTAGACCTTAAAGGGGGCTTAAAATGCTTTCCAAGTTATCTAGAGACTATTGCCCTCATTCTTTTTCAATCCACTCAGCAGTGGATGGCCGTGTGCCAAGTATGCCATAACACACGAATAGCAGTGAGCATCCTTTGTGCCTCCCGTTTCAGCACCAGTAGGACCATGTATAATCCAAAACCTTGTTCAGATAACCACCATGCATGTCAAAGCCCAGTACAGTATGTCACACTCCTTATTCCATTAACACTGTGTTCATAATGGCGTTAATAATGGTCCATATACTCTTCTTCAACAAATGATTTTTCCTGTTTAAAGAAGAGGTTCAGATGCCATCACAATGTCAGGCAAAGCTGCCCTCTGCCTCCAATAGATTCCCATGCATAAGCGGATTCCATTATCTGACTTTAAGGCACTACTACTGTGTTAGATTAAAGAGACAAATATTCTTGAATCAATGTTTTTGCAATCAGAGAACTATTTGAACAATATGCCTGTACTCTTTGGAGTCCCAGTCTGGGACCACCGTCATTCCCAGCTCTCGGTGTACCTGTAAGTTGCAACAATGTTTCACTTATGGGTACATGCAGACAATGTGAGGACTTATTCATAGCTAAACGGGGTACCGTTCCCACTGTTGCAGATGTCCATTGAGCCTTTCAAGTGTATCTGCCAGTGTCTCGTAGCGAGGGATCCAGACGCCTCTGTTCTCCCGGGTTTGGCATCTCGTCAGGTTCGGCTTGATCACGTGGGGAGGGACCGTGAAAGAAGCATAATTCTGCACAATTAATATTGTTTTTCTACTGTGCGTCTGGTTTAATTTGTCGGTGTGACTTTAACGTTGGTGCGCGGAGTGCGAGGTTGCAACATCGTGCCTTTGATGATTTGCTCTTGGAACGTGGGTTTGCAACAATGCGACCTTGGCTGGTTGCTTCGCAAAGCTCATTCTGCAGGATCAGCAACTGACTCTTGTCTTGTTGATGTCCACGGGAGCTCTTGTTTGAGGCCTACTTTGGCCCGGTGCATAAGTTGTCCGTTTGGTGCATAGGTGCTTTAGGTTATAGGAGCATATAATTCCATAATCAGTATTGTCTTTATTATATTTCTCATGGTGGTAACTGGTTTCAAAGAGAAGCGTGAGCAAGCTAGTAAAAAGTTCATGACGCGTCTTGCGTTTCTGCATTCTGAAAGCCTATATAAAAATAATAAAGATGCACGTCCGTGAATATGCCTGTCGCCTACGTCATAGCACTGAGTATATTCTTCGTGTAGGTTGGTGTGGGAATGTCCAGTGTGTATATTTGTACAGATGTGCTTCCCGTTGTCTAGGTCGTCATGGCATCTCTAACGACGTGTAGATTTTAGTCTAGTTGATCCGCGCCGCAGGTGTCGGCATGGCCAGTGCGGGCTGCTGGGCAAGCAGATGGACACATCCGTATGTTCCTGTACCAGGGTATCTGGTCGTCTGGTAAATGGGCAAACTCTTCTCGTGACGGGTGTTTGGGTCGTGACCCTCTAGGCCAAGCGCGAGAGGTGAAGGACGGGAGCCTGGTTTTCCATTCTCCCACTTCAGTCCCCCCTCTGGTCGACTTGTCGACCACAAACATATCCTTCTCGTTATCTTCTCTTACTCGCCATATCTTAGTTATTCCTCCGAGATGTCCATAGTGGTTTACATGATCTTCAAAGGACCAATACATATATTCACAGGTACCCCCAGGAGTACAGTATACCCATCTTCCTATGTAGCTCCTGGGGTTTCTTGGGTTCTCGGTCTTTACTGATGGTGGGTCTAGATGGTTGGTAATTATTTGGGTGCGCAGCTTCTCCCTTTCCTGTATTATTACACCTGTATGCTGGCCGTCATCTGCTGGCATCAAGGGGTGCATTCCCACCATTTCCAGCAACTTGTCAGTAGTGCGTGCCTTTCGTGCCTTCCAAAATCTAATTATGATCAGGGTAGCTCCAGCCAATATAGTACAGCCCACTATTATTTTCAGTCCATCTGACAGCCAGGATGGCATCCACGACCATAATAGTGAAAACCAGCTCTCATCCTTGTTCACACCATTGCTTTCATCCGTCATTTTAGAGTGCATCTGAGCTAATTGCGAAACTGCTTCTGTCAGTGTACCATTGTCAGCATCATTGGCAGGTATGAACGTGCAGCATGATTGTCCTATCTTTGCACAAACTCCTCCTTCCATTGCTGTGAGAAGGTCCAATACATATCTGTTCTGTAGTGCTACCATCCTTACAGCTCGCAGCTCCTCTTTTATTGCGTTGAACCCATTTACTGTAGAATTGATGGTCATCATTAGTTCCCATCTAGTTATTTGGAGCCATTTTGCGTTTGTGTAAGCCTGTAATCCCGGGTGTATTATTGAGGAGAAGAACATTGCTGCTCTGCTGAATAGTCTGTGTTCTGGCGGTATTGATGTTAGTGCCGTTTCCGACCTTCCCCACAGGTAATTTCCTGTCAGCGGCTCTCCTTGTCTTTTTCTTCTATTTAGGACAGTGTCATTGCTGTTGGTCCTGTTCCCTTGCTCCTCCTGGAGTGGTGCAGATCTCTTTCTTCTCTTATCCCCTTCATTCATTCTAGGAAATTTTGCCACATCGACGTGCTTCTTAGGTACCACTAGTGATGGTACATTGACGTGTACCATTGTGCACACACCATTCCACAGGGGAGGCAGTGTATGGTATGCCTTTTCTCCACAGGCCCAATAATGGTCCATTATTACTGCTGTTCCCGCTCCCCCCTCAGGTAACTCCGTCACACTTGCGCAATTGGTGTTATATCCTACGTCCACCTCTCCTTTATGCTGGTAACATACCTTGGGCGCAGTCAACGGTAGTATCGTTATTGGGTCTTCATCTTCTTCTACCCACGTGAGCATTGGTACATACTTGATCCACGTCGTCCAACATTGGTGATTGTGTGTCTCGATGGTTGAGATAGTTTCTTTTGTTACCATGTTGCTGCCAATCACTCCTATCTCCCAGCTGTTATCCAGATACACCTTTCCTGTTATCGTCAGTAGCGGCCTCTCCCAGCATCCTTGTTTACCCGGAACTTCAGTGGTGTACCAATCACATGGTAGATACTGCAGTGTTACTTTCTGTGTTTCTCCTTTTGCAGGGCCACTTGTTATATATTTGAATGCTTCAGCATGTAAACTGGTCTTGTGATAACTCAAGTAGGTCTTGAGGAAGTTGTTTTCATATGGGTATGAGTCTCGTGTTTTCCATGTCATGTGCACTACAGTTCCTTGGAATCTTCCTTTCGTCTGGAACAGTGCCAAGTATATTATGCACTGCGCTATCTTCTCATTTATTTCTGTGGCAACAAATGTTCGTGAAGCACTCATGGCGTATGGTATTAATGAGCAGACGTAGCAGCTATCCTCAGTTGTCTGCTTACCAATGCGGGTCATGTGTTGGTACCATATGTTGTTTGTGACGTGTGCTGAATCTTGTACATAATTATCAATACCTTTATTGTCTGAGTATGTGCTGCGTTTAACTCTATTTTTCTTTGGTGTAATGTTACTACTACCACCTGACGTAACACCTGTTGCAGCAAGGAACGGGGGTATATTAGGTTTGGGTGCAGCAACAAAATTGATAGCACAGCTATACTGCCATACAGAAGCAGCCAAAAATCCGGTGATCATCAAAATCCCTATTATTTTTATTACAATTGCTAATCTCACCGGCATTTTGCTCTTACCTTGCTGCAGTCCTGGCAGCTTATTCTTGCGACGTTAAAGTTGCCCGCCTAAAAATTCTCAGAAATGCTCGTTTTTAAATGTTAGTTTTGTTTTGTTTAAGCTCTCCCTATCAAATAGTCATTCAGTGCCCAGGCGAAGAGCTGCTCCCACGCTACTCTAAGTGATTGGTCTCTTAAGACCGGCAAGTATGGGCGGAGGTGGGGCATGTAATATTCTATGGCCAGGAGGAAGGCTGTGTAGTAAACACGTACCCTTCTTCTTTTTAGGTATGTTGGCCTTTTTATTTCGTATACAAATTGGTGTGACAATTCTTCTGGGTAGTTATCGTCTGGGAGTACCATCTACGCCTGGACAGTGTACTTTGTTAGTTAACTTTCTACTTAATAATACAACAATACGCAGTTCCTGTATGTGCGAGAGAAAAAACAGAACATTCACGTGTTTACATGTGTATTTGTGCGGCCAATGTCTTTCAGTTTAAGTTACAACTGTCCTTTGCAGTCAATGGGCGGGGGGGAGATGGCGTAATTATTTTTACTCTTTGAACGTGTGACCATGGGGTGGGCAGTGTAGTGATCACCCCTTTCTTCGTCAGTTGTTGTCTCTGGGGTGTCTGGGTAGTGAGAAGGTAAGGGAACAATTGGGTCGTTGTCTGGGGTAGAACTTCCTTCCGCTGTCAGGGATGTTGTTGCTGTTGTTCCAATGGACCTGTCGTTGGCGCTGGGGCGGGTCTGCAGTTTGTATATCTTTACATCTTTACATCATGTAGATGGTTCCAAGCACGCTTATCCTTTAGTTTTACTGCTCTTGTTGATACGTCTTCTACCAGATGCGGACCGGTGAACCTTTTGTCGTTCCACCTTCTATTGAAATTGCGAAGTAGCACGTGGTCACCTTTGGCTAGTTTGCACAAGTTCTCTTTTTCTAATTCTGTACTGGCGCCTTCTTCTTTATCTCTGGTGGACCCGCCCCGCGTGCGCTCGAGCTGTTGAGACACAAACACAACACTAGTAATCAAAGACGACACATATTGATACATTTCATCACCTAGTATACTCGCTGAACTTTCGTGGTCAGTGAATGCCCTTGACGTTGGCGTTAGGGGAAGGCGCATTTGACGTCCAATAACCACCTCGTGTGGGGTGAGGTGGTGGTCGGACCCTGGCCTGTTCCTCAGTTCGAACAAGGCTAACGGAAGGCAATACAACCAACTTTTCTTTGTTGTTTGTTGTATCTTTGCAATTGCCTCCTTCAATAAGCCATTTAGGCGTTCACATACACTGTTAGCCTGTGGGTGATATGCACATGCAAATTTGTGCTTTATGCTCAGCAGGGTTGTGATATGTTGGAACATTTTGTTTGCGAAATGTGGGCCATTGTCTGATCTTAATACTTCGCACACTCCCCACCTGGGGAAGACCTCCCTTACTATGAATTTGGCTGCTCTAAATGCATCTGGGTGTGAACAGGGCCCTGCTTCAATCCACCTAGAAAATGGGCATACTACTACAATCATGTATCTATTACCTTGACATATGTTGATCATATCAACATAGTCAATGTGGAGGTGCCGAAAAGGTCCTTCTGGCCGGGGTATGGTACCTCTTATCACTTTTAGGGTATGACCGGCCGTAAACTGTTGGCATGTGAGACAATTGCTGATAAAATTTGACACATGAGAATTTAACTCGGGACAGAACCAATCATCTCTAATTCGTGCTGCAATTATTTCCTTGCCTGTATGGGCTGGGTGATGTAATTGGCTCAGGGCGGTATTTAAAAGTGCCAACGGTATTACAACTTTCCCAGTACCACTCTGCCATAGTGCGTCGGTTGGTGACATTGTACATCCTCTTTTTACCCATATTTCCTTTTCGGCCATTGGTGCTGCTGCTTGTAATTCCATAATCTGTGTGGCTGGGAGATGGGTATACCCTTCTCTTATTAACATCTCCCTAGCCATTCCCCTCCCTCTCCCTCTCTGTGAGTCTGTGGGGTCCCATATCTCACCAAAGTATGCAGCATATTTCGCATGTGCGTCTGCTGCTGCATTCCCTTTTGAGACGTGGTCTTCACCATTGGTGTGTGCGGTGCATTTTACTAGGGCTAGCTCTTGGGGGTCGTTTATTACTTCAATTAATTCAGCCAACAAGAGGGCATGTTGCACTGGAGTGCCGTCAGCTCTCCTAAACCCTCTTCTCCTCCATTTTGTTAGCCCTGAGTGGACAGTGGATGTAACATATGCACTGTCGGAATATATTGTTACACGTTTGTTAAAACTTTCTTTCAATGCCAATATTAGTGCAACTAGTTCAGCGGCTTGAGCAGAGTAATACTGTGGTAACTGTACACATTTGATAGCCACACACACCGGAGCCTCCATCATTTTTACCACTGCTGCCCCAGTTCTCCGTATCCCATCTCCTTGATCAATAGTTGATGACCCATCAATAAACAAAAGCTCACCTCCCTCTAGTGCATTCTCTTCAACTTTTCTAGTACATGAATATATTTCATTTAGTTGGGTGCAGTCGTGGGCGTAATCTCCCTCCTCAATTATTTCTGCTAGAAATCTTGCAGGGTTAACAGTGCTACATCTAACAATCGCTAGTTCAGCCCTAGACAAAATGATCTCATAACCTGATGCCCTTTGTGTCGTTAGTGTGGACTTGGGTTTATTCAATATTGCAAATAATGCATGTTCCACAAACAGTGTAGTTGGACACCCCATGGTTATTGCTGATGCCTTTTCTACTGCAAAAGCAGCTGCAGCGAGGCCTTGTTCGCAAGGGAAGTGGCCTAACATCACGGGGTCTAAGTGACCGCTATAAAATGCTACTGGTTTATAGCCCATGCTTGTTTTTTGGGCCAATACTGCTTTCATTACTGCTGAGTCGCAATGTGAAAATATAAAAAACCGTCGCTCATAGTCTGGGGATGCCAGTACTGGAGCTGTTGATATCGCGTCCTTCAATTCGTCAAATGCCTCCCTCATTTCCATAGTCCACCCCAACCTTTTCTCCCCTTTATTTGCTTCCTTCAAACCCTCAAGCAGGGGTCCTATGTATGAGCTGTAATCAAATACCCATGCTCTACAGTAGTTGCATAACCCCAGAAATTGCTGCAGTTCTCTCACAGTCTGTGGCATGGGAGTGCTTGAGATGGCCTGTGCTCTTTGTGGTGCAATCTTTCTTCCATGTTGGGATATCAGTTGGCCAATGTAGAGTACCTGTTCCTGACAGTATTGTATTTTTTCCATGTCTACCTTATACCCCTTTTCAGCCAATATAGTCAACATTTTTAACAAGTCCTCTCTGCATTTACTTTCGTTTATACTGCAAATTATTATGTCATCCACATATTGTAACACTGTGCTTTCCACCTCAACGTTACCCAAATCCATCTGTATTACTCTATTGAAAATTGAGGGTGATTCACAATACCCTTGTGGTAATCTGGTATGTTTCCATTTAGTATTTCGGTAAGTGAAACTTGTTAAATCTTGTGAGTCGGGGTGTAATGGTATTGAGAAAAATGCATTTTTAAGATCTATTACTGTAAATCGTGATGCCTCTGCTGGAATGCCACACAATATTGTTGCCGGGTTTGCTGTTACTGGATATTCTGCTTCCACTATGTTGTTCAAGGGCCTTAGGTCCTGTATGAAGCGCCAAGACCCCCCTTTAGCCTTGCGCACTGGGTACACAGCCGTGTTACATGGTGATTCTGAGGGGACCAATATGCCATTGTTTATAAGGGCCGTTATAGTTTCATATATGCCCTCATCTGCCTCTTTTGACAATGGGTACTGTTTTACTCTTGGTAGTATTGCACCTTTTTTCAATTTTATCCGTACACCCCCTATGCTTTTAATGAATCCTACGTCATAAGGGCTAATGGTCCATAATGATTTGGGCACCTTTGACATATCCTCCTTAAAGAAAGGGACTGGGGTGCATGCAGGTGCCTCAAGTGCCATAGCAATTTTCTGCGCTATTTGTTTGTGAGCCACTCGTAACCATATTTCTACACTCATCATGAACACCATTTCCCCCTCCTCCTTTTCTTCTGAAAACAGTTCCTCATCTGACACCTGGGTCAACCTACATCCTTCTGCTAGTGCTATCACTGCCCTCCATGCTCTTCCTTCTTTGTCTTGGGCGTGCACAGCAATATACTCAGCTGTTGTAATAATGCTTTCAATGTCTATTGCAAACACCTTTCCTTCTTGTTCATTAACAGGTGTTTCTGGTCGGAACAGATAAGCTGCTGGCCTCCTCCATATTTTCCCTTCTATCCCTGGCATCCATGCAAACGCCATGTCTGTTCCATACTGGAATATCTCGCCATCTACTGGTTCCGCCCTAATTGCTGTCTGCCCACAGTATGCTTGCATAATCTGTCGTGCTGCTAGCATGTTAATCCCTGGAGTAGAGCAAATTATACCATCCTCTGTAAAGGAGATTGTCATATTTAACCTATTCATTATGTCCCTCCCCAGTATATTTACTGGTGAGGCACTATAATACAAGAGTGGAACTGACAGATCGTAATCTCCGATAGATAAGGGGACGTTATCAGTAAAAGGAACCAATCCTTTAGCCCCAGAAAATCCTTGGGTGTTCATGGCTTCGCCTGACATCTTAAATTTACCTTCCCTTATGCAAGACCGGGTTGCCCCGGTGTCAACAAGGAATGATAACTTTTTGTCACCTATCGTTACCTCTATGCGTGGCTCCTCCGCACTATTAGGTGTTACTGACAGGATGGGACACACCAAGGCCGTCTGTGGGCTGTCCTATTGGGGGTACAATGATTGGCCATTTCCTGTGTAAGGGTTGTGTCCCAATACCGTCACCCTACCCAATTGCGTTTGTTCAGTTTGGGGTTGTTGTGTTATCACTACTTGTTGTTGTGGCAGTGGCTGTTGTTGTGTTAATTGCTGTTGCTGCAGTGGCTGTTGTTGTGTTAATTGCTGTTGTTGTATGCCCTGCTGTTCTTGTGGTGGCCTAGGTTGTGCCTGCTCATTCCATGCTGGTGTTCCTGGCCTGACCCTACACGTGCGTGACATGTGTCCTAGTAGTCCACAACTCCAACACACGGGTGGTTCTCTGTTTTGCCATGGGAAGCTCCCTGTGTTGTCCTGGTATACCGGTTGCCCTGTGGGGTAAGAACTTCCAACTCCCCCCACCTGCTGTTGGGTATTATATCCGTATCCTCTCCCTCTCATAAATCCTCCTCTCCCCCTGTTATAACCATAATACCCAGCTCCTTGCATTGGGTACCCTCCTCCCACGTTTGGTGCGTGTAATTGTAGTGGCGGCATTTGCTGTATTATACTTTGTGGAGGTGCTATTAGAGCTGGATCTTGTGCAGCCACTACTTGTGTGGGGCTTTGGGCCATTGTTGTGGGCGCAGTTATTAGTGCCCCTTCCATTGTGTATTTAGTTAGTTTTTTCTGTACTAGTTTGGCCTCTTCTGTTTTCCTGTCCTCTTCCTTTTGTTTCATTTTTCCTTGCCATATCCTGCAGTGATGTACTATTGTCAGCTGTATTTCAGGCCATGGTTTTACTTCCATTCCCACTACTTTCTTTAGTTGTTTCTGAACTCCTTCTGGGAGCCCTTGTACTAGTATATGATAAAATATGGCTGGTGTTTTATCCCATTGTTCTCTAGTTTCCATGCGCCACTTCTCTTGAATATCCTGTATATAATCAACAGGATCCTCATTCTCACGCATCTTACGGGAAGTAATTGCTCCTATGTCTGATGTGTCTGGGTACTGTACTCTCAGTGCCTGCCATAGCGCATGTCTGCAGTTTGCAAATGGCGCCCCATCATGCGATGTGTTCGTTATTGTTATCCCATGGAATCCCGCTCTCTTCCAGATGTCGTCCGCTCTATCCCCTAATATTGATATTAACAGGCCTTTCACATCTCCTACTGCTAGTTTCTGCCCTGCGGTGTGTTTTTCCATTTCATATATCCACTTACCCGCACCTCCACTTAGTGATGGGAGCCTACATTTTATATTTTCTTTATCCGTATGCTTCCATGGTACATACTGCGGTCTAACCTCTCCTCTCTCCAACAGTGGCATTAAGTTGTGTCTTGTGTCACCCTTTATGTTCCATAATATTGAGTCCTCACACCCCTCCTCCTCCCCTGTTTCCTTTACCACTTCAAATTCTTCCTTACTACCCCTCCTCCTACCTACCTCTCCGTCCCTTCCCCTTGTTTCGTCATCTCCTGTGTTTAATATGGGTATGTTTATCTGTCTGTCTTGCCTGCGGCTAGGGAGGTCTCTAAGCCGGCATGCATAGGGAGTCACTTCGTCCATGAAGGGCGCAAGCTTTATTGTGCGCAGCGTGCGTGTGGTGGTTGAGCATGTAGGGTGCGATGGGGGAGGGCGTGATGGAGATGGCGATGGTGTGGCTTCATGGGTTTGTTTTTCCACTAGTTGTTGCACCCTCTCCTCACTTTGTTCCAGCTCCTCCCTTCTCTTACGGATCCATGGCGAGTCTATGTTTGTTCTAGTGAGGTACAGCTTATCTAAGCTTTCCCTTTCACTCTTTCTTCCTACCCTCTCTACTCCTTCTTCCTCCTCACTGCAAAAATCAGTCATAGATGGTATCCCCCACTCTGTTTTTTTCCCTTTTACTGTTACTGTTTCTAAGTCTATTAGCTCCATTTCTCCTCTTCCTTTGTTACCAACTGTTCCCCCTGGTGTTGATGTTGTTGCTACTTCTCTACTTCTATATACATCCCCCCATTTTTCACTCTCCTTATTTCTCCCTCCTCTTTCCCCTTCACTCCTATCCTCCATTTCCCTACTATTTTCCTCCCTTTTCCTTTTTAATTCCTCCATCACTTCGTTGCTCATCTGTTCCAATATTCTTTCATCTTCTTTCTTTCTTTCCCATTTCACCCTTTCTCTGTCTATTGCTTTCCCTTCTTCATATTTCTTAGCTGCCTCTGATACTACCCTCCTCCTCCATATTTCCAATTCCCTTTCCTTGTCCTCTTCTTCCTTCTTTTTTTCTCTCAACACTACTCTTGACACCCTTTCTGCTGCTGCTCTTACCCTTCCATCTTCTATCCTTTGCTCCTCATTTCGTTCCCTTAATTTGTCCAATTTGTTTTTACCCTCTTTCCTTTTCCTCACTCTCTCTTTTCCCCCTTCTCAAGCTGTGTTAGTAATTCATTCTGCTCATCCCTTAGCTTTGCCAATTTTTCCTCCAAAATCTCTTCTCTTTGTCGTAGTAGCACCTCCCCCTTCATCTCACTCTCCCTTGTACTATCCTCGCCTGTTCTCTTTACTGCCTCCCTTTCTTCTCCCGTTAGTGAACCCCGTAATTTTAATAATATCTGTGCAGCTACCCACTCATCATGTCCTATCTCTACAATCTGCTCTTCTCCAATCCTCCCCTCCCCCACTATCTTCCTGTGAGCCACATATGGTGGAGGGCTGTATGCCGGGTTCGAGTATCCTTCAGCCGCCCTTAACTGTCCTTCTATTTCTCCTAATTCTCTTAAAGGGTACAACCCTTCTCCCTCTGTTTTCACTCCCGGTGCTATGGGTATCTCGTTGCTCGGTTCCTTTTTTATGTCTTCTAATTTATCAATCTTTTCTCTTCCCTCTCCTTCATTCTCCGCATTCTTTTTCCTTTCACACCCCTTTTCCCCATCCGTTCCCTCTTTCATAATCTCCTTTACTTCCGGTGTTTCTCCCATAGAAAACATTCCATTTGGTCCTGGTCGGGATCCCTGGAACATCCTCCATAAGTTAAACACCTCCATATGGCTCGCCAACTTCTTCCCCTTGTATGTATTGTGCAGATGGTTTAGCAATGAATGTTGGGCATATGGATCGAAACTACCATTAGGCGGCCATGGTGTTAACATTTTGTTATCCGTCCCCTGGGTCCACTCTATGCTGTACTTAATTAATTTCTCTCTATGGGGTGGCAGTGTGGTGCATATGTGTTGTAGTGGGGTAGTGAGGGTGTTCCCCCACCCTCCCGACCCTGTCCCATATGACATAGTTGTTCCCCACTTGTTACTCCTCCCTTCGCTATCAGTTTGCAATTTACAACCTTATATTGTTTACCTGGCCCCGTAAGTGTGGGGACTTACGACAATCCTTTACAAAGTATGCAATAATAATAATTTAAAAAAAAACAAAAAATAATAAAACACAAATATATATATGTATAATTTTGTATTGTATATTCCTTCCCCTACGGCCCCCTGCGGCCGAAGCGCACGCAGCCCCCTGTGACTGCGTACCCCTTACGACGATCTTATACAGTCGTCCTTATTCCTCGTTCTCCTCCCCCTTTTACATTTGCCGTGGCCGGCGTTCTCCGTGCTCAGCCACGCCCCTCTCCCCTTCTCCTCTTCCAATCCACTCGTTTATTGTTTATCTTCGTATCCGCTCCCTCATCATTTTTCTCTTCCCCACCACTTTCAAAACTCAATGTTCCTTGTGCTCGTGATATCCTATAAAATCCCTACTGGTGACGTCACTGATGTCTTTACGCTACTAGTACATTCTCATTATTAATTTCAAAATACACTTGCAATTTACCCCCGCTGACCCTACAGCTGTCTTCCTGTCTCTCCTGGAACAAGGTAATCTCATCAATAATATAATCGGACTGCACACGCTGCGTCGCCTCGCGTGTGATACGCCCCTCAACAGGAGGGCTTAACCAGCCAATTATCTTCCGTATTTGGCAACTATGCAACTAGATACCCCCTACAGGGAAACGTCATCTACCTATCGAGTTTCTTGCTCGACCAATAGGAAACCTCATCTACCTATCGAGTTTCTTGCTCGAACAATAGGAATCCTCATCTACCTATCGAGTTTCTTGCTCGAACAATAGGGAACCTCATCTACTCATTGATCAATAAATGCCAAATCGTAGGAAACCACACACGCCCACCCCTACACGTTAGTCGCGATTTAGGCCAATCAGTGTCTACGAGCGGCCACACGTGATGTTTCGTGCTCCGCCCCCCTCTTTCGCGTGACTGCTCTCGCAATCTTTTCACTCCCTTTCATTCCATTGCCAACACTATATTGTCAAACCTTCGCCGCGCACCTGTGCAACACCTCCCTCCTCCCTTATTTAATTCCTCCCCCCTCCCTCACAATTTCGCATTGCTCGTTGTGTGTGTCATGCTCACCAAGTTCTCTCGATGCAGGGCCGCTCGACTGCGTGCACCCCTCCAAGCGGCTCGCCACCTCCCCTCGTCTGGACCACGTCTGGACACTCGCCAACCGCGGGCGGGATACTTCTCAACCGGCTCCCGAGGGCCAATATCCGGATTGCGCTGTCCGGTCTTCTCGCAGCTCCGCGATGGTCCTGTAGTCCTCAGAAGGGGGCAACGGCAGAGGGGGCCGCGCCGCCGGGCCTCCTCGCAACGGGAGTGCCTGGAAAAAGTAATAATAAAAGTCGATCTTAAACAGATCTCAGCAGTGCCTCCAACTTGTCGGGGGGGAAATTCTGCCGGGGTCGGCCGGACCGTCCGCAGACCTCCAGGCAGGGAGGCCCCAACTCCTCCCGTGTGTATCCCAGATAAGATGAGATAGAGTATGAGACGCACACAAGGAGCAAGGTGACTCTGCTGTTTATTAGACAAACGGCAGGGATGGGTCAAGGAGCGCACGCGTTCGTCCTGACACACACTCAATCGTGGGGCTCGCAGGCCCTTTTTACTGTATTATGACGCGCTACTTGCGTCACTTCAGAAAGTTAACAAAAAACCTATCGCCACTCTTAATTGGGTGTTCGAGTGGTAGGGTTAGTATAGCACACATATAGAGAAAGATATTAGTGGACAAGGTGTAGTCAGGTGGTATATCTGGGTTGTCCCTACAATTAGATACATGAAAATTGTTACATGAAGGCTCCTGAGGATGGCTAAATGTGCTGGCGTCAGTGATAAGAGCCCCATGTTCTGATTGGTGCGCCCGTGAGCTTCCCGGTCTGGGACCACCGTCGTTCCCAGCTCTCGGTGTACCTGTAAGTTGCAACAATGTTTCACTTATGGGTACATGCAGACAATGTGAGGACTTATTCATAGCTAAACGGGGTATCGTTCCCACTGTTGCAGATGTCCATTGAGCCTTTCAAGTGTATCTGCCAGTGTCTCGTAGCGAGGGATCCAGACGCCTCTGTTCTCCCGGGTTTGGCATCTCGTCAGGTTCGGCTTGATCACGTGGGGAGGGACCGTGAAAGAGGCATAATTCTGCACAATTAATATTGTTTTTCTACTGTGCGTCTGGTTTAATTTGTCAGTGTGACTTTAACGTTGGTGCGCGGAGTGCGAGGTTGCAACATCGTGCCTTTGATGATTTGCTCTTGGAACGTGGGTTTGCAACATTGCGACCTTGGCTGGTTGCTTCGCCAAGCTCATTCTGCAGGATCAGCAACTGACTCTTGTATTGTTGATGTCCACGGGAGCTCTTGTTTGAGGCCTACTTTGGCCCGGTGCATAAGTTGTCCGTTTGGTGCACAGGTGCTTTAGGTTATAGGAGCATATAATTCCATAATCAGTATTGTCTTTATTATATTTCTCATGGTGGTAACTGGTTTCAAAGAGAAGCGTGAGCAAGCTAGTAAAAAGTTCATGACGCGTCTTGCGTTTCTGCATTCTGAAAGCCTATATAAAAATAATAAAGATGCACGTCCGTGAATATGCCTGTCGCCTACGTCATAGCACTGAGTATATTCTTCGTGTAGGTTGGTGTGGGAATGTCCAGTGTGTATATTTGTACAGATGTGCTTCCCGTTGTCTAGGTCGTCATGGCATCTCTAACGACGTGTAGATTTTAGTCTAGTTGATCCGCGCCGCAGGTGTCGGCATGGCCAGTGCGGGCTGCTGGGCAAGCAGATGGACACATCCGTATGTTCCTGTACCAGGGTATCTGGTCGTCTGGTAAATGGGCAAACTCTTCTCGTGGCGGGTGTTTGGGTCGTGACCCTCTAGGCCAAGCGCGAGAGGTGAAGGACGGGAGCCTGGTTTTCCATTCTCCCACTTCACTACCTATACTCGTCTGTTAATAGTTCACTCTGATCCGATCCAGCCACTAACCTTTCCACTTTTTGGTCTGAGGGGAAAATATGGCCAATGTTTGCAGGTCTGAGCATTTCTCCAGGCCAATCACATCACTGTCGGGTCCTGTTAAGGGCCGGCCACATGTTCATTTGTTGTAAACCCCAATCCTATACATTCATAGATAATAATAACCACACAATCAAACATGTAACTAGAAATGCACGTGTCTCACCATTTACAAAACGGTTATCTGTACCCCCATAACCGAATTCTTATGTGGGCATAAAACAAATAAATACAAGAAACCATGTCAGTAAAATATGTGTTTATGGGTTGGGTACAGAGTTCTGTAAGAAACTGGTTCTCCCTAAATCTGATCTGACATTTCACAAGATATCTCCAAAAAGGTCACTTATCGGGCTGTCTTCTATTAAAATTTAGAGAAAATAAATTAAACCTCTGATGAAAACATCGATGGGACATGAAAGAGAAACTGAGTGAAAGCCTGACACTGGTGCGGATGTTAAAAGCCTTGCTTAAAGCGTTGTGCATATAATACCTATAAGAGCAATGGAGAGGGCACCATAAGTCAAGCTCTCCATGACATACACCAAATTATTAAATAGCATCGGGCCACCCTTTGTCTAAACAGTACACACACAATAGATAGGCTTAGATTGAGCACCTGTCCTTTCACACAATACTGATGTATTGGTATCCCTACAAAATATCCCCACCAAACATATCGTCGTACATATGGCCGATTGTCTCGCCATAGGCAATATTTTTGGAGGGGATATTTGTGGGAGCGGGGTTGCGCGGGTGTTCCCCGCACGGTCCATCCATTGTATTGCAATATTTTTGCAGGGATATTAACACATGGAACCGATGTATCATTGCACCGATGCCTGCAATTTCGAATACCCTAATATTTGCACCAAACGCAATTCATTTGTTTCCATGCCTAGAGGATTCATATGATACATTGGCACCAAAAATTACAAAAACATGCCGGCCCTGTGCACATTTTCAATAAACATTATCAGATGTCGACATGAGTCATCTTAGGAGGGGTTCAGACTCACCAGCTTCCACGTATCAACACTATGTATTGCCCTCTTATGCCACGGAGACCACCAGAATGCAAGAAATGGTACTGAGTTAATACACAATATATACCTCTAGACGGCCCAAACTCAGGAACCGTCAGAGAAAACCCTTTTCCTGCGTGCCCCGCTTGAAAATATACTTCCTTGTGCTTTACTCTGCCACTTCCCCTTCTCATGCCCAGTGGTGCCCTGAACACAGTGCCTTAGATGCTGGCAGACCCACGCTCCAATCATTGCTCCATTGCGTGCGTGGACGCCAAGAACGAAACACAATGCCCACAAAATACATACAGTCACGAAATCAGGGACCGTCCTACAAAATACGCCTAGGGGAACCTGTTGTGTTCACTTAGCTGCAAACACGGCCCCTTCGCGTAATTAAGAGGTGTTGCTAGGATGGGGCGTGCTATCATTTGCACATCAGAATGCAAAGGGAGGTGGAAAGTGGAGTCAAATCCGGAGTTAAACACTTCCTGCCATTTAGACATGCTAACCAGCATTTATAATGGATTCCTATGGAATCGGTCGCCTTTTTGCTAGTGTAAAAAACAGGCAGGTTCCAAAGGAACCCGGACAGCATTTACGCCAGTATGGCAATGTCATGCTGATGTTCATGCTGTCGGATGTGCCTGGAGGAGGGGATGGGAAGAGCAGAATTAGAAATTACGATCAGGGCCCATTTTCCACAATATCAATGATTGAAAATATGACATGGACTAAAATTCAGATGTGAAATACTTACACATTTTATACACAGCTTTTACTCTACGGCATCAAAAATCATGATGCATTATGTGTGCAGATATGGGATCAAAATGGCAAATGTTGTCCTTGTGCCTGGTAAATCAGAGATAAGGGAACTAGATGCAGTTCGGTTGGCAAACCCCTTTTGACCCAATTGACTGTGACATACCTGGAACACACAGCATGATGTGTTGGCATGCATATCAATGCATATCAATGATATCCATCCTCGAAATGTACAATGTTATGTTACTCTCTCGATCAATGTACTGCTTGCCATACAACCTCTGCCTCGCTCTGCACGTTGTATTGCTACCCTGCTGGTATTGCATATATTCACTTTTGTGTTCGCCCATCGGATTTGCTGTCACACATGTAACATGTAACTTTTTGTATCTCAACATCTGTAAGTCAACGCCTTATGTAACTTTTATAACAACCGGTAACTCAATGCTCTTTGCAGCTGAGACAACCAAAATCCTTATGTAACCAGCGCCCAGATGCCTCCGGGTTAGGTGTGCTATACAAATGACAAAATAAAATAACTAAATAAATAGTATGTGACAAATGTCCAGATATTCATGGTACATTCTGTTTTTCAACTTGCCTGTCCACTAACTGTGTATACTAAAGTTGGGAAACAGTTTTTGTGAATTAGCCCTTTTAGAGTGTAAACATGCAGTTAAAAGATAGTATACAGAACATCTTGGAGTTAAATCAAAAAAGCATTAGAGGCACCTTAGCAGAATACAAGCAATGATGATGACGTAAAAAAAGAGCATTTTGCAGTATGTTTATGGGAGATTTTCGTGCTTAAAATACATTCTAAGGATGTGCTGTAACCAAGGCAACTATGCCCTGGATAGTTTAAAAGAGATCACACTCAAATCTATCTTTTCTATCGCCGAGTAAGAGAGCAGAAGAAAAAGAAGGGAGGTGCATATAAAAGGGAAAGAGCCCATATAGGATAACTAGTGAAGTGAGGTCAAGAGAAAAGGACCGATTATTTACAATAGATTTGAGAATGCAGCATTAGGCATAGAATGCGTGCATGTTCTTGCATTCACAGGCAGGCTCATGAGTAGGTGACGTCATAGTTTTATAGAGAGTGCATCCAATAGGCACTGGTTGTTTTCAATGACTGGTAAGTGTTCACTTCAATGTAAGGTAGATGAGGCTCCCTGCCAATCAGTGAGCTTGGAATGTTGGAATACGCTCATGTAATCAGCACACATTCTGACGTCCCCCCCTTCCCAGTAGCAGCGGGCATGCAATCCGTTTGCCTCCTGTCCATCAAGCGCCAGTCAATCGCAGTCCTGCTACCGCCCACATCTATGTGCCTTCTCCCTTTCACGCCTGTTTCATTGTTCTCACTGAGTGACCAACTGCCCTCCCTCGCCTCTCCTCCTGCAATGCAGGCCGTGGAAATGGAGAAATGACTACGAATCCCCATTCCATCATGGCCTTTGTATTAATAGTTTTTCATTTTAACTTCTGAAATTAGTGCTTCACCCTTCTTCTTACAAAACAAAACGAAAATGGACTGCATGCTGGGATGGAAATTGCTACAACCCCATCACTGGATGGCATTCAAATCTGGTAATGACAGCAGGACCCTGGTCAAGGCTCCCCCTTTCCATCTGCCCATAACGTCCTTGGGCTCTTGGCCACTACAATGTATGTTTTTAATGCCTTACTTGTTGCTGGGCTACTGTCTGAAAAGCAAGGTATGCTTAGTGAGGCATACAGACTACTGAAATCAGAATGAGAAACCATCTCACCATGAGCGTGAAGCATGTCCCCCCCTCATGTTGAACCCCCAATAGTTGGGATTGTTGGTTCCCTGCTCAAGATGCATGCTACTTGGCTCTGTGCCCTGACTCCTGCTATTCCCTGGCCCATTTGAATTCTTTATATATTTGTATGTGGCAAAGACAAGATGTGCTAAAAAAACGGCATTTCACCATACAGATACCAATAAGATTAACACCATGAACAATGTGTTGGACATACATAATGTACTTTCGGCCTCATTCCGAGTTTGGCAGTGATAAAGACAGTGGCACTTTTATCGCATTGCCAAATTAGTACACGGTGGACATTCTGGAATTAGCGCCGGCAGATTTACCACCAGAATAAGCAGTGCTAATTCCACAAGTGCTAATTCAGCCAGCGAAATTAACACCATAAAATGCAATGGTAATTTCACTGTATTATAAGGTGAAATACTGCCTGAAATTTGCAAACAACAGACAGTAATTCCTCCAAAAAAGAATGTAATACCTCCACCTCTTAGCTGGAGTTAAATGCATGCAGGTGATGCAAATAAGCCACAGATGCATCCAATACTTTAATCACCACACTTTTCACCAAACGCACTTTGAAGCAACATGCAGCCACCAGCGAACATTTATCATGGGGGCCACAAATTGATGCTGTCTATTGAGCTGCACAGACATGCAGTGTGGCAGCTGCCAAGGAGACTGCCTCCACAAAAGGCAGAAAAGACGTGCCATGAGGAGACCACCCATGCCCCAGGTCAGACCCTCACCCTGGTCAATGATGGGTAACCGGATAACCACACTCTACTGGCTGAACAGAGACACCATAGCTGAGCTGCTCAGCCTCATATAGCTAGACCCCAGAGTGGGCTCCGAATCGGGACTGCCGTCGCACCACTGCTGAAGCTGGTGTCTGTCCTGCATTTTCTAGATACAGGCACTTTTCAGCACACCAGTGGGATGCTATATGGCATGTCACAGCTAACGTTCTCAAAAGTAATGGCACAGGCGCTTGATGATAATGTGACATATACCAAATAATATTGCTATGCCCACAACCACAAACTAATGGCCTGCCAAGGCATGTTTCTCTGCCACACCCAAATTCCCAAGGTGATTCGTGCACTGGAATGTAAACATGTGTCATAGGAGCAAATATATCATAACTGAAAGCAGTGCCATTCTATGAATGAAGCAGTGGTTATATGACAGTGATCCAATGATGTGGCTGTTTCCAGGGTTCAACCCATGGTGCCATGTTCCTGAGAAACAGCACCCTGCCAGTATACATGGCTCCCACAGGGACTATCATACGTGGATATTGGGTAGGTAGGAACTGTGAAAATGTAATGAACGCATGGACCGACTCATGTGAAGGGGTGAATGGGGAGTGTGGGAATACTGCCATGCACATACACTTCATGGGCAAACAAATGTAACAACATAATGCATGTGAGTTCAACAATGCAAACCTACATGGGGTGCACAGCTCTGCTCTCCTGGTTGCCTACATCACTCCCTCCCCTAGGCACAGTGTGGCCCTGTTAGTGGGGTACAGAGGATGCACTGATGCATGTACCACCACAATGACCACCTCAAAGTAAGGCATTCAATTGACAACACTGCCCAATTATGGGCAACACCATGAAACATGAAAAGCAGCAGCAGGTCAGTGAAATTGAATTGAGTAAGTGCAATGTTGCAGTTGTGATAAGGTAGAGAAAATGGTGGCAAATGCATTCACAATGCAGCTTGATTAACCGTACTCCTTTGCAATCAGCCATTGTGAGGCCAAGACATCCATAATGTCCTGCAGAGAGAGCATCCTTGTATTCCCGATGAAGTACCATATGTAAGATGAACCCATGCTGCACTGTAGAATGAGGCCTGTGTACACCCTAAACACTTCCATCATTAAAAGGTTCACTTACCTATTACAGATGACCTAGGCTACCCAGTGCTGCCATGGCTGATTACACCCATCAGAAGCCCTGTGACTCCACATGAGATGGTGTACAGCTATGCATACGCACAGACCAGGGTGTGCATTTAACACACATTTGGACTGCTAAGTGGAAGATTCCAGTGCCTTCACCAGACAGGTGGGGCACTCATGTACAGTCCGAGAATGTGGCGAAGATTGTCATGGTTTGTGCAATCCTGCACAAGATGTGAATTTGGAGGAAGGCCCCTATGCCTCCTGAAGAATACATTGGCCACCCAGAATCTGACTCAGATGTTGCAAGTAATCAGAGGTCACTTCAAGGTGGATGTCAGGAAGCAAGAGAATGATGCAGTATCGGTCATGAGCTAACTTAGAACTTTGTTTTAATCTGTTTGCATTTACATTTCGCTGTAACATAACGCCACTACATTCAGTACTATAAGTTACACTCAATGACTACTGTACTCATGTGCTAGAGTGCTGTTTTTTTTTTGTTTAACGTGAATAGTCCCTTACCCACCAACACCCATATCTGCCACAAACATATCCACCCACCACCTACATCCCCAAAACAGTGCCTATGGCATGGTTCCTCCTATTTCCTTTGTATCTTGCCATTTCCATATGTTGCAGGAGAGTTGTCTCCATCACGAGTGCCTCATTTGGGTGCTGGGAAGAGATCCCTTTTGGAGGGGGGGAGTGGTCGAGATGGAGCTGGCTCTGTCACACCACCAATGTAATGTAGAGTTAGAGTAATCCCCCTCAGCATGGACTAATTGCTTGAGGAAATTGACTCAGCCACCACCTGCCCCCGTTGACCCACTTTTGTCACTGCACTGCAGCATCTGCCACCCTCCTGCTCTATCTCTCCACAGCAGAGGCCAACATTCTAGATTACACCTGAATGTCAATACACACGGCTGCAAGTGCACAATTGCTCCTGTGCCATGGCCTCAATTTGCTACTGCCTCTGTACCGTCTGGCTGAGCCTTTGCTAGATCATATCCCCTGTGTTTGTGGGGACTGGTTATTGTTGGTCATGGGGCAATCCTCTGCCCTAGATTCACACAATCCAACACCTGCTGTGTCATAATAAGGAGTGGAATAACTTGTAGGATTGTTGCCGGCTCCCCATTTCACATTCTGTTTGCATTGCTACTGCTGTAAGCGATATTCAATCATCACTACAGCTAAGTCAATGCCTAGTCTGGGATGCTGAGGAAAACCCTTATTGATGTATTTTTATGTCCAGTTCAGTACTCTGGATGACAACCCTTGTATAACACCCCCCTCTTAGAATCCCCCTGATCCCACTGAGCTAAGAAGTAGGTTTGTTTTGCAAATTAAAAGGTTTATTTGAAAATGTAAACAATATATATATATATATATATATATATATATATATATATATATATATATATATATATATATATATCACACTTCTATAAATAAATTGATAATGGATATTACACTTGCGAATATGAGCAGTAATCAGAAAGAGGTAACTTATGAACAGGAACAGAAGAATACAGTGGGAAACACTGCTTTATATAGTTCAAGGAAACGCAATGATGAATGAAATGCAGTACAGAAAATACCTTGATATGGCTTCAACAAAAGACAATGTAATCACTTTTCCTTGACAATTCACCCCCTCCCTATGCAATGTAAGAAATGGAAGGAGAGCACACCATCTTCAAGAATCCCAACTAATCACACTTTATAATGCAATACACAGTTCCAGTTCCCCCAGCAAGCTTAGAGAAAACAGGTATGAGTTTTAAACACAGCCGAATTACTTTGAAATGTGGTGGCAATGAAGTGAAAATGCTAAAATTGATTTTGATTCCCTGCAGGAGGATCAGGGAAAGGGAGAGATACTTTATATTAGTTCAGGCTCACTTTAGCAATGCTCTATGCGTAACTACTAGGTTGCAAATGGATTTTAACAAAGGAAAGAATGGAGCTGCTATTTTGACAAGTGGAGAAATTGAGCCAAATCGCAAATCGCGGTAAATTTCGCGGGTGCGTAAAAAAGTATAGGTTCGTTGGAAAGCCTAGAATCACAGCTTTAAGAGGAAAACGGTTCCAGATATACGGACGATTTAATAAAGGTAGATTTTCAGATTTAAAGTAAAACTCAAAATGACAGGTGACAGTTTTCAGTTGCAGAATTGACAGGTGACAGTTGTGCAGCTTTAAAAATGACAGATGACACGATTTCTAGGGGGCAGTTCTACTTAGGTTAAAATAGCTTGAATTAGATTATTTTAACTAAGAGATTGGTTCTGCCCAGTTCTGCTAGGTACTCACAATATAAATTTGAAATAGGCCTCGTCACGGATCTGGTCAACACGTCCAGCGGCGGTTCTCTCTGCTCGGCGGGTCAATCAGGCACCGGTTCTGCTCACAGCGATCCAGATCTCTGGTTCTGCTCACAGCGGTCTGGGTCTGTTCTGCGGTTCCGGCAAAAGTTCTTGGCATAAGAATTCAGACAGCTCGCCCGGCTGTGTGGAATAGTTTGCAAATGATTTTAAGGATGCTGAGGCCTGCTGAGAAGAGTTCTCAGTTTGTGGGTTTAGGCCCTTGCTTTAAGTTCTGAAGTAAATTTCTGGTCTCTGAAGATTGATGGATGTGTAGTCTGGAGTCTCCCGGCAGAGCGTCCCGCAGAAAATGGGATTGAATGACTCTACCTGTCCCAGCAGTCTCTTTTTATGTGTTTTGGAAAGTGGGTAGAGAGGCTAGCATCACTAAACCTGCCCCTCTCAATAGATTCTTTGGTCCCTGATTTAGGAAGGGATAGTGTGTCAGAGTGATGTCATTTTTATGATCTGCAGAAATGACACTCCCCTGGTCAATGTGCAGACAAATCTATTCCTGATCCAAATGCATATTTCCCAGGTACACAGTTGTTTGACATCACATACACACATCATATATTACTAAAGATAGTCCCTGTCCCGACTCTGGCGTTTCTAGGAGCTTGCATTCAAAAATGGCAACTTATTTTCGATTTTAGTGGGTTTTGCAACATTGGTTTTTCATCAAAAATTATACAAAGGTACATTTCCCTTCCACATATATCCCAGTAACTTTCCATGTTTCTAGCTTAAATACATTGTCTACAATATTCATAATTAGCGGGGTTTTGCCCCAGAACATGGTACAAATTGGAGTTTGGACTCAAATCGTGAGGGCATTTTCAAACTAAGACTCTCAAAGGTGTACATTCCTGTCGTTTGGTTACAATAAGTTATCACTGTTTCTATAAAATATATATTTGTTGCAATTCAACTCCCCAAAGTGTTTGGGTCCGCCTCCAGAAGTCTGGGCGGGTCAGTGATCACATGTCTCTCCTTGCTGGCAGAGAGCTGTTGACAGGAAATACTCAAAATGAAAATACCCTATTTAACAGAAAGGGGCTATTGTCTCTCTCCTCCAGGCTGAAGGGGAAACCCCCTCCCTCTCACTCAGAAGGGCCATGTGATATCCTGCCTCCTGTGGTGAGTCTCTGGGGTGTTAAGAGTTCTCAGCCTCTTGGCCTCTGGGAACAGCAGGTGGCTAAGATTTTCAACTAACCAACATGCTTTGAAGTCCCTGTTGACTCAGGTCCCTTTGTCAGCCAGTTCTCCTGTCAGAGTTTAGACCGCTAGCGCCGCCTTGGGGAATTTGTCGGTACTGCATCCATTTTTGGGATCTGTCTTGAATTACTGCATTTCAATAGAGTGGTCTTTTGCTTGATAGAATAGGACCTTTGCTTAACATTGTTTTGATGGCATCCTTACAGTAGAGTGGTGATGTGGAACCCCCCCACAAGAAGGTTGTATCTTTGGAGTGGTCTTGTGCCAACTACGCAGTTCTCCTGGACTCTGGGATGGAATGATGGGCGGCGGCAGCTCATCCCCACATCTACCCAGTCTATTGATTCAGCATTGGTCAAAACCCTTCACACTGCTGACAGTATGTGTATTTTATGAGTTGTGTGCTTGCAGTGAGGCTTTACCAAATCCCTTTCCCCAATCTCCTGTTGCCTGTCTGATTGCTGGATAGATCAGTTTCTATTTTTTTTAAACGTATTCCTTATTCGTCAGACTGCCTTCAGTCTGTCTTCCCTGGTTGCTCCTCAGTGGTCACGTGACTCCCTGACACACTATTAATGTGCTTGCAGCCGAGACAGCGTAGCGGGTGAGTGCAGCAGGTGCAACTAAGGCACTCCAAAGGAATGCAAAAGGCAAGCCAGTCTGTGCCCGACCATGTCACGGATTCATCCTAAAATGCTGACCATTTATATGATTGCCTGATTTACCCCCATGCAATTTTGTTGAATTTGCCCCCTCCTAATACTAATTACCCACAGGGGTTTAGCCTTAGGATGGAAGGGGTGACATTATTACCTTCACTGTCCAGAAAGGGCCTTATCTGCTTCTTATGTAATGTGCACTCTTTGCCAGCTCACACAAGCGCTGTCTATGATCTTGAGCAGCAGTAGAAGCCTGAAATCCCCTGCATTACAGAAACTTGGCTCTATGATTGTTCAGGCCCTTCTATTGCTGAAGCTCTGCCTGTTGAATACAGCTTAGTATGTCTTGACCGTGACTCAGGGCATCCCAAAGGGGGGGGGGATTGCCTTAATTTTAAAAACTCATATTGAAGCTTTTCCTCATCCGCTGACTTATAATATTTGAGAGGAAGCTTATTTGGGTTGTTTGTCGTTATCAAAACAGTATGTTTTAATTTGCTATCGGCCTTCTCTTAATGATGCCACTTTTTGTGATACTTTAGTTTAAATGATAGCAGAACTTCAACTTCTATAGTCCAATGTGTTTATTGTTGGGCATTTGAATTTGAAGTTTATTACACTACCACCCCGCTGATAAAACTGTTTTCTGTGGCAATGCTTGATCTCGGACTGGTTCAGCTATGCGATCAACCTACTCATCAGCTTGGTAACACGTTAGATATAATCTTTGTGCCTATTGCGCTTGTTTCGTTCTTACCAATTTTCACAGTTGACTGGTCCAATCACTTTATAGTGCCTTTTCAGATTAATGTTAAGGCTCAATGCAGCCCGGCTGCCAGTGTCAAAATCCTGAAACGCTGCTGGGGTTTGGTTTCTGAATCTATCATCATTGCTCAAATTGAAAGCAGATGTGAAACTATTCAGCCCGTATATTTTTCTCCACTTACACACACCCTTAAGGATGTAGCTGACAATCTATCTTCCCTTAAGCCTTCCACCCTTCGTTCGGCCCCCTCTGAGACTTGGTTTACCAGTGAATTAGGATCTCACCAGCTCAGATATAGGTAATCTGAGCAAATATGTAGGAGGTCCTACTGTGAAGTAGATACAATCTTGCTTCAACAGGAAACTATCATAAAGCTATTTGGAAGGCTAAATACAGTTTTTGCACGGCTAAGATTCAGACAGTGGTTAATCAGCCTAGACAACTCTTTAGTTTGGTTTATGCCTTGTCATCTCCTCCTAATGTTCAGTTGGAGGTTACTCCTTTTCAGGAACTATGTGAATCCCATGCCAGATCTTCTCTCAGAAAATTGCTTTGTCTGGCTTAAGATCAGTCATTGAGCATCCTCCTGCTATGGTGGACGAGTCAATGCAGGCGTGGTCAGCCTTCCCCATCGTTGGCCCTGATGAGATAGTGAAAGCTGCTCTTAAGATGAAATCTGTCTCCCCCTTCGACGCTGTCCCTTTGAAAATTATGAAAAATATAATTCTGCAGATTGCTTCAAGAGTTGTACAGACAGTAAACCATTTTTGTTACTCAGGTATTACCCCTCTTCATCTTAAGCATGTCCTGGTGATACCTCTTCTAAAAAACATCACTTGATACCCATGTTCTTTCAAATTTTCACCCAATCTCTTTCTTCATGAAACTGCTTGAGACACTAATCTCACCTTTGCTCAGTTATTTTCTTGAGATATCTGTTTTTATTATCCCTTCCAGTCAGGCTTCCATCCTGGCTGAGGCATGGAGACTGTTTTGGTCTCCTTGGTAGATGATCTCACATGGCTCTCCGACCATGGCAGGGTGGGGGTGCTAATTCTTTTAGATCTGTCGGCAGCTTTTGACACTGTCGAGGACTCCATCTTGGTTGCATGATTGACTGAGGCGGTGGTGTCCGTTTAGGTGTTGGCCTGGTTGGAGACCTATCTTGCTGGATGTACTCAGTCTCTCTCTCTTCTTTTCATTCTGCCGACTTGCCCTTACTTGTGGTGTTCCGTAGAGCTCTATCTTTTCATCTACTCTTTTTAATGTGTATATTCAGCCCTTCATCAAACTCATCCATGCCCACAGCCTTGGATGCTACTCATATGATGATAATACGCAGCTTATTTCCCATATTGTTCTCAATCAGCAGGAGGCTGGGTTAGAGCTATAGAGGATCCTGGAGCTGGCGGGTGGGTGGACGAGTGATAACTGTCTAAGGCTGAATGGGGAAAAAACAGAGGTCTTGGTGGTGGGGACCCCCTCTTCTGCCTCTTTATGCACCTCTGAATTTTCTCCTGTATCCCTTGGTTGGCTCCCTTCTCCTGTTCTTGTTAAACTTTATGCATCACTCTCTCTCGATGCTCAGGTGACAGCTGTTTGCCAGGCCAGGCACTTTAAATTAAAGATCCTATGGAAAGTCCTTCCCTTGATTCCTTCTTGACTGTGTGATCCTGTGGTTGCTCTCTTGTGCTGAGTGGAGTGGATTATTGTAATTTGCCTTACTTGGATTAGACGCTTGACTTCCTACGACAACTTCAGCTTCTACAAAATTCGGCAGCTCCAGTGCTTTCCCATGCTCCATTTCTTTATCATATTTCCCCGGTTGTACGCCAGCTCCACTGGATCTCCATTGAAAAACAAGTGCAATTTAATCTGTTTGCTTGATTCATCGGGCCTTTTACAGGCTTGTGGCCGAATATTTGCATCAGAATTGTCGGCCTCATGTTCCTAGCCGTGAGCTGTGCTCTCAGTTTAATGCAGTAATTGCGGTGCCTATGTTTTGGCTCTCTCGTGTTGGTTTTTCACACATTTACCATTGCAGGTGCAAGCTCTGGAATGTGCTGCCTCTGGGGCTGCGGGCTGCAGAGATTTATCTGTTTTTTCACCAAGCTCCAAAGACTTTCCTTTTCTAGTGAGGTTGGGTGTTGGCTCTACAGGTTCCCTAGCACCAAGGTGCCTCCGCGTGAATGCGCGCTCAATAATCAATCAATCAATCAATCAATCAATCAATAACTATCCTGATTATGATGCCACTTCAGAGGGCAATGACGTGGAGGTTGAAGTGGCAGAGAGTGAAGCGGATGGGGCACCTCCCTTGTGATGACGGGAATGTGGGGGATGGTTTCCTCGGAATCCACTGCCTCCCTTTTCACAGAGGTTGTAATTGGTACACTGGTCATCTGAGACATGGAGACACATGCAGCTGCAGTGATTCTGGTGGTTGTGCCACAGCTGCTAAGGTGGGGCGGCACTGGACTGATCAGATGAGTCCAGATGAGGAGCAGGTGCAAGGTGATCTAGGTCACCTGGCCTAAGTTCTGCCCACCTGGTGCCTTCCTGCTTGCCGCTCTTTTTCACCACTTAGCAATCCCTGCCCATCTGGTACCTTCCTGCTTGCCGCTCTGTTTCCCTACTTAAGGAGCCCTCCAGCCTCTTTTCCTTTGCAGATGGGGAGCAGGTGCAAGTGGATCTAAGTCACCTGCCCTGAGCCCTGCCCACCTGGTGCCTTCCTGCCTGCTGCTCTTTTTCACCACTTATCAAGCCCCGCCCACCTGGTGCCTTCCTGCTTGCCGCTCCTTTTCATCACTTAGCAAGCCCCGTCCGCCTGGTGCCTTTCTGCTTGCCGCTCTGTTTCCCTACTCAAGGAGCCCTCCAGCCTCTTTTCCTTTGTAGATGGGGAGCAGGTGCAAGTGGATCTAGGTCACCTGTTCTAAGCACCACCAACCTTCTTAGCCCTGCCTCTTCCTTCCTGCTCTTAACTATTAGATCAAGGGCGTCTCTGGCCCAGGTGTCTGCAGCAAAAGGCAAATGAAGAAAAGGGTAATTCCTGTTTGGACCTGTTCGGACCAGAAAACCCAAGGCCCGACCCCCTGCTCAGACAGCAGGTAAGCATGCACCAACATGTGTTACCCCCTCTGTCCCCACAGGCCATCCCCTCCCCCTCTGGTCCCCCTGTAATGTTCCCTTGTGCCCCCCTTCTCGCACACAGGTGTTGCCTGTTTTGCTTTATTCTTCTACCCTGATCGCCCTCAACCTCATCCAGCCTACTGCTGCAGGAGTCTGTCCTGATACATTCTGGGTTCACCATCACCGTCTTGTGGCCAATGCTGCATTTGACTTTTATGGACTTCATTCATTCATGGTGCATCACACTTTCTCAACTCTCATGCTGGACATCCTTTGCATCTTGTACTGATGGTGGCCCTGAATCATGCTGTTCCCATCTTCATCTTGTTTCCTGGCTTGGAACATTATGTGTTACTGCATTATGTGTTCTGCAATTCTATTCACTCTCCACTCTTGCTTCTCCACTCTTTTTGACTGCTTACTCTCTGTTCTCTTCTCCTTTCCCTTCTCCCTTTTCCTATCTCCTCCCCTTACTTTCTTCTGTGCACTTACTCTATCAGAATTGTCCCTGTACATAATATGATAGCAACCTCGTCTCTTTCCTCCACCCTCCCATTACTGTTTTTTCCTCCCCATGCCCCCTCCAGCACTATCTGAAATGTTGTCAGGCCTAGTATCATAGTCGCTAGTTTTGTTCCTCCCCTCCCTTTCTGCACCCCTCTCCCTCACCTTATGTTTTTCTCCGTCTCTACCAGAAATGTTGTCAGGCCTAGTACGGTAGTCGCCTGTCTGTTTCCATTTCCTTCCCACTCTCCCCCTCCCTTCCTTATCCATGTCTTAGCTCTTGCACTATCTGAAATGTCATCAGGCCAAGTAGAATAGTTAATTTCACATCCTTCCTGTTCACAGCCTGTAAGACTGTCATTGCATTTTCCCTTGTTCCCTCCTTTGCCTTGAAGTGCTTTGAAATACATTGTGTATAGGCGCTATATAAACTATCATATCATATCAGTGCTGGCAGCCACAGCTGACTTGCTGTCAGGGCATCTGGCACAGTGGTGGCTGATGCAGACTTTCCCATCAGTGGTTTAATTCTGTCAACACTTTGCCCTGCATCTCTTGAGTTGTTGTGGCAGGGTTGCCCTGCGGATGCAGTTGAGGTGCCATTGGTGCCAGCTCTGTTGATGCCTTGTTCCTCCTGGTTGAAATGTCAATTTGCAATGAGATAAGTGAAATGCCATCATATCCTTTATACAAAAATGTTTGTTGGTGAATTGCATTACATCATTAATCTTAGCACACCCAATTCAGTTCTTTCCAGGGAAGGATATTGATGTTTCACATGGGACCCATGCCATTTAATCTCTTGGTTCCATGCAACTGGTGAATGCCTCTTGACTACCGAAATGCAGAAGGTGCTGGGGTCTAAATGGATTGTTTTGTGGCCAAAGGGGTGATCATAATAGTGCAACTTGCTGCAGCGATTAATGGATTATGCCTTCACGGATGGGTGCTGCATCTGTACATCTCTTCATAGTACTTGTTGGTTGATGGAAAGGTGGCATATGCCCCACATATGTATGCCTGGGCCATTACATTACATGTTTGGTTATGTCTCTTTTTATGAGTGTGATAGGTCATGCTGCATGTCCTTGCACTGAAAGTTGTACCATTCTGGATACATACATGTTACACTTATGTTACTTTATACAGTGTTCTCTCCCTGCACATCAAGTGTTCCTGAGTGTGAGCTGCCAGGTACCGTGCTCATGGATTTACACTATTGTGCATTTGTTTGCCAGTCACATAGTCAGCAGGTTAACAAGCAGTGTAAGCATTGTACGATATATGTGTTGTGGTTCACATGTTACACTTACGAGGCTCAGGTTGGCTGCCAGCTCTCCTCTCGGCAGATCCTACTACACCCTCCAGTCCTGCCAGATGGAGGATGGCACGGACTGTCGCCTCCAATGGGGTCTGGACCAGTGTCACCACAGTGCCACCTCCTGTGGTACCACAGTGCATCCTCCTGTGGCAGCTGTCTCCCTGTGATGTTATGTACTTAGTCTACTTTAGTTAGCTAAGGAGAGTTGCAGTAGGCAAAACTTCTGCCACAAAATGTAGACTAGAGGGTGTTTACCGAACAGTTGGAATAATCCCCCTATATAACAGACTAAACTTAAATAAAATATTCCTCCAGTTATGTATTGTGGATCCCTATGTAATTTGGCTTCTTTTACATGCCTAACATTTCACTATATTAAAACCAGACCTAATGTTTCATAACTGCTTTTCAAAGAGTGTACATATACTTAGATTGTTCGACCTGATTTTCCTTCATTAACTACAACACTTCTCTTTTTTCAGTTCAAATCTATTTAATTCATCATCTTTATAAAACGGTCACAGTTTCCTAAGACATTCATATCATTTCATTTTATCGTGGAGTTAACATTAGTGCCAAGATGGTAGTTGCTATATGGATTACCAATTATTCTTGCAGTTAAAACACTTATTTTCAATAATACTGTTCACATTTAGCTTCTATTACAACCATTCATACACTTTTCATACACAACCCAACATTTTTCATTCCTCTTCCACTCTAATTAACAACAATTGAACTGGAACTTCATCAGGGGAACACTAAATTACACGTCCACATCATTTAAACAGGTCTTTAGCAGATATATTGGGCCTCATTACGGGGCGGGCAGTAAGGGGTTAACGGCGCTGGTAAAGGTGCCGGAGGCGTTAACCGCTTACCGCCCTTTTACGATGGCCACTCGCGGGACCCGCTCTGGACGTCTGGTTTTACCTGACGTCCTTAGCGGGTCCCATGAGCGGCCCAGCAAACTAACAACGGGCCTGTCATTAATGGGCCAGTTGTTAACATGCTCCCCTTTCCCACTGAGCCCTATGAGGGCTCAAATGGGAATGGGGATGGTCTGGGTCCGGCTTCCCTGAATGGGGAAATACTGGCCCTCCAAGGTCGGAATGGCCCGGTATTTCCCCATTCAGGGAACCCGGACCCGAGTTTGGAGGCAGCTATGCCCTTATTAAGAGCATGCTACCTCCAAACTCGTAATGAGGCCCATTGTTTTTGCTTCAATGTTCTGCTTTCTTTCTATAGCCTATCTCTTAGGGTAATATATTTGCTCCGTGACAATCTGGCTTTACTAGGTTTTCACTTTTCTCACCATCTACAAGGGATCAACAACACAATAAGAATCCGGTTTTAATTTGCTGTTCTCTAGCCATGAATCAACAGGCCTTTAATTACAATTTTACATTTGTGCAGAGTTTAATTCTCTAAATCATAATGGCATCATTACTTATGCATTCCTAATCACTCACACCAGTTGTCGGTGTATTCTATGTGGGACTCAGCCAGACCAGAGTATAACTTTCTGTATGCTCAGGCACTGCTTCCCATCCACTTGCCAGTTGTATACTCAACACTAGACAAAAATGAAAGGAAAAATAGGGAAGCTAAAGGTCACTGAACAGTTTGAATTATTCCTTCCCCATAACTTTCCACATTATCCGTTTTCAAACAGTGTTTCATTCAGAAAAGAACCTAAACACATTGCTTTTCAGGACAGATCCACCCCAGCAGTAGCCTCTTAGACCAGGTTCAATGACGGCCTCACCTGTGTATATAAATGTATATTCTGTAATGTTTTAATATGCTGCTATTATTATTGTGTAATGTGTAAATTTGTAACTATGTAACGATGATGATCCTCAACTGTGCAACCATCCTCTAAGCTTGCTTTAGTGTCTAGTTGCCTTTGGGCTTTGTGTGCTGTATAAATAATTAAATACATAAATAAATAATACATAATTAAACAACATTTCAACAAATGTTACAAAAAAACATGCAGTCTCTCAAAGCTACCCATGTTCCTTAACTAAGTTTCCCCAAGATCTACCTACGTCATCAGATGTTATTAGGCAAACATGAAATCTATTTATGTCTCAGTTTTGAACAGGCATGTGTTCGTAATTTAATTGTCACCGCCATCTCTTTGCCGCAGTGTAAATACCCATAAGCGATGTGTTATTACCTTTCCTTATTAATTAATGTTCATGCCGACAGAGCAACGGAGCGAGCTTCTTAGGCTTTGGAAGGAAAGTTCCGGTCGTGCCGAAGCCTGTGACCGCTGTGGTACTTTCCGTGCAAAAGTTTGAGTCCCAGTTTGCCCAGAGACTGTGAGGAGCTGCAGTGACCCATGGAGTCCTCTTTCTACTCCTTTCTTTCAAATACTGTGTTGCTGCGCGGAACCCGGTGCGGAATCCCGGCTGAGTCCCAGTTTGCCCAGTTCGCCTGAGTGCGTCAGAGGGCCACTCAGGGAGATGGTTGCAAACCAGAAGACCCCT
Source organism: Ambystoma mexicanum (assembly GCF_040938575.1). Taxonomy (NCBI): domain Eukaryota; kingdom Metazoa; phylum Chordata; class Amphibia; order Caudata; family Ambystomatidae; genus Ambystoma; species Ambystoma mexicanum. Next base: position 1,510,819,995 of record NC_090937.1, on the reverse strand, counting down.
TCCTCGAATGGACTGCCAACCCGCAACAAGACGCTGTTGCAGCATCGCATGCTTAACCCTTGGACTGCCCTGCCGAATTGTGCTGCTGCAAAGCTAAAGTCTCAAGGTAAGCCGATAGCATGTTCAAGCCGGTGCCCTCTGTGGCCCCATCGTCTTTGCATATTGTACAAACAACTGTCCAAGTCCATCTAGACGAAGCTCCCTCGGTCATTAGCGGTACTGACACTGTAGACATTGTTGGGCCAGTCGATACTAGCCTGATTCAAAGTCCAATTTGCACAGCGTCCTCTCAAAACCCGCTCAAGCCGCTTACCTTGCTCTCCGTTACTGACCTTGCCCCGATGCCGTCGCTGCCACTGGAGTACGTGTAAGCAAATGCTGTTTCATCAATGCATTTTCCTTTTCCTGAATTGTACTCTCCATTTGATCTAACGGATGCAGAAATTATGAGTGCTACTTCTGCCACACAGGAGAAAATAATTGCTAAAGAAATCCCGGTGGCTCTTCCCAATATTTCATCTACGCAAGACAAAGTTGGCGGCCGATCACTTCCTGCCAAGCCTGTTTCAGTTGAACCAGATCAAATTTCCTCTGCTCCAGTATCAGTGATGCCAGTGCTGCTTCTGCTGTCCAACATGATGGTGACAATGTCTTGGCGGCACATGTTCACCTTATTTCAGGCAGTTGTTCGCTTGCTTCAATAAATAAACCTCTCCTAATACCAAGACTCACGCCAACTGAAGATATGCTCTCAGCCTCAATATCGCTACAGAAGCCATTAGCGACGATTCAGACTCCAATTGCTTCCAAAAAAGCCTCTGCAGTTCAAAATGCAGTAGCTCCGGCTCCGGCTCTGGCTATGGCGATTTCTGGTGGCATTTGTGACAAGGCACTCTCTGCCCCCTCGCCGCTTATCATCGACAGGCCAGCTCAAACTATATCCCAAAAAGGGCAATTCCACGACTTCCCACATAACCAGCTACCGAGTGGCGACCGTGCAAACCCAAACCTGAATATCTTGCAGCCACGTATTTCTCAGAAAAAATTGGAGCATTTGCCCACATCCTCGGAGGTCCCTTCTTCACTGAAAACTCAATTATTGTCACGATTTGGGCCCTATGATAAAGGAAACGTCTTGCATTTGCAGGGCGATGCGAGTTCATCAGAAGCCAGCAGCTGTGCAAAAAGGCAAAATATCTCAGATACACCAGCAAAAAGGAACAATACTTCAGATTTACCAGCCACGCCTGCAAAATGCTCCACTTCTTCCATTGATCACTCAACTGTTCTAACCCCAGGTAAAGAAAACTTAAAAACCCCGAATTCTAAAATCAATCTGTCAATGGGTACGGCAATCCAGTTGCACAACAATGTGCTCGCGGCATCGTCCCAAGCGATGATTCCGTTTGTTAAGCTTTACTAGTCTTTAAATGAGACCATTAGGGATCAAGGGGTCCTTCTATCCAACCTATCATCGAAATTGGATCAAATTGACTCCTTTACTAAGTTCATTCAGCACGATGTGCAAGCTGGAAAAGACTCTAGTTCTTTCTGGCAATCCCAGCTCAATGACCTCGTGACTTTACAACAGGAGAGACATGACCTTCAGTTAAAATGTCTTTTGGAGGTGTTGAGTGAGATTGCTCCTCTGTTAAATCCAGGTCACAGACCGGAACAGCCCAAAATCGACATGCAATGCTTTGCTCCACAGTCTGTCTCCTGTTCAAGGCCACTACCTGCGATGCAACGTGGAACACACTCCGATCAAACGGCTTCTTAAACGGAGTGCATCACTTCACAATCTATGGATAGTCCAAGTCCTCACCCTCTAACAGTGGCCAGAGTTTCTCACCCCCCCAGACTGTGTTCCTCCACAAGTCCTGTCAGCGCCCCAGCAGCCTATGGAGGCGGAGGACATGCTTATACATGATGTAACTCTTCTGAGTAAAGCCACAACTCAACTAGACCACCAGGAAAGCTCCTCACCCACTTTTGGTATTTTTGCAGGCCCGGCAAAATCTTTTACCATCAATGCTTCTGCCAAGTCCATGGCTCAAGCAAAATCTGCTAAATTGACTACAAGAGCCAAGAAAGCAAAGGTGGCATCTCATCCAGCAACAAAAAGTTTTGTAAGAAACTTGACAACTCCACCGCGGCTTAGCCTTTTCAAGCGCCCCAATAAGGGTGCAAAAGACTCCTCATCATCACACAATAATACAACGATGCTGCCTTCAAACCATGGTGTAAAGCGTCGACGCTTCATCTCTGAGGATTGTGCCTCAGTTATCTCAGTGTCTTCGGACTCCCAAGATCTGTTTAACCTTTCTACTTACTCGAATCCAAGTGATGCTGATCAGTCGCAGCATCTTAATGAAGATCAGTCATTGGAAACGCAGCTCCTCGCGGGTGCTGCCCATACCAGGAAAATCCTCTCTACATCGAAGTGGCAAGTAGTGCAAGGACGTCAAACTACTATTTCGAAAAGGGAAGATCTGAGTCGCTTGGCAGCAAATTCTAGGTTGAATCCAAAACTTACCTCAAATCAACGCAAAAATCAAAACTGCTCCCCATTGAGGTCACATGTTTTACCTCAACACCGTGCAAAGGACTGTAGGTGCAAATTGAGACTTCAAAACATACATAACAATGATAATGAGCTGAACCTCAATCGCGCAAACCTCTGCGGCTGATTAATTCGGACGATATCAAAATTGTTGAATATGTGACAGAAAGCTGCTCCGATGCTGTCCTTCTACATATCGATGCTGCTGGTGTACGGAACACACTTCTCAAAGCAGCCGAAGACTTACTGTTATTTGGCTTTGACATCTCTGTCGAACCTGACACGCCTCGGAGAAGCCTTAATTCTGTGCTGCCGGCTGACCATCCAACTGAAAAAAAAACAGCAGTCGCGAAATCTTTATGCAATAACCAGCCTGCTGAGGTGCGACCAAAGAATCCTCGCTTTCGATTTGAGAAAAAAGTCAAGCCACCAGAGACTGCAGAATCAGGACTAGCCATGATTGGGTTTGGAGAATGCCATGCTCTCCATCCTGTCGTGGAACACCCGAGGGATCCAGCATTTGTTTCAGGACTTTGATGTTCCACTAGACGATGTGTTTGCTGTCTGTCTGCAAGAGACTTGGTTAGTTGATGCTCCGATGCGAGACGGCTATGCCACTCTGGTCAATCCTGCAATTAAAAACATACAAGGCAGACCATGTGCGGGCCTATTGACAATGATCCGGCTATCTCAAGATTGGTCCACACCAATATGCTCCAATCCTAACCCTTATGTTCAAGGATAAATTATGCACTCACGTTCTGCCAATTCAAAAGCAGTTTTGTCCTTGTTGCTCATTAACTGCTACTGGAATCCTGCAAAAATAAACAAATTTGTCTTTACCTCAGCGATAAGTACTTTAATGGATGAAGCAATCGTGAATTATAATAATCTGATTATAATCTGCTGCGGTGATCTAAATGGCTCGTGGTTTAAGCATTACCCACACACCAACTCCTACTGCCAGCTCGCTTATGAGGAGCTGGGCGAGAAAGAACAGTGCTGGACTGACGTAATGGAGTCGCATGATTGTGTATTGCTGAATGGCAATGCGTGGGGTGACATACCGGCCCAGCCTACCTGGCATCGCCAAGCTATGCATAGCATCATTGACTACTTCTGGGTTTCCAGCAATTTTCAGGCGAAGGTCATCTCGCTACATTCCCTGAAAACGTCTAAGAGCGATCATTCACTGCTAAAACTCGATTGTCTACTGACGGAGTCGCCCTCTTTGCCTTTATATTCCGAATCGGTAGAAACAAATTCAAGTGGAAACCGATTAAGACTAAACGTCAAAGCGATCTGTTCCTTAACGGAAAACCTGCTTGACTCGCCAAATTGTGTAGACTACACTCCGCTTCTCATGAATCATATCATAACCAAAGATAGCTTCCAGCAACACAAGTTCCATAATCATCTGTTTAGCAAAATGCTTGATGACAAAAAGAAAGAGCTCAGAAAAGATGTCTGCAGAATAAAAAAACAAAAACATGTACCCAGTTTGATTAAGCTGGATGAAGTAAAAGCTAGACGCACGACTTAAAGAAACTGGATGAGATCCCACAGAGCTATTGTTGACCAAGATCGTGCTGAACTGATGATGAAACTACTGATCACAACGAATACACGCGACATTTGGAAAATACTAAATATGGGCCTGTACAGCGGAGTAAATTCGACGCAGAACACCATCGCTGGCGACACCTGGTGTAAACATTTTGGGTCAGTGTTCAACAGCTATTCCAAGTTTCCAAAAATCGATTCTGTTGCCACATCAGCACCCTGGGATGTGCAAATGCTGCACTCTGACATTGTGGATGCTATTAAGTCACTCAGAAATTCACGCGCCGCGGACCCAGATATGAACAGCAACGTGACACTAAAGAAAAATCCACAAATCTGGCGCCCCTTCATTGAGTGTCTTTTCCAAAAGATTGCGGAATCCAATCGTTTGCCTGAGTCCTGGCTAACTGCTATTGTGATCCCCATCCACAAGAAGGGCAGTTGGGACAAACCTGAAAACTATCGTCCTATTGCCCTCTTGGACTCTATTGGAAAACTTTTTGGATCCAATTTGAGACTGAATTGGGCGAAAAACTCAGGAATCCTTGATATTCGTCAAACAGGGTTTTCTAAGGGCACAGGAGTAGATGTAAACCTTTCAATTTTAACTTCCCTGAAACTGAACGCCCTTAAACGCAAAACCAAACTTCATCTAGCCTTCATTGATATGAAGCAAGAGTTTGATGGAATCAATCGCGATTTGTTATGGGTGAAATTAATTAAATGGAAATGCCCTATGGCCATCCTCAATCCAATAATGGCGCTGCATACGAACACTTCTTTTCGTGTTCGCATCAATAAGAATGGTGTTCTATCTGACAGTATTCCAACTACAAGAGGAGTCAAGCAAGGCTGTCCGCTTGCGGCAGACCTATTTAAATTATTTTTAGCAGATCTTCCGACTCACCTCGAACAAGCCCACTGTTTTCCCCCTTGTCTAAATAAGACTCCTGTTTGTTATATCGCTTATGCTGATGATCTTGTTCTGATTGATAGCACACAGATCGGCCTCCAACGCCTTCTAAGCTGCTTGAACAACTATTTAGTCAATAACGAACTTGTCATCAACACAGAAAAAAATAAAATCTTGTCTGTTGGACCTACATCAGGCTGAAGAGACCGGGCATTCAAATGGGCTGTTGGTGGTCAGCTGTTAACTTCAGTCAATTCGATCCGTTATTTGGTTATTGAATTTAACAACTCAATCTGTGAAGCACAATGGCTAAAAGGTCTAAAACAGAAAGCCGTAGGTCTAGCGCTACAAGCAGCCAAGATCAATAAAATCTTTGGAAAATTTTCCCTGACTCCAGTCCTAACGTTCTACCTCCAAAAGGTAATACCCATCTTAACATTTGGTGCAGAAGCGGGATGGAATATCAGCGAGCAAAATTGGAACGTATTACAGGGTCTCTTTTGGAGACGTGTCCTCAACCTTCCGAACTGTATTCCAATTATGTTGATACGTCATGAATTATCGCTGAATTCACTCTTTACCCACGTGATCTGGAATTCACCGCCTCCGACGACACAAAAATCAGTTGCCTGTTGGATCAATGGAGTATAAGAGTTCAAGAGTGGATTGCTGCAGCAGATATCAACAATTTTGATCTATTTTCCCGTCCTCAAGTGGCCAAAAGAAAATTTGAAGCATGGGCATGGATTGCTAATGTGGAAAAACATACAAACCTCGCTGCTTCCCAATGGCTAGGCAACGCTAAAAAAAAACTAAATTGCCAGCCCTATTACCTGACTCAATGCTATACTCGTTATTACCGGGAACAATTCCTTCGCTTCCGCTTAAATACGCTGAATACGAAGGAAATTCTACTTCAAAGGAATCAGCCCAATGTAAATAATAACATTTGTTGCTTTTGTGCAGTTTCGGTTGAAACTTTGAAACATTTAATTCTAAAATGTCCAGCCATTGATGACCTTCGTTCTATTCATTTAGGCAAATATGCCCCTAAGGATGGAGATATGTCTACTTGGTGGCTCCTGATTTCTTCTGGACAAAATGCCAAATATGTTTGCACGCTCGTAAACTACTTGAACGCTATCCTGAGGTACGTCTGACTCTTTCTGACTCTTTCTGTAGCCACAGTCGAGGCTCGTTATGCTACGACGTGTGGAAGATGAAACAAAAGTTTGAAACAAACTTTATTTTTGATAAAAAAAAGAAAAAGAAAGAAAAAGAAACTGTAGGTTTTCAATCAAATAATAAAAAAAAAAAATGTTCACGCCACATGCGTCTTTCAGTTTCAGTGTTTCTTAGGCTCTATTTCAACGGTAAGCTTAAGCACTGTTCTTGTTTTTATATTTGCCTCATGCATCCGTTTTTCACTACTCTATTCCTTCATGTATAACCATTTGGACACCATGGCTGTTGTCTAAGGCTTCTCATACCTGTTTGTTTGTAAACGTTGACGCCTTACTTCTTGCGCTGCTGCGTTTCATCAGGCTCGCTGCTCGTAACTATCAATGTATTCTCAGCTTGCGAGTCATGCAAACGCCGGTCTGCAAAAAATCACGCTCATGTTTGTATTGCCAAAAATAACTGTATAACATTTTCATTTAGTCATTTGACCAACTTTCCCAAGCGTCCTTCACGCTTACTTGCAATGGCGTTCTGTTACTTCTATAATCCACAGGCTCCGAGTTTCCTCACGTGCAGTGGGCAACACTCCACAATTAATGTTGTCATAATAAATAGAAGTTCCAGGCACAGCAGTTGGTGGAGAGAGACTAAAGTGAGATGCTGTCCTCTGGGTCTGATGCTCTATCACTTGAATAAACCTAATATAAATACATGTACGTGTGCAGCGACAGGCCCCATCACACCCAATCAAAAGGGCCCCTTCCCAGCGCCTCCAGCAAGCCACGTACATGCGTGGATTTGCCTGTCCTCTCTAAATGGGACAAGGAAAGGAATGCGTATGCGCAAAGAGCCGGGATATAACGCAAACATTTTGAAGGCACCTCCCGTGCCGTATTCTGCCTCTGATGGTAGATTAGCAAAGTTAACCCCTTCATTCCCCAAAGACTGCCTCCCTGAAGAGGCACTGAAGGAGAAGTAAAGATCTTTGTAATGAAAGATAAAGGATACCACCTCACTACTGAACATTAGAACAATAGCAAAATGGCTATGCCAGGGGTCCCTGGTCCTCCTGCATTTATTACATCTCCAAGCCCAGCAAAAGTAAAATAGGCACAATGGAAAAAAGGGTTCATACACATAAAGGCAGCTTGTGGGAACTCTTATTCGAATGATAGAAAGCTTTCACTATTGATGCACTTTTTAGGAATGAAGGCCAATGCATATTATGTTGCCTCCCCTGCAAAATGATGGTGGAGGCGATAGCGCAAACAAGCTAGATAATGCGCTACTCAAGTTGGACTTGCATTTCAACCCCAAAACAAACTCCATTTTAGTTTTAGAGCAGTACAACTTTGAGGTTCGGTTACAAGAGCACAGAGAATCTATTGAGGAGTATGCGATGGCCCTATGGCACTTAGCTTTATCTTGCAAGTTCAGAGACTCGGTTGCTGAACATATACACAATCAATTCATGATCCACTGCAATTGTAATAAAATAAGAGAGGAATTGTGGTTGAAAGACGAGCCCACATTGGATGAAGTTCTGGAAATCGCCAAGCAAGTTGAACTCTCATTGGCTTGTGTTGCAAAATTGATAGAAAAGGAGTCCGGAGAAACCAAAGTGGACGTGTTAAAGGTAGTGTACACAAAGCAGAAGAAGAAAGTGAGAGAAAAGTCAGTAGTAAAAGGAAACGGTGATCCCAAGAACAATAACATAAGAGGGGAAAGGAGAGAAGAATGTGAATGATTATACTTTCGATGTGCCAGTAACTTGCATTTTGTTGGTTCATTGGCACTTCCTGGAAGAAGTTACATGTGCTAAGTGCAAAAGACGAGGAATTTCCAGTTTAACCAAAATAAGGTGTTATTTGTAAATTAAGACAAAGGACATAAGTCTTCTGACGAGGATGATGGAGCATGCCATGTGAAAAATGTTACTATTAACATAGTTTAGGGTGTTGATTAGAAAGAATGCAAACATCCCTATTCACGTGTGAGAGTGAATGAAAGGGCGGTTTCAATGATGGCAGCTTCTTCCAGTTCAAAGATAAGACTCATGTCTAAAACAGTGGTTGAGCAAGAGATGAGAGGTGACATGCAGAATTTATTAGAATCTGATGTCAATCCGGGTGGGTACAACCATGATAAAATGTATCATCTAGGTTATTTCGAGGCTACATTTGAGTTAAAAGGGAAGTGTGCACAAGGAAAGGTGTAAATAACCAAGAAAGGAATGACACTCCTTGAATAGCATGATCAAATGAGACTAAGGATAAGGCTAGATCCAAACACTGATGATCAGATTCTACTTGTGGGGTCCACAGTGACATAGACATTCAGGAATGTGTTCAAAAAACGTGTGGGGAATGTGAAGCGCATGCAACATCAAATTGTGTAAACAAAGGGAAATGTCCCTGCTGCAGCCAATTTGCGGCCCGTTCCTGCAGCGTTAAGGGAAGGTGAAAAGAAAGTGTTGGATAATCTGTTGCAAATGAGCATTATTAAGAGGCAGGTGGAGTAGAATGGACAATCCCCCCTAGTGGTTGAGAAAACGTCTGGTGAATTGAGGTTGTGTGTGGATTTGCATGAATTGAATAGGTGTGTGATGATAGATCGACATCCGTTACCCAACATGAGAGAAATGTTGACGAGGGTTGGTCAAGATGTATGACGTCCTTTTATCGCAGGATTTTTTTCACAGGGTTTTTTGCCGCAAATTTTCTTTAAAAAAAAATCTAATTTTTTATGGGGGGGGGTAGTAAATTATATATATATGGGGTGTGGGTGTTTGGGAGTAAATACAAATTAAAGAAAATGGGGGGTTTGTTGGGAACCCCCCAAAAATAGTATTAAAAAAATCACGGCAAAAAAAGCCACAAAAAAACATCCCGCAATGAAATGACATGGAACCGGTCAAGCGTGAGTATTTTCAATATAAGACAAGGCATCCGCTTATCATCAGATTGAATTGGAAGTATGCGGTAGAAAGCTGACAGTGTTTATAACACATGAGGGAGTATTCCAGTTTTGGAGGATACCTTTTGGCCTTGTTTCTGCTTCCTCTTTGTTTCAGAAAGTAATGGATAGTTTATTCAGAGGGATGAAAGGTGTCTTCCCATTCCAAGATGATGTACTTGTGTGTGTGTAGTCGGAAAATGAACATGACAGAATTTCGGAGGAAGTCTTAAGCATTCTGGAAGCGAGAGGAATAACATTGATGGAGGAGAAGTGTACATTTTAAAGTGGTTAAAGGTGATTATTATGTCCTGTGGTATCTGTACATGGTGTGAAACCAACCAGTAGTATTGTATGTGCCATAAAGGAGGTGGAAAGGCCAAATCCAAAGATCAGCTATGTTCATTCCTGGGGATGATAGAATTTTACCAGAAATTTGTAAAAAATGATGCTTACAAAGTGAATGAAATCAGAAAGTTGGTAAAGAAATGCGTAGAGTTCATGTGGAATGGAAAATGTGAGGATAAATTTAACTTGATAATGGAGGAAATTGATTTGGCTCAACCTTTGGGCAGTTTTGATACTCAAGGGTGAGTGTTGTCAGAGTTGACACCAGTGACAATGGCATTGATGCTGTATTGTCGCAGGTAAAACATTTGGAAGGGAAGAGATAATTGCCCATGCTTCAAAAGGTTTGAGGGGAGCAGAAAATAACTATTCTGTCCTAGAAAAAGAAGTGTTAGCATGTCATTGGGCTGGTGAAAAATTCAGGAACTTTCTGTGGGGTACTGACTTCTTATATAGAACGAATCACAAGCCTCTCAAAGTTATATTTGAGAGTAAAGGTTTGTATAAGGTATTAAGGCATGTGGCCAGTTGGGTTATAAGATTGCAATGTCACAGATTTGAAATGCAAGTAATTGGTAGGAAGGATAATGTGTTGGACGATTGTTTATTGAGGTTGGGTGAGAGATGATAAAAAGGGTAGAGAAGAGATCAAGGAGGTGGAGATATCTGAAATATTTTTTGTTAATCACAAATGAATTACAAGGAGGAACGTATATATGATATGGACAAGGATAAGGTTCTTATGTGTGTCAAGATATGTATAGAATCGGAGTGGCCTAGAAAGGTCTAACTACGACAAGGTGAAAAGGCATACTGGGAGGTGCAAGATGAATTGAGTGTAGTTGATGGTATCATGTTTTGTTAGGAACGGGCAGTTGTACCCTAGGCTATTAGGGAGAAATGGTTGATTTAGCACATACCAGACATGTTGGTGTGACAAATACTAAGGCCATTTTAAGAAATGAGTACTGGTGGCAGGGATTCGACAGGGATGTTGAAAGAAGGCTAGCTGATTGTTTTCAGTGCATTAAAGTGGATAAAGGTGTGGAAGCTAAAAGACAACCTATCATAGAGTTTAGGATTCCATGCAAAGTGTAGGATGAAGTTGCTATGGATATTTTAGGCCTAGTAGAGATTGGTTATGGGTGTTGGAAAATACGTTCTTTTAATGGTAGATTTGTTCTCGAGATGGTCCGAGTTCAAGATTGTACGTGAAATTTCTGGTGAGTGCATTGATGAATTTGTTCAAGAAATATTTGGGAGAGAAGTTTTCCCAGGAAGTATATTAAGAGCAAATGGTATATAATTTACGGGCGGATGTTTTGTGGAATATATGAAGAAGTGTGTTGTGAAACTTAAGAAGTAAGCTTTGTTCCATTCAGAATGTAATGGAATGGCATGGTGGAAATAATGAATATATGTGTTATGGATGCCATTCGCATGGCGGTAGCATGTGGAATGGATAAGAAAGTGTTAATTCAGGAGAGATTAAGGAGGTCATTCATAGAATACGGCACACAAGTGGCGCATGCAGCTGGCGCACAGAGTGCACGTGCAGCAGTCTGCGCCAGCCACGTGCGCCAAAACCCATTTCAGCGCTCAGCGTATTTGTGGATTTCAACATCCATAACGAGCCGTGGTGCAGAGCGGAGCAGCGACCCTGCAGCAGCGCCAGTTATGCCCCCATCCCCACCCCGTGCACCAAAAACATCGCACAAATTCATTACATGGTGCAAAGGCCAGGGGACCCTCATACAGCCCCCCAAGCATGAAAACGCGTGTACAACTCCCAGCGCACTCCTCGGAATACACGTACCCCACTCGTGCCAGTGAAAATGCGTTGAAAAGTCCATGCGCACCCCTCGGAATAGACGTACCCTGCTAGCACCAGTGAAAACACGTGGAAAAGTCCACGCGCACCCCTCGGAATACACGTACCCCGCTTGCACCAGTGAAAAGCGTGTAAAAGTCCATGTGCTCCACCTGAATACATGTACCCCGCTTGCACCAGCGAAAACGCGTGTAAAAGTCCATGCGCACCCCTTGGAATACACGTACCACGCTCGCATCAGGTAAAATGCGTGGAAAAAGTCCACCCTGTTGTGTGGGCGGCCTTTGGGACATGGGGTGGGTGGTTGGGCTGCCTGTGGGCCATGGGGAGGTGTGGATGGGCTGCCTGCGGGACATGGAGAGCGTGCATGGGCTGCATGCATGTATTCTGGGGTTGCGCATGGATTTCTACATGCATTTTACCTGATGCGAGCGGGTACGTGTATTTCGGGGGTGCGCATGGAGTTTCACACGCGATAGGCCTGGCGTGTGCGGGGTATGTGTATTACGGGGTGAGCGTGGAGTTTCACACGCGATAGGCCTTGCGCGAGTGGGGTGCGTGTATTTTGGGGGTGCGTGTGGCGTTTCACACGCGATAGGCCTGGGGCGAGCAGGGTAAGTGTATTTTGGGGGTGTGCGGGGAGTTTCACATGCGATAGGCCTGGCGCGAGCAGGGTACGTGTATTCCGGGGGTGTGCAGAGAGTTTCACACACGATAGGCCTGGCACGAGTGGGGTATGTGTATTTCTGGGTTGCACAGGGAGTTTCACATGTGATAGGCCTGGTGCGAGTGCAATACGTGTATTTTGGGGGTGCGCGGGGAGTTTCATACGCGATAGGCCTGGTGCGAGTGGGGTACTTGTATTTTGTGGGTGCGCGGGGAGTTTCACACGCGATAGGCCTGGTGCGAGCGGGGTACGTATATTTCGGGGGTGCCCGGGGAGTTTCACACGCAATAGGCCTGGCGCGAGTGGGGTACGTGTATTTTGGGGGTGCGCGGGGAGTTTCACACGCGATAGGCCTTGCGCGAGCAGGGTACGTGTGTTTCGGGGGTGCGCAGGGAGTTTAACATGCGATTTGGCAGGGTGGGCCTTGGGTGGGCCTTTTGCCCTCCCGGGTGTGGCCTTTCCCCATTCCGGTGGGCCCTCCCGGGTGTGGCCTTTCTCCATTCCCCATGCCTGCAGGCATCCCACACCACAGGGGACTACCTTACACCCCTAACCATGCCCTGCAGGAAGCCCATCCACCCTGGGCATGCCCCGAAGGCATCCCACACCACAGGGGACTACCCTACACCCCTGACCAAGCCCTGCAGGCAGCCCATCCACCCTGGGCATGCCCCGCAGGCATCCCACACCACAGGGGACTACCCTATACCCCTGGCCATGCCCCGCAGGCATCCCACACCACAGGGGACTACCCTACACCCCTGACCATGCCCCACAGGCAGCCCACATGGCACCATGCACTTGTGAGCCCCAACACATGTCCCCCGTCCACCCGTGACGGGCACCTGCCAGCAGGCCCTGACTCATGTCCCCCACCCACCAGTGACGGGCACCTGCCAGCAGGCCCCGACTCATGTCCATCCATTGACGGGCACCTGCCAGCAGGCCCTGATTCATGTCCATTGACGGGTACCTGCCAGCAGGTCCTGAAACGTGGCCCACCAAACACCATGTCCTAACAAAACAGACCCATGGACCTAATGCCAACACAAATCCATCATACCCCCAAGTACAAGCAGGCAACCATCCACTGCACCCACTCCCAAATTACCCATGCCATGAGAGTCTCAAAAGAACCACCTGGCCATTCATATAAGTACAACAGAGCCACACAGTGGCAACACATGACTGAGGCAATGCTCATAGAGACATGCACAAAACCAATGAGAGTAGACCACACAAATAATGAAGATATATGATATGTATTAAAATACGTAATGAAAAAAACATATTGAAAAATCAAACTTGTAAATTAAGAGATAATGAAATCAGAAAAAAATAAAAATCCAATGTTAAACAAAAATCTACAAGAGGAAAAAAGGTAAGTGGTCTATTTCCAATGTCCAAATCAAGTGGTGTATTTCCAATGTCCAAATCAAGTACATGAAAAAATCCCAAAAAAAACATGGATCCATGAGATGTTAAAATAACTAAAGTATGTAACTAGTCTGGAACTATATACACTGCAAGTCCAAAGGGTCCATGATGCCCAAACCTAAGGAAACCTACCAAAAATCCTATAAAATAGCTATGTACATAAAGTGGAGCATGGCGTCCATGAACTCCAAAATATACAAAAAACAAAGGAAACCTAACACTAAAGAACTATGCACAAAGGCAGCGTGCATGTCCTATGGCTCACTCTTTGATGTTCCGGTCCAGGGCATCATCGAACTCCTTTTCAAAGTCCCGGAGGCGGGCCTCTTCCCTGGCCTCGAGGTCTCGCAGGGATACAGTCATGGCGGCCACCAACTCCCTGCGAGTTGCCTCGAGGCACTCAGCCCGCCTCAATGCCCTGACCATAGTGTAGCCGTGCCTCCTCCGCCTGCCGCAACTCTGCATCTATTTGCCTGCCCAACCGCTGCCATACGGAAGACACTCTCAATCCAGGGTCCTCCTGCCCTCCGGCTGATGCCTGCCCCTGTGATGTTGCTGGCCCAAGCCATCATCGCTCCCACCTTGAACCTGCTGCTGCCGTGCATGTGCCCTGCCTGTCGATGCCTGCACGTCCTCCTCCTGCTGGGGTCCAGTTGTTGGGGTGGCCACCCCTGCTGGACCTCTGACTCCCGACTGTGGCAGGGATGTGTCCTCCACCAGCCTGGTCGCTGGGTCAGGGGCAGCTCCACAGGGAGCCCAGTTGATACTTGGGCAGGAAGATGGCACGGAGGACGACTGGCGCATAGGGTGTTCAGTTGAGGAGGGGGTCGATAGAAGTTCCAGCACACGGAGGAACCCAGCCTTGCTGACCCATACTAGTCGGTCGACGTGGTCAATGAGGCATTTGAAATTACGTGCATTGTCCACACAAGAACCCTGCATGTCATCCCAAATGCCACGTTGATGCAATGCCACCCCAGCCAGGACAGGCTCAACACGGTCCCGGATTGCCACGTCCGCAGGGAGAGGAAGGCCAGTTGTTGTGTGCACATCCCCTCCCTGAAAACGGGTCTGGACGAAGGCATCCCTGCTGGTGCCAGATGATGCATTCACAGGATCGGGGACAGGATTACACACAGGCACCTCTGATGCCGCCTGTGCTGCAACCTGTCCCTGCCCCTGGACTGCACCACTAGCACCAGTGAAATCCCCCACCAGGCCCTCGCACATGCATGCTAAGTAGCGCCAGTGCTGTGAGCTTGGCCAGGCATTGGGGAAGAAGCTCACAGTACAGCTAAGCCGTGTTGAGGAACAAAGGCCAAGTTGCTTTACAAGTTGTCAGGGGCACACACAGGGGGGGGTCGCCCATATCCTCGAGGTCCCCCTGCTCCATAGAGGCTGAGTTATTAGCGCAGTAGCGTTCCTAGCCAGTAACCAAATCAGCGCACGGGGGCACCCAGCGAGTGCAGTGCAAATCATTTGCATATGCAAATTGCCACATGCGCTATCTATGGAAATTTGCGGCTGCCAGAACACAACTTGTACTGAAGTCGCACCTCGCCACATGCGTCTATCAGCTCACCCAAGGACCATTGTATCATGTGTGATCCTTGACACATTGCTCTTCTATTTATCGCTGGGCCACATGCAGCTGCCTTACCTCATTGGCAGTGTATGACCCATCATGGGGGCAAGCAAAAGTATACGAACAAAGCAGCAGACAAGAGTGTTTCTCTGGGGAGGAGTCACTAAGTTTGAGGCATGAATGGTGTTGTGTGTGTGGTGAAAACACCCACATAATGCTGTCATGACTCTTGCCCCTGGACCTCACTGGCAAGTCAGCTTACCAGTTAGGGCCAGGTCAAAGGCCTTAAAACCTCATCCAAGACTCTCTTGGAGTCAGTCCTGGCGCCTTTGGCGCCAGGCTCATAACCATCATGAACACCAACATTAGAATGGGACTATTTACTTGGGACTATTTAACTTGGGGGGAGTTCAGCCAACATGGAGGCACACACATAGCTCAGTTACAAGGAATTTAGCTATGCATTCTAGTCTTTTGGATGTGGCAGACCTGGTACTACTATACCTGAGACTTTTTAAACTGCACTCAAACTGCAGAACATGCTTTGCGTTATTCTGCGGTGGGCAGTTTAACGCTCACCGTGTCCAGTTCTTTGATGCCAGATTACCTGAAACCAAGGACCTGCAGAGAGAGAAAGAACACTACGAAACTTACCTGGAACAGTGTCCTGTTTTCAATCCATCGCCGACTTCAGTTCAACTCACCTGAAGGTACGAACTCCATCATCCGGCACTGCATGCATCCTTGAATACCATAACCTGGAAAGAGGAGAAAGAAAAACAGCATTAGTAAGCGTTTACTCAAGTTTCCTGCCGAATTAAGAAAGCCACACAATTCTTACCTGGGTATTCATCTACTGGTCAGTATCATTGCTGTAACATTACGGCGCTCGGGGAGGAACATTGCTACCTGCAAGGAGAGAAAAGACACAGGATAGCAATATAAAAGGCAAAACAGCACTGCGCATCGCGCATTAATCACTTGACAGCATCGCACACACCGCGCTATCGCCTACCGGCCCATGCTCATCTTCAAATTGCATGACAACACCAAAATAACTTTCCATACCTAAAAGGAAAGAAGCAAGACATTATTATTTGAACTAAGAGGAACATAAGAACTGCATGTAAAGCAGCAAACCTATGGAGTCGCAGCAGGCCTGAATTCCCACAGGGGGCTTGCACCAGTGAAGTAACTTGGTCGCTGCTCACCCCTCACATCTACGCACCCCTGCCACGAGGAGCAGGACAGAGAATCCACCTTTTACAATATTAAGACCCATCTTTAACCAGAGACCTTACCAAGGGACCGGGAGAGGGTTTTAGAGTGCAAATAATCCAACCAGGGCTGGGTGGCATCACCGTGGATACCAGGTGAGCATAACAGAACGCAAAGCCTCAATAATATTATCCACCTGGGCGTCATGGAGACTTCAGAGACTGACCAGTTAGATCAGTTGTTGGGACAATTACGCGCTGAAGTACATTCAGCCAGGCAAGAAACCAACGCTCTTAGGAGGGATTTGATTGTTACTAAGGATCGTACCGACAAAATAAGTAGACAATTGCTCCAATCACAGGCAGGACAGACCCCATTGCCTGGTAACATTCTGCCAGCACCTGTACCAACTTCTTCCACCAATCCAGTACAAATAACCCTTCCTAGGGCAGTTCCTTTAGCTCCACTTGAACGATTTACAGGGGACCCCAAGAAGTATGCAACATTCATGAACCAGTGTCGTCTTCATTTCCTTTGCAGACCTGTGGCTTTTCCTAACGACCAAGCATGGGTTGCTTTTGTCTTGTCGTATCTGAGTGGCAATGCTGCGGATAGGCCGGTACCATTGGTAAGTCAGGATAACCCATTGTTACATTACTTTGGGGGTTTCCAGATGGAAATGGAAAAACTCTTTGCTCGTCATACCCAAGCCCAAGCATTAGACAACAAACTTTTGTCACTCGGTCAAGGAAGTCAAGACTTGCTTACATATATAGCAACATTTAACAGACTCGTCGTTGAAGCTGGGTGGCCTGAGGAAAAAAGGACCATACTATTTCATTGGGGTCTACGAGGGGAACTAAAGGATGTCCTTACTCAAGTGGTTAACCCACCTAAAGACTGTGGAGAATTCATCAACCTTGTAGTGCAATTAGATCACAGATTAGAAGACCGAAAAGCGGACCGGATAAGGTTAGACACTCGAGCTGTGTATGTCCGGTCAAAGGATAATGTTCCATGTACATTGGAAAACACGGTAGAACCCATGCAAATCGGAGGTGTACGGCCCCCTTTAACTAAAACTGAAAGAGACAAGGGAAGGCAACATCAATTATGCTTATATTGCAGAAAATCAGGCCACTTCCTCAAAGAATGTCCAGTGAAACCACCAAGGAGAACTGTTGGAGCCACAGAGAAGGAAGATAATAACAAGAAGTCGGAAATCTACCAAGCCCGGCAAGCGTAGAGGTCTGCTTGTCGAGCGAGAAGGAAGAGCCACAGACTTCACAATTTGCATTACCAGTAATTTTGATCAATCACCAACAACCGTCTTGGATGCATGCTGTCGAAGCAGACATAGACAGCGGAGCAGTTGGGAATTTTGTAGACCAAGATCTGGCAGCAGAGATGGGGCTTCCCTTATGCTCTAAGTCAACTACTGAAAAAGTTACTACTGTTGATGGGACAGAAATAGCTTCTGGACCAGTAACCCAATGCACAGCAACACTAACCCTTCTGTGCCAGGATGGACACCGAGAATCTATTGCATTCTATCTCATCAAAGCTCCTCAGTTTCAACTAATCTTAGGGACGCCATAGTTGGTAGCTCACAACCCTCTAATAGATTGGCATGCCAAGAAGTTGGCCTTTTCCGATGATTGTGCTCACACCTGTTATTACCAAGAAAAGGGGGAAACAGACTTATGTACATCTGCTACTCCCAGTACGGCAGCGATTGTACTAGGTGTGACTAGTACTCTACCAAATGAATACCAAGTTTTTCAAGACGTGTTCCAGAAAGAACAAGCCAATACTCTACCACCACACAGGCCCTACGATTGTCAGATCAACCTCATACTTTGGTGGGCAAATTCCTTGTGGTCGAATCTATGCACTTACTGAACCAGAAATCCTCCATTTGAAATCTTATCTTGATCAGTACCTGGCAAATGGATTTATCCGCCCATCTAAATCACTGGCAACCAGTCCCTTATTCTTTGTAAGAAGAAAGGAGATTTGAGGACTTGCATCGACTATTGCGCATTAAACCAGATCACAGTAAAAAATTGTTATCCACTGCCCCTTATTCCTGAATTATTGGATCAAGTCAAAGACGCCCAAATCTATACCAAACTGGACCTTAGGCGTGCGTACCATCTTATTCGAGTGAAGAACGTGGACGGATGGAAAACTACCTTTCATACCAAATACGGCTTGTATGAATACCAGATAATGCCTTTTGGACTTTGACCTGCTCCTGCTGTATTCCAGTACGTTATGAATGATGTTGTGTGGGAGTTAATCATCGTTTGCGCCCTGGTTTACATTGATGACATCTTAGTGTATTCTGCTACAAAAGAAGACCATGTCAGGCATGTCCACTCTGTCCTTACTAAACTTCGCCAACATAAACTGTATGCTAAACTTGAAAAATGCTCTTTTAATATCACTGAAGCAGTGTTCCTTGGTTTTATCCTCACACCAAAAGGTATCAGAATGGATAGGCACAAGGTAGATGCCATTCTTAGCTGGCTGTCACCAAGTTCATTTAAAGGAATCCAGAGTATGTTGGGCTTTGCAAACTTTTACCTCTGTTTCATCCCAGATTTTTCCCAAATAGTGCATCCAATTACATCACTATTGAGAAAAAAACAATAAAAAGTTCCATTGGACCGAAGAAGCAGAGAAGTCCTTTCAGGAACTTAAGAAAAAATTCACTTCTGCTCCAGTTCCATGGCATCCTCGCCCAGACTGCTTTGTGCTGCTCACTGTGCTTTGTGCTGAGCAGTGTGTTGCAGGAGACACACACAGCACACGGGTTAGGGATTAGCGGCTTTGGCTTGGCCAATGTGCATGACAAGAGGCATTCAGTGTTTTGTTGATGGTGCCACTGGGGGCATGCATTTGTGTATGACTTTGTATGTGTGGGATGTTGTTGGTCAGTCATTTCATCTGATTCCATGTCAGGTGTGATTGTCTCGGGCCTCTTTCCATTTATCACATGTCACATCATATCTAATTTGTCATGTGCTGGGCTTTTGCTGTTGCATGCCATGTCATGGTGTGGCTGACAAGGGTGATGTGGGTTGGGAGGGATTGGGTGACATACAAGGGATTGTCATGGCCTGTATTGCAGGGGGGTGGTGTGATACACACCTTGCATGTGTTCCTTTTGGTCACACAGGATTGGTTATGTTTAAGTAGCTAGGCATGCACACAATGTAGCACTTCTGGAGCAACATTCTCAGGGTGGTAAGGTTGTGACATTTGACTGACTCTTCGTCATCATCGATTGTCACCTGGTATGTGCCAGGCCTGTGTGCACTCCGCAGGGGTGGGAGTTTAGGTGAAAAATGTGGCCACAAGCTGGGTCTGGGCTGCCTTGCCATGTGCCCTTTCCCCTCCCATGGGCAGCGCCTGTGCCTGTGGTTGGGGATGTGGGATCACCACCATGTCCACTGGTACGTCCCGCTGTGTTGCAACATTGTGCAGGACACATGCTGCCACAATGATCCTGCACACTTCTGGGGGTGCATATAGTAGCTGCCCGCCAGAGCGGTCAAGGGAGCGGAAGCGTGACTTGAGCACTTCGCTTCACTATGCCCCTGGTTGCAATATGGGCAGCGTTGTATCTTACATAGGGTAGTGTGGTGGGGTTCCGTATTGGCGTCATCATGTGGTTGCTCAGAGGGTAGGCACTGTCCACTGGGGAGGTGATAATGGTTGTGATTAGTTGGGTTTGTGTATTAGTCTGTGTGTGACATGCGTGCATGTGCACCAGCATTTGTACTCACCTAAGAGCCATGTGTCGCCATGCTTCCCAGCTTCCATGGCCCGGATCAGGGCGGACATTCTGTATATGAAACTGTCATGGGTAGACCCAGGGTAGTTTGCATAGACAGAGGTGATGATTCCCTTGGCATCGCATACAACCTGCACGTTGATGCAATGCCAGTGCTTGCAGTTTTGATCGATGTGCTCAGTGGCCCTAGGTGGACGTAGTGCCACATGGGTGAAATCTATGGCACCAAGCACTTTGGGGAAGGGTGCCACCCTGTAAAAGTCCTGGACCACTGCCTGCCTTTCTGCGGGTGTTCTGGGCATGTATATTTGCCTGCGGACTGAGGGGCGCGCAGTCATGATTGCCAACACCTGCTGTAGGCAGCATGACTGCAAGGCCTGTGAGGCCTGTGAGACACCTCCTACTATGGCAGTTGTCCGCTTAAATGACCCAGTGGCCCAGGACATTGAGCACCCTCTCCAAGGGGCTCAATGCTTGGGAGCACAGGGTGGGTGATGTAAAGTCATCTTCCCACTCCCTGACCAGGTCTAGAATGATACGAGGTGGAAACCTATACCTGCCATAGACCTGGTCGTCAGGCATCCCAAAAAGGCTGGTCCGGGGCAAAAAAATGCGGGGTCTGGCTATTCTCCTCCTCCTGCGGTGTCCCATGATCAGTGCTGCGACAAATAAGTCATTCATTTTAGCTGTATATACGTGTAGATTGTTTGCGTGTGGGGATGCTTCTGCCTGCTTCTGTGTGGTGGACATGGTGACGCCTGTGCACGTCTTTTGGCATACGCGGATTTCCCGTATTCGATTCCATTAATACATTTTGCTGGCGTGCGTGTGGGCGTTCCGTGTATTTCCTTGCAGTACTTCCCCAGTTACACCTTTTTTTTACACGCGTTGTTCCTCATTCCGAGTGTTCCGCCCCGTATTCTACCCCCTTTTTGGTGTGTGTGATGACATTGTGCGCTTTCGCAGTGCACGTCGCGCAAAGCGTTCGGGATGTTGCTGTGACGTGTGCGCCACACTCGGATTTGGCGCACATCCCGGAGTAAACACGCGCAGGCCCTTCCATGAATCGCACATGTGCTTGTGCACTTTTTTTTTTGTCATGCTTGCGCCGCGATTTTCGGCGCACATTTGTTCCATGAATCGGCCCCTATATGTGTTGCGCATGTTGCTCCATTCCACAACAGGTATATCACCTTTTGAACTGATGAGGGGGCGCAAATCCAATACCAAAGTGAGTCTGCCTTGGTTGGGAAGAGAAAGAGAGTTGGATTGTGTCGTGGATGAATTGAGGAGGAGTTTAAAGTGAAAGAAAGAGAGATGGGTGCTGAGAGAGAATTTGAGGAGGGGAAAGAAAAGGTTGCGTGTGGAGTGTGATGACTGGGTGAGGATTAAGAAAGATGTGGTGAAAAGGAAGGGAGATTTGTTATACTCAGACCCAGTCCGAGTGGTGGCTGTACTCAAGGTTGTGGTGCTTGTATGTGGTGGTCAGGTGTGGAACATGAATAGGATAATGGTTGTGAAGAGAGGGTGTTTTGGATAAAGGAGGAAGATGTGTTATTATGTACTTAGTTTACTTTAGTTAGCTAAGGAGTGTTGCAGTACGCAACACTCCACATAGAATGTTATCTCATGGAAAAGACGTTCCAAGCACAGTAGTTGCTGGAGAGAGACCAAAGGGAGATGCTGTGCTGGGAGTCTGATGCTGTATCACTTGAAAAAACCTGATATAAGCTCATCTACATGTGTGTGTCTCATATCTTAACATTATGCAACGAGACTGTGCACCCTGGCCATCAGGTAATTCCATTTCTTCTTTATGTAATCAACGTCCCGGGGTACTGTCCCCACTGCCACTACTTCATTGCAGACTTTTATCCAAATGTCAGTCTTGCACTGCAGCGTGGTGTACCAGCTACTGCCCATTCAGCAGGTCTGTATTTGCAAGCACCTCATTACGTGAGTCAGTACCGTCAGCTCTGCCTCTGTAATTTCCAGCTTCCGCAGCCTCGTTTTAGGTACTCTTGACTTATTCTTAATTTACCGTTGTCCCCTGAAATAGTTTGTCACGGTTTCGGGCTTGGATGGCTGCTATACGTGCTGATATCCTCTGGGGTTGATGCCTCAGAGAAAGGGAAATGCCTTCTTCCCAGATCACAGGACCTTCCCTCAAGAGGCCTTCTGGGAAACAATACTTTAAAGGCAGCCCTGACATAATAAAGCCACATCCACATCACAGTGCTGAGCACTGCAGTTCATATGAAGTGAGCAGGCATAGGAAGAGTGCAGTGTTAGGGCAGACAGGAGGGGAAGGTGGCTCTGACAGATGGGTTCCATCATGTTGGTTTCTGTTAGAGTTCTCTATCTCTTCTTGCCCCACAATTCCTGCAGGCAAGCAATTCTTGGTGTGATGTCATAAGGCAAAGGGCACCTGGTACAACAGCCTGAACTAGAGCCCTTACAGCAGGATTGCTTTGGTTCAATGCACTGTGACATTATACCTTTGTAGTGAGATGGGCACCTCCACATTGTTTTGATTCATCTCTAGACTCTTGAAGAACAAATCAAATTCACTTGACCTCTTTTGGGAGTTCAATCCATTTTAAAGTCCACGGCCAGTTAGTATGAAGACAGAAAGGCAAAGATGTATGCTGTTCCCTAACCATCTCCAGGGAAATGTGAAGGTGAACTGCTTCTGGACCAATGCCTCTCTGAGGGCTGTCCTAGAATTAGGCTAGACAAGCTCTCTGGTGTTGGAGTACAGAATAGAAGGAGACACCTGTGCTTGAGCTCCAGTATTGGGACATTTAGCAGTAGAGAAAAGCAGACGCAGCTGGAAACCTGTTTTGCAATCTAAACATGTCTTTGTGCCAGATCAGCTGTGTTCTCCACATTGACGCCACCATGGGTACTGTGGTGGTGCTTTTGGGTATTTAAGCAAACTTTGAACTGCTTGCTGCTTCTCAAACTAACTAGAAACCGGTTCAAACAATAAAAGCAGACTGACTCATCTCAACTGGATCACTGGGTCAACATCATGGGAGCAGCTTACTTGAGTACTGACTGTAATACAGGAAGCAATCAAAACCACCCATCTTAAACTTTGACTTGACCCATCAGAGCCATTGTCAATCTGCCTATGTAATCACTGACCTTAACTGATTAGAAGCCATAGTCTTGTCTCAAATGCTGACTTGACCCATCAGGAGCCTGCACCTTCAAACTGACTTGACACTGATCGCCAGTGGGATCTAATCAACTGAAATATCTGGACAGCAGCTTGACTTTGTCAAAATCACCCACAAACCAAGCTAGATGCTGTGGACTGTGACATATAAAGGGGACAAGAAGGGGCCCGGCTCCCATTGTTCCCTTTTGGAATCCTATTGATTTTAATCCCCCTTTCTCTATCTTGTTCTTCAAGAACACAACTTTGAACATTGGCATTGGTGCCTGTCAGGGAGAATTCTCAACAATTTGCTAATTCCCTCTACCTTTGAGATCCCCAGCAACTTTACTGGATTTTAAGGACTTGATTGTTCTACCTGGAGAGAGTGTGACCCTCTTTACCACTCTCTCATACATTTTTGTATGAATTTTACCTCTGTGTTTCTTTTGGTTATGGAGTCTAACCAACTCCATAGGCATCATATTTTGCCATTGTGTCACACAGCACCTTCAGTGCAGTGGCACATGGACGTCTTTTAGGTTTCCAAAGGTTTAAATACTTTCTCTGAGATAAACTACTGTTTCCCAGGGTAGTAGAGTGCAATTGACTCTACTTAGCATTGTAATTGCTAGACCCAGCACACCCTTTCTTACAATAGAGTTCTGGAGGGGTTACTTAGTATCCCCTGTGTCTAAATGCTCATGTAACATCTTTTATGTTACCCTTTCCTCAATTTACTGGCTGGTGGCAGTGGTTTCGTTTTGAACTACCAAGGTGTGCATTTACCGCAACCATTTGCGGATCCAGTAACGTTAACCACAGGAGCCATCTTTTTCAAAATGGCATCTAGCCATTGTTGTTAAAATGGTGCCCTGACTTCTTTTTTCGCAGGGCTTTGTGGAAATGTCCTTCTAGAGTTTTTCTCTGCGCACCAAACCAGGTTTGGTCTCTTTGTTAATTCGCCTTTGACGGGCTTCAGGAGTGAAGAATGCCTCTGGCTCCAGAGTGTCTGCGGTAGGCAGGAAGTGAGGGAGCTGCCTGAAACTCCCTGTGCTTAGTCTACTAGGAGGCTGACTGTCCGCCATTGACAGTCACTCTTCTGGGTGAGCGACAGCTAGGCTGGAATGAATGGGAGGGAACTGAATAAAAGGCGAGTGTCTTGGCTTTAAAGGCAGACTCGACCACTGGACGAAGGAACCGAAGAAGAGCTTGAAGAGGACGCCCGTTGCAACTCCTGGACCAGTGGTTTGCCCGGTCAAGCCCTTCTGCAGGTGAAAATCGCTAGGTTCTCATCGACAGAGAAGCCCTGCAAGGACGACTTCTCCCTTTGAGTTGGTGGGACCAATCAACTCCCAAGTAAGCCACCTGGACAACCATCTTGGAGCTGGTTGAATTTCCTCAGAGTTGCTGCAGGACACTGTAGAGCCAGGGAGAGTGACACCAGATTGCGTTGTTTGTAAGCTTGCCTAAGATTCCTACTTTTGGAAGATTCTCCGGACTCCCACGAAGCAGGACTGAGCAAGCCTGACCCCCCTCACTTGAGTGCGGGACCTCAGATGTGAGGAAAGTCCACCTTTACATCCAGGAAAGTCCACCTTGACAGCCAGGAACCCCGCTTATTGCTATTTGCTGTACCGCAAGGAGCTGAAACGCAAAACAGCCATTGAAAGTAAAGTTTGCCGGTTGCCAGCTTTGACAGTGTTTTACAGTGTAGGAGTCCCCCGACGTCCTCCCTCTTGTCCCCATGACTGAAGCCCAGAAACAATTAGATCTGCAGAGCTGTACAGGAACAGAAATCTTCAGCTGTATCTTTTTCTTCTTAATGGAAGTGCTTGTAACTTCTGCAACTAACAAGTCTAATCAGCGGGTGACCCTACATTTGGTTCTTCTTTTTATCAAAAACTCCTAAGAACTTACCTGAAGTCCTGCATCCTATACAAAAGCTTTGGCCTATTGACTTTGGCTTTGCCTATTGAATTGAATGACTCTTCTAAGTGCTATTTGAAATGATTTGCCCTGCTTATGAATATTCGTGAATTCTTGTGTTCAAATAACCTTTGCCATTTACTTTTTAAAGAGTATTCTGAATGCTAACAGTAAGGTATTAATGTCCGCAGCACCCTTTTTACTGAAGTCACCTGTGGGTGTAGGTTGTGTCTGTGGGCCATCCCAAAAGGATTGTGTCTGATTCAAAAACTCAAAGTGTACAATATTGAAGTATATGTGTGTGTTACTATTCTATTGCTCCCTTCTGAAGAAGGCCTTATAACTGACTGATAAATACATTATTTTTTATGCAAGAAACCTTGATTGTAAGAGTTTATTTGAATAACTGTAACTGTGACTCTTTGTGTAACTCCAATACAGCTCACATTTCCCCTCTTGAGATAAGCCTTGCGGCTCAACACGCTACAAAAACTGTGTAGTACAAGATCATACCAAAGGTTGGGTTGCCTATACCTGTAGTCACAGTTCTTTGTAGTGTTCCCAGAGGGTACTGCATACAAATGTTGCCTAACAGTACCCAATAGTATTGCCTGAACTCCACTGTTCATTAACCCAGAGTGCACCCTTCACACAAGCCGGAATTCTCCCGGTTTCAAGTGTTTCTTTAATAGATTTATTGTTTTTTTCTTGCTTGATAAAAGACTGCATGTTTTTAGTCTCCACCACCCTAGCCATGGAGGAGCAGGTTGCAGCGGTATGTAAGACCGGTCATTTGTAGCTCAGCATTTTGCGGAAGGTTTTTCCTTTTATCCCGGCAGCTGTTCAGGCCCTGGTGGTTGCAGCCCGGGTCTTGAGTGCACTGGGTTATTGCAACTTCTACAATTACACCAGAATGCTGCCGCCAGATTTATTCTTCACCCCCTCTTTGGAGCCCATATGTCTCCACTGCTAAGGCAACTGCATTGGCTTCCCGTCGCAGAGCGGGTCTTTTTTAAGTCCATGTGCATTGTACATCTGGCTTTCTACAGTCTCGGAGTAGAATATCTGCAAGCAAACTTTCCGCACTTTGTGCCTTCACACCCTCTGAGATCCCAGTCGGCTCTTCTCGTAGCGGTCCCTCGGTTCAGACTGTCTCAATCAGGAGGGCGAGGCGGTTCGGTGGCTGCCGCTAAGGCTTGGAACTACCCTCCCCTTGCTCTATGAGGGACCGCTGATTATCTTGTTTTTCACCAGCTACTTAAAACTACACTACTTTAGAATCAGTCTTACCTTCAAAATCTCCTATCCATGCCTCTAGCGTATAGATGCCTTATGGGGTAAGTGCGCTCAATATATTTTGTTAACATAACATCACATAACATAGTAGAAGCAGCTGAGGCCCAATTAAAAGTGCCCATGCAATCATACAATTATAGGAACAGTGAGTCATTTCAGTTAGAGTCATCATTCTTGGATTAATTATTGAATTTGTATTGAATTAAATCATCGATTGAATGTCTCAAAAGATATTACCATGAGGATCTGAAATATTTGGTAAGCCACTTAAGGAAAACTGGGCAAGTCCTGACCATATGTACTGTGACTTCAACCCTATTCATTAATGCTAGCAACGCAGCTCATTTACCTTAGTGCACAGCCAGAATTCTGTCCGGTGAAGCATGGAATGCAGACATACCCCATTCAGGAATGCATCTTTATCCTATACAAACGCCTCCAATGGTGCAGCCTCTAATGTGTACAAGAGGGACCTGCTGCATTCACTGAAATCCTGTTAAAAACAAGCCTTGGCAAAGCCAACAATTTTGGAGTATGTATAATTATTTGGTATTTGCCAGGCATTACTATTAGACACCCAGGTGCGGACACTATTTTGCACCTGCTGCCATCAATGGCCAGTTATTGCCACAGCGACCAGCGACTATGCCTGGAAAGTGCTGTTACTGTGCCTAGACAAAATCCCAAACTGTTGCCATTGCCAATGCTTGCTTTAAATTCCCAATAATGTCAATGACAAAAGTGGTAAAATGGTGGTAATCAGAGATCCCCAATTTTTCATTGCTTTGGGGGGTCCCTTTATTTTTTATTTATTTTTTCTACTGGAACACATCCCTTCACTACATTGAAAAATAGTTTGTTTAATTTCTGCGGAGGTTAATACTTTGATCTCAACATTAGAGGTAAACAAATATGCAGAGTTTTTAAGAGAAATGTGTACCTCATAATCAAGCGGTATATACCACATGCAACATTCCTAGGAATGCTGAGGGCCAGATTACAGAAAATCGTGATCCGTGTAAGGGCAACATTGCATGGTATTTGGACTAGGGGGAACTTTGCCATAGTGCAAAAAACATTGGGGCCATATTAATAAACTTTGTACCATGACAAGTGCAATTGTGCACGGTATAAGAACCAGGGTTAAAATGGCCCTAGTGCACAAAACATGCACGTTCAGTGCATTGTACCAGGGCAAAGCTGTCCGGGTGTTAATACCATTGATTATTAGCACTGGGGCAAACTTTGCCCTGATGCAAAATTGCATGTTTTCTTGCAGTAGGGAATGTTTTACTCTAGTGCCTAAAGTGTGCAAAATTGCACCTGTCATATTGCAAACGTGTTTTAACACCTGCCCAAATGTTTTTTGCACTATGGAAAAGTTTGCCCTTGTGTTAATACTGTGCAACTTTACACTTACACTTGACCACATTTTCTGTAATCTCCCCCCATTTGTGCTAAAAAGCTCATATCCCGTAGTCAGGCACAAGAACGGGAGTTAATGTCATCCTGGGTGCGACTGACCAGGGAACAGATTACATCAACTTTGAACCCACGCAATGTTTAACAGTATTAGCACCAGAGCAAATATTATCCTATAGCAAAGTAAAAATGCTTTAAAACCATTTCCACTCCAACGCAAAGTTTGTATTTGCCCTCGTGGAAAAATGCATTGAAAGAATAGCGGTTTGACTTTGCCAAACTTCAATCTTGCTAATTCTAATGCTAAGAGTAGAGAACGGAACCTCCACATTTGTTAGAATTCAACTTTTTAGTGACGTTTATAATCTTTCTTTTTGCTGGTTTTACTTGCTCATTACACCGCAGTACTCACGAGCTGTTAATTCTTCCTGCAGAAAACCATATACTGGAGGACGTCAATAAGTGTGTGATAGCTCTGCAGGAGGGTGATGTCGACACACTGGACAGAACAGCAGGTGCGATTCGCGGCCGCGCAGCCAGAGTCATTCACATTATTAACGCAGAGATGGAAAACTATGAGGCTGGAGTATATACAGAGAAGGTTCTGGAAGCCACAAAATTACTCTCAGAGACAGGTAAGTCCGATTTTATGAATACGTATAAATATTGATAATATGATATAACTCCATAGTGCAGGTGTGCACACGTGTATGCAGATATTGTGTTGACAAAAGTTGGTTGAAGGGACAACATGGTTAAGGTTTCCTTTGATACATAATAGAAATTCATAAAAATCAGAAACTGGAGTTGGAACACAAACAGAAACAAATATAAATTGCCAGGTTATACCAGCAAGGTAAGTCTACGGTGGTGGTTGTAAATGTTTTACTTTGGCAGTTGTTCAGCAACTGCTCCCCTAATAACAATAGGAGGCACATTCTCTATGGTCCATTGTTTTTCAATGAAAAATTGCTTGTTTTGCAATTAAACTATGATGTCACTTGATGATTTCAGGAACATGTTTGTACTGAATGTGTGTATTTTGAACGAAAACCTACCCATACATTCCCTTTAACCAAGGGTATGCTCAGTGTCTAATTTGCTCACAGATGAGCCTTCAGCATGTGCCCCTTCCATGTGGACCCCTAAACTACTGGACGGGCTCAGTGTGCATGGTCTTTGGCCAAGCAGTCTCTACTTTGGCACAGCAGGGCCTTCATCCATGTCAACGCACTCCGGATCCTCTGACCTGCAGAATATGCCCATTGGGCATGACATTTATATGTATACAGAACAAGGCTCTGAAATGTACCTGACCACATAACCACTCAATGGCCAACTGGTTATGGCTGTGAGTCAAATATTATTGTGGGGCAGTAGTGCAGCTGCATGACCCAGCCAAACAGAGCTCAGGTCTTCTGAAGGCATCTGACCCTTACGTAGATCAAATGGCCAGATGTGTACATGCTAGGATCTGCAAAACCACATGGAGGTGTCACCAGCAGCCACTCCGCACTCAAAATGAGCTCTGAGGACTGGTGCTGCACCAGCTGTAGCCAGGTAAAAGCACACTGAGTGCCCAGGCACGCACAACTTAGAAGAGGGAGCTTACCCAATGTCTATGAGAGTGGTGCATACTGGAGCAACTGCCACACAATCAGTTTCAGACCTATTCAAAACATATGTTTAACACAACACATGTGCATAATGTTTATAACTACAAAAGTATACAACACTCTTAAAATTCATGTACACCAACACATTAACTCACCTTGACACAGTTCAACAAAGCTGAATGGAAGCTCAATTGTCTTAGTCCTTTAATAACATAGCAAGTTTCTGGTGACATGGATGTTGGCCTCCTTTGTTCATTGGTAAATGTTTACCGAACAAAGTAGTGGAACTGTGGTCTTGGCAGGGGAGAGGGTAGGTGGAAAGCATAGTGCAGCATGTGACAAGGCGTTGCAGCTGGGGCATTGGGATAGTTTAAGTGACATGTAACTAAGGCTACTATTACAACTGTGTATGTAGTGGCACTCCGCTCCCAACTTTTCCCGCTCAATAAGAGCACTGTCTTTGTTATCTCATATCACCAGAAACGGGGATAGCACTTTAGCATGAAGAAGTATAATTTGTGGTTATACTTCCTCTCTCAATTTGCCTTATGTAACTTAGATGCAAGTGGTTTGTCAAACTATCTCATTGGTGCATTGAATGCAACAACAAATGCTGACTTCTAAAACCACTCATTTCCTTCCTCTCCCAAGCATTCCCTTGTGCCCCCCTCCTAAAGATGCCTTCAGCCAACCCCTCATGTCCAGCCAACTACTGTCCTATCTCTACTACATCCTTCCTTGGGAAACTCCTGGAGAAGTTGGTCTTCCCCCAACTGATTCAACACACTGAGCTCACTGGTTGATTACATGACCATCAATCTGGATTCCGTTCATCCAGGTGCACAGAAACTGTTCTCCTGTACACCCGTGACGAACTACTCGCAAACCTTGACTCTAACTCTCCTGCTGTTCTTATTCTCCTTGACCTCTCTTCCGCCTTTGACACGGTCAACCATTCTATTTTCACAAAGCTTCTGCATGATACCCTCGGTATCTCAGACCTGGCACTGGATTGGTTGGCCTCCTTCCTCGCTGATCGCTCTTCCTAGGTGCCCCTTGGCTCCTTCTCCTCCACCACCACTCTCTCTACATGTGGTGTTGCCAAGGGATCCATTCTTTTGCCTTTACTTTTCAACATCTACATTGCACCTCTTGCACACCTGATCTGCCTTCTCTCCTCATTTCCAGTGTTACGCAGATGACACACACAAGCTCCCCTCTTCCTCCCCTTCTTCCTCCTCTATCATCATTGACTGCCTGTCTGCTATTCAGTCTTGGTGCAACTCAAATGATCTCTGTCTTAATGCTAGTATGACCACGATTCTTTCTATTGGGACACCTATTCCACATTTCCTTCCTGCACTCTTGCGCCCTCTATGGGCTCACCTCCCTCTCATTCCACTGAAGCCAGAAACCTTGGAGTCATATTTGACTCCTCTCTCTCCTTTACTCCTCACATCTTGGACGTTGCCAAGAAGGCCCACTTTCAACTTTACTTCCTTAGAGGCATTCTCTCTTTCCTCACATTCCCCTGAAGCTCAATGTGTCTTGAGCTCTGGTCCTCTCCAGGCTGGATTACTATAACAGCCTGTTCCTCAACCTGCCTCTTTCTTCACTCCGTCCTCTTCAACTTATCCAGAAAAGGGCTGCAAGAATTATATTTGGCCTCAAGATGAGGGAATGTATCTCTCCAGCTCTAAAATCTCTCAACTGGCTCCCGGTTTGCTGCAAGGGTCAAATTTAAGACACTTTGCATCATCCGCAAGGCTGTTTGGGGCCTGGGACCACACGACCTGCAGCTCTCTCTCTTACTAAATACTCTCCTTCCATATCCCTTTGATCCTCTCGCTCCAACTCTCATCTGGTCAAACGTTTCTCCAACCAGCGAGCTGGGGCAGATCCCTCTCCTCAGCTGGCTCCCTCCTATGGAACAGTCTCCCTCTCCCTGTCTTGAAGCAGCCAACCTCAAGTTCTGCAAGCAACACAAGACCTTTCTCTTCTTCTCCCCCTGCCATCTCCCCCTCCCATGCTAACCATCCCCTATGTTGCTGGGATTGGTCCCTCAAAAGTCCAATAGGACCCGGCCTTGCCCAATCACCACCAGCACCCCCCTGCACTGCTCTCTGGGCACACACCCACGTGTCAGGTGGTTTGCTTCCACCCTGCAATTACCCGTTGGCCGATAGATCTCCCCCGTTGCTTGGAACATCTCTGCCCATGCACTTATCTGACTCCCCAACAGGCACCCCTGGCATTTCATCTCCCCCCGGGGGCACCCTAATAACACTTACTCATACCCCACACCATTTTTCCTTTCACTGACTTGCATGCTCTGAGTGTCAAAAGGCCTAGTAGGACTGCTTTTGTTTCTTTTTATTAATTCTCAATTTTGTATGTTTATTTGCTCCCTTGTTCCCTTCCCATTTGCGGTGTGGTGCTTTGAAATGCTGTCTTGTTGTATAAGCGCCTTATAAATATCCAATGAATAATAAATAGCTACTGGTATATATGCTCCTATCTAAGGAATAAATATGGAAGCCCCTCACACAGCACCCTATTTTAAATTGTCATAAATGTGTTGCCCTTATCCATAAAAACTCACTGAGCCTTAGAGCAATGCCTAACCAACAGAATCCTTCAGTGGAGCTTCTTTCAATCAAACTCCCCATCTCACCCAACCAATCTGCCACTCTACATTTGATCTACAAACCTCCCGGCCCTACTACCACCTTCCAGAATGACATTACATCTCTATTAGTGGATAAATCCAAAACTAAATCACAAATCATCCTACTAGGGGATTTAAATCTGGGCTTCCAAGACCCTAACAACCCCACTGCTGCTGACATTTCTACTTACTAACAGACCTAGGTTTTACCCACTACATACTAGAACCCACCCACACCAAGGGGAGGACACTTGACTGGTTAGTTGACTCTAATTGCAACATCAGCCTTCAGTCTAACTCACCTTGCGCATGGTCAGACCACTATATTATTACCTTTAATATAAAGGCCAACCAATGTCACAAACCTACCACTGCCCCTGCCTTGCAAACCAGAAACAAAAGGGACATCACCCGAGATAGACGACTTTCACTCTTTATCCCTACCCTTAACAAAGGCTTGGTTTCCTGCTCGGACCCCACAGCACTAATCAACACGTACAACCAGGTCATAGTTACAGCACTGAACTCCATTGCCCCAATGAAACTCAGGAAATCGAAACCACGTGCACATCTCAACTCCTGGTTTACACCACACCTGAGAGTGCTACGTAAAGAAAGACGTTCTGCCGAATGCCAATGGAAAAGTCATCCCTTTGATGCCCATAAAGGTAGCCTTATCATAGCATCCCTTAACTACAAAGAGGCCATCATCCAAGCCAAAAAATATTCCTACAACCTGCATATTATGCAAGTGGACTCTAACACCAAAAAACTGTTCAAAATTCTGGAAGAAGTCGAAACCCCTGCAGCCCCACCGATTACTGCACTAAAGACAGCACTTGGTGCTCAAAAATACAAAAAGCGCACTTGGACAAAATTACCATCCTCCAAGGTAAAATTAAAACTAAGCAAAACTCTTTGCTGTTAGACCAACAACCAAATCCCCCCACTACCTCTAACAATCGGGCCACCCTTACTCATAAACCATTCAGTTTCTCGCCACTCACTATTGCTGATGTTGAAAGCATCATCAACAAGCTAAAACCGACCAACTTCCAAGGTGAATCATGCCCAGCCACTATTATCAAAGAAACCGCTCATGACTTAGCCCTGTTCATTACCTCCTTTATAACTCATCCTTCGAATTGGTATAGTTCCAAATAACCTAAAGGATGCTTGGGTCATCCCTTTGCTCAAAAAACCATCTCTTGATCCCAGTATACCAACAAATTATAGGCCTATCACCACAGTCCCTTTCATGCTTAAAATATTGCACCAAGCTGCCTATTTTCAGATCCAGGACTACCTGGAAGTTAACAAACTCCTTGGCCTTAGGCAATCTGGTTTCCGTCCTAGGCACGGGACCAAAACCGCTCTCATTGACCTTAAAACTTAGATTTAGGTTCTGAAAGACAACGGAAACTAGCCTTGCTACTTTTACTAGCTCTTTCAGCAGCCTTCAATCTGGTCAATCACCAAATTCTTTGTCAACACCTCAAATCAGCTGCCTACTTTTCAGATTCTGTACTGCTTGGATTAAATCCTTTCTAGATAACAGATCTATATGAGTATTCTCTCCCACAGCTTCCTTCTCCTATTCACTGTGGTGTTCCCCAAGGTTTGTGTGTATCACCAACACTTTGTAATGTGTTCACCAAACCACTTTTTGATATCCTTGATTATCTGGGTGTCACATACACCAACTACGCTGACGACACCCAGATACTCATACCCATCACGGGAGACCATAAAGCGGACACTACATCTCTGAACAAGGTCTACACTGTCATACAGGCGTGGATGGCTCAACATGAACTTTGCCTCAATGATGACAAGACGGAACTCCTCATTTTAGGATCCCATCAACGTCTCAGTAAACTTGACCCTTCCTTCAAGTCTTTCATCATTGATGGCAATGCCATCAAGGTCTCCAAGGATACCAAAACCTTAGGAGTTTATCTTGATTCCTCTCTAGCACTGTCTAGATAACCTAATGCTGTCAGCTCAGCATCGGCATATGCCTGCAAACTCATCACATTATGCAGGCACTTTTTGATCACTGCCAATAGTACCACTCTCGCCAAAACCTGTGTAATGTCTAAGATTGACTATTGTAGTGCCTTCTATTTAGGGACTAGCCAAAGCAATCTAAATAAACTACAAGTCATACAGAACAATGCCATTAGAGCCGCCATGAATATTCCTAGAAATCAGCATATTTCTAACCACAGACGCATTCTGTGATGGCTCCCTCTTGCACAAATAATCTCCTTGAAAACACTTGCACTCAAACACAAGTGCTTGACGAATCAGGCCCCTCCCTACCTGGCAAATCGACTTACCCCACACACAGCTACCCGACCACTGAGAGCTGCCCAAGTACACAGCCTCTCCCTTCCTAGATACAAGCTCCAGAAAGCGGATGAGATAATCTAATCTTCCTGGTCCTAGCCACAAAATTATGGAATACCCTACCTAACGCCATTAGAGCTGAACCCTCCTTTCAGTCCTTTAAGAGTAAAACCAAACTCTGGCTTTCAGCTCAAGCCAACTGAGACATGTCTCTGACATCGAGGCCAACCTTGCACTGCAATTGTACCCTTGATGCATTCAATTCGGCAACATTTGTTTATTGGCTTTTGAGAACTCACCTTTGTACACTACTTCTATGTAACCTTGTTGACTATTATGTCCTCCTCTTTCTACATATTATTTTGTTACTCTGATACTTCATGTCATGCCAACTACCCATACACAACCTTGTTACACGCATCATGCCTAACATTCGTTTGGAAAATTTGCCTTCACTGGAATATTACCTATGTTATGTTTGCAAATTTTACCTGTCTGTGTAACCTTCAAGATATGCTCCCAGATGCCCTTGGGCAAGGCACGCTATACAAATAAACAAAATACAACATGATTTGTGATTTAAAATAACAATAGTTACCCGTGTTATGGATTTTGTATTTTTTTCAAATACTATCGTTAAGAGGTTTATTTATTACTGTTTCCCACAGGCAGTAGTAGAAACATGTAAGCATTATATCACTCATCCAACATTCACACTTATAAAAGACACATTATTAAAAATACTTAGCCCTTGATTATAGCTTTGGTGGCATTGGTAAAAACAGGTGGAATTCCAAATTCCAGCTTGCATGCCGTAAATATTGCCTAATTATGAGGTAAAACCCCTCAAAATAACTCTGCAGTTTTTTTTACCTTCACCAAAATGTTGGAGTTAAAACTTGGAGCATCTATTCAACATTTCTTCTTTTTTACAACTCATGCACAACGCTTTTCTAAAAGAAAAGAAATGGGAGGTGGAGTGATAGAAAGATGGTGTGAAAAACTGGAGGTCTGAGATCCACAGCTCCTTAAACCCTGTGCAGTTCAGTTCAGAGAAGGATGGACAGGCATCCTCATGTGCTTTACTGTGCATGGTACAGCAGGTGTAGGATGAACTGCATTCATTGCAACCCCCCAAGCATGGAGAGAAACCCATGATTTATTTTTTGGGGAGGTTGCTTAAGTGAACTTGCACATCTGACAATCCACATTTATTCAGAAGGATAAGGCGGTTAGGCGATAAGTGTCCAGAGACCACCAGATGTTCACATGTGATAATCACATGCGTTTGTAGGGTTTCACACTGTGCAAAAAACATAGTGTGGTCCTTAGTCATTTCCTCTTCATGTCAACAATCATATGTTTAACATAGAAATCAAAGCAGCGCAATGTTTGCCTTAAAATAGATATTCCTCGCTCACAGCCACCCTACACCCTTCCTATAAGACACTCAATAAACCTTCAGAGGTGTGGTCTGCCTGGCTGCGCAGTCCGAGGAGTTTAACTTGCATAGAGCGTGTACTTGTTCAAGAACATTTGGCACTTGGTACAATGCCTGGTTATTACTTGCATAGCCTGAAGACCCTTTGCTATAAAATAGTTTGCTGTACCAGTATGAGAACTAAAATCGTTTTGAAACTTTGAACTCCTCTCTAGCAGCTCAGAATACACCAACTCTGATTCTGAATGCTTTACTATTGTCTTACTTGGATCTGCAAACTGGGTTTGTACATTGTATACATTGGATGATGACAAATGCACATATTGTCAGGTACGACAGCAGAATGTCTTCCTACTATATTGTTCTTATTTCTATATTCTTCTTTCTAAATATATGTTGTTGTTGTTTCCTTTTAAAGAACGTTTAAAACGTCAGGAAGACCCTTCCTAGATGACAAATCTTTTTTCTCTCCTCAGTTCGGTTAACCTGACTTTTCATGAACATTATTCGTTTTCTCTTTACCTATTGCAAACCGCTTATCACTACTGTCTAAACAAATGTACACCGATGGTTAATGTTTGTATCTCAAAGTGTCCACTATTTTCAGCAAATGTGTTAAAACTCGCCTATGGAACATTCCACAAGTTTCCCTTTTGGCTACCGTGCTATTTCTAGTCCTGCCACATTTGTTCCCTGGGTTTGTATTATTTTCTCAAATGTGGTGGAACCGTTGTCAGCAAAGTTTTTTTTTTTTGTTAGTATCCTCTTTACTTAACAGATCATCTACAAAAGGTTTAAGAGTCGGGTAACTATGACTTGTTTTACCTTCAATGCCCACATAACACCATATGTTTCCGTATTTGTTTCTCTCTCATGCTTAGTAGATAAATATGTTTTGATCAAGTTAAATTCAAATCAACCGGCATCAAACACAAAATTAGGTTTTGAAAACAATGGGCCAGATTTACAAAAGCATTTTACGACGACACAATCCTAATGAAAAACGCTTTGTAAATCAGGCCCCATATACTGGTTTTGATTTGACAAGGTTCCTAGATCAACTGCCATGCATTGCTCGCAGAATACCCAGACACATCCAAACCACCCATTACTACTGCGGCTTGGTGCCACTTTTCCATGCCCGTCTGACCATTAAATCACACAATGTTCAAATGGGTAGTCATGCTCTGTCGCCCGCAAGATCTGTTGGACTATTGATATACAGTTTGTGTCACCTATATGAATTAAAGGGAACTAATATACTGTATTGTTTAATATTTGTGGAAAGCGACGGATGACATAGCGACGGATGACATAGCGACGGATGACATACTGTCACGTTTATGTGTAAAGTCTAGACATAATGCTACAAGGAGAGTATGAATTCTTAACTGACATGTGTTCACTTTTCTGAAATCATTAGCTTCCTCTTTGCCGTTGGCAACTATAAGACACTCAATAAAACAACTTTGCACAGAACATGGTCCTTACCTACAGAGACATCCAAGACACTGTATGTGCCCACAAGACATGGCACATAGCAATACCAAAATTACTGTTTGCCTGGTGGCCTTCAAACATGGACCTGGCAACCCCTAGTCAATCAACTATTTCACTTGATGTGGGCCAACCGATCGCCATTTTTCCAGCAGGAAAATGGAATTCTTCCATGCTCTGGACACCTCCAAGTCACCCAAAATGCCCACTGGGCCACATTTAACTGCACATACTTTGTGTATTTCATCACACTGTGGCATGGACTTCTGGCATTGCCAGAGCTATTTTTCCTGAGGCATAGACTTGGGCCATACCCCTAGCAAATCCTAGCCATCTAATGAGCCAACGTGGCCTGGCCTGAGGTCTTGTGCATACTGACTAACCATGACTGTCTAGCCCTGAGCAAGACTTGGCTCAACGCTTGCAGTTAAGCATGGGCACATTTTCTCAAAAGTGATCCACAGGCGCCAGCAAAATTCCTTGTGAAATTCAGATAGGCGCACATGTTCGTACAAATATGTTTTTCTAGATAGCCCATGTAAACCTCTTTAAAGAGCCATAAATCTTGAGCCATGTTGAGGGGAAGGCAGGGTAGGTTCCGGATAGTTCCAGTGACTAAGCGTCTCTTCCTTGGTGGCACCCTCTCCATCACCTGTGCCTCTTAATGGTATGCTAGCTCTTCAAGTTCTGTAGGCTCACCCCTCTTAGCCCTGATGGCCTTTGATGGTGCTTGGAAAACTTTAGTCTCACCACCACGCTGTTCAAGTGGACCCTTCTTCTGCCCTCTTCCCCGTCCTCGTCCTTTCTGCAAGGCCTCCAACTCATGGCGCAAGTGGTGTTAACAGAAAGATATTTGCAAATACAGGCACAAACGATAGACAAGACCGGGCCAAGGTATGTGCCACCACCTCTAATATGCTGCTAGTCATGCTCATACTTCTACAAAAGTCGTAAGGTGGCATAATTAACTAACGATCCAGTAACTACTGAATTGTCTGATCAGGTTAGCTGACAAAATGGAGACTGGATCACGAACATTCGACTTAGAAATGCAAGCATACTTTGACTGACATCATTTTAGCCAAACAGTTAGAGTGGTGGGCAAAATAGTGCCATGGAGCATTCGGTCCGTGCGGAAAAGATGTAACGGCCGAGTAGAACAAGGATTTAGGGTAAGTAAGATGTTTTGCTGAGGTGTCAATCTCAAAATATATGTGCTTGCTTGCATAATTCATCGCACATCAAGAGTGTTACTAGCACTTGCTCGAAAACAATACATCATCTTCACTCCATCGCAGGCGTGTTTGCACAGCTTTGCCTCAGCAAAAGTGATGGTCAACATTAGACCCATATCAGGGATCCCAGGATACATCATAAGAGAGAACATTGTGGTTTCATTCATGATAAACTGAGATAAGTTAACCTGCAAAAGATATGGGGCTGTGGTTTTAACTTGAGAGAGACCTCAAGAAATTGGTTGAGTCTGCAAACAGAGTAGGAATATTTCCATTACATCTGTATCTCCCCCATGAATGCAATGTGGAGATGGTGTGGCTTACCCCAGTGTATGTGAAACAAGACACACTTGGAACCTTCTTTCTTGACCTGACGAAGGTTGCAAAAACAGAAGGGCACTATTAGTGATGTCCTGCCCTGACAACCGAAACAGGTGTCGACCGCAAGATCTGTTGCACCATTGATATACAGATTGTGTCACCTATACGAAAGAAAGGGAACTAATATACTGGGTTGATTAACATTAGTGGAAAGCGATGGATGACATACCGTCACATTTATGTGTAAAGTCTAGACCTAATTCTACAAGGAGAGTATGAATGTAAATGAATGATGGGGAAAAGAATGTGAGACACATTTTGTACATTTTGTAGTGAACTATGTGATTATAAATGTATTTTTATAAAAAACCATTTTGTAATAAAATATACATAAAGAATGTTTTCAAAGAAAATAGTGAGTGAGAGTTCATTGTCATCCTCTATCCATTGGGCGATTGAGGTATATATTTTTCAGCTACCACCATGGCCTCCTGTGCACGTGTCTCACCACTGGCCAGTCTGCATGTGCCTGTGTCCCTGGTGGAGGTGCAAGCCCATTCGAAGCCTGATGAGGTGCCTGCCCAGGAGGTGCCTGCCCAGGAACCTACAGGGGAAAAGGCTGTGGCGGAACGCCAGGCACATGGGACAGTTCAGGTGCTGTACTCCCCTAACACAGACTGTCATCCAGTCAGAGGGAGTGCCTGCACCGCAGACACATTGCCAAACAGCAGAACATGGTGCCAGTGAGGAGGCAAAACCGGGATGGCATTGCCAGAGGGGGGAGGCAACAAGGCACACACCTGTGAAAGTGAGTCAGGAGGCACTACTGTGCCTTCAGGCACTGTTGTCAGCCCAAGTGCCGTTTGTGAGGAAGCAAGAGGAAGAAAAGGCAGCAGACACATAATGCTACAATGGACAAGACCGGGGCCGAGGTTGTGGAGACGTTGGCGCAGATTCAGGCTGCTATCCTGGAGGATTTTTGCAGGGCAGTGCTTTGAGGAGATTGAGCATGGGATGATTGAGACCCTGTAAGCCCTCCAGGAAATAATAGAGGCCCATCTTCAGGAGGCGGAAGTGGACGTTGAATTGGCTTTGGCTGAGGCATTGTCAGAGATAGGCATGGACTAACCGGCTGACTCCTGAATATAGTTCACTACTTCTAGGTTTCCTTTTGTTGGGGAGGAAGGATAAATCAGGGCCAACAGAGCAACACAGATCCGAATCCCAATCCTGTGTTTAGAAACAACTCACTGGTATTAAGCGTGTCATAAAAGAACAAACTATATTTATTTTTTCAATCACTATTTATCTGTTTGCATTCTTGTACATAA
The DNA here is from genome assembly GCF_040938575.1 of Ambystoma mexicanum. Lineage (NCBI taxonomy): Eukaryota > Metazoa > Chordata > Amphibia > Caudata > Ambystomatidae > Ambystoma > Ambystoma mexicanum. The sequence continues at coordinate 1,510,779,660 of NC_090937.1, read as the reverse complement.
TTTTGCATCAATACAGTTTAATGTTGTTATTCAACACCACTGGATGGTGTCTCTTTGTCCATGTACAGCTTGTGCTTGTACATGATCTCCAACTAGGTATGTCATATGGCTGTCACATGTGCTTAAGGGTCACTCTGTGGGTCATGATGGTACTGGCCTATGCGCTGTGCAACATGTGTGGCTGCTTCATGTGAATGTGATGTTTAGTTCGATACCTTCATGACCAATGTACATGTGTGGCCAATGGTAGATGTGGGGAGATGACTTGTTTGGAGTTGCACGTGTTTGACGTCTTTGTCATTCAGATCTGCTGCTTGGCTTCTTCCGTGCTTTGTAGTATAGGCTTGTTGGTTATTATTGTACATGGTGTGAGTGGGTGTATCTAAAATGTTTTGTATGTTGGCATGGCACTTCATTTGTACATGTGTTCACAGGTGTAGGGTCATGGTGGAGGTTGTTTTAGGTAGGTATGGTGGCCTTACTTTGATTGACTTCGCAAGTGAGGAGGTTGCCTGATGACATTTATGGTGCAGGGGAATTGCATGTTTGCTGTCGGTATACCAGTGTTAGTTAAGTATGTTTTGGATTATGTGTCTTAAGGTGGCGATGTGAGTAAACATTTTCCGATGAGAGGTATGTTTCATGATGATGTTTTGGGTCTCTTGTTGAGGATGGGTACTGTGACAAATCCTGAGGTATTGTGACTGCTTTAGAAGGGGAAGCACCATTCCATGAGGCCAGGGTGGTGAGGCCGTCACCGTATAGTGCCCCTGGTGGTGGTACTAAGCAGGAGTGTCTCATGGGGAGGGAGGAACCCATTGAGAGTAGTGACCACTTTGGGAGAATGCAGTACCCCTTGACCCACCAGCCTTCTCTTAAGACCCCTAACATTCCCCATTGCCTGTTACTTCCATGTGCTGTACTAACATATCCCAAGTGAGAACAATTGAGATGAGGAAGAGGACTCGAGGAATGATGATCACTGGCCAAAACCAACAAACACTGACTAGTTTTCTAGATTCTCCTACTGGCCAGCTGTCATTTAGAACTAAAGAGGGAAGACAACAATGGGATCTTCATCCTTGGTCCAGTAAGGACCCAGAACACACCACAACCCGTGCAGACCCCAAGTGCAGAATGAAAGATAGTGTCCTGGAAGGTACCACGCTCACAGGATGCCTGTGACACAGTAGGCAGAGCGGAGGAAAGGCAATTCACCCACTGTTAACCGAAGCAGCCGGCATACAACCAGACCACTGGAAAGCTGCAGAAAATGGACCCGGAAGACTGGAAAAGGTCCAGAGAAGACAGGAGAGCAGCCAAAGCTCTTTGAAGATAAGCTACAAGGTGGCTGACCACAGTGCTGGGGAGACCCAGAGAGTAAAAGGGGCCAGAAACAAGGCAGAAGGGCAATATTAATCAGGACAAAGTAATTAAGTAAATGTGGTCTTGGACCCACATTAAGAAGGCATACCCATAACGGAAACATAGGGGATATCAATTGTACAAATATAAGACTAATTCACAGACCTTGGCAGGAGAGTTAACCAAGGCAGTGGATTGAAGAAGGATCAGGTCAAGATAAAGTGGTGTGTGATCAAGTGAAAAGGATCTGGGACCCACATAGTGAAAACCTACCCAGACCAGGAATAGATGGAAATACAAACTTTGCATATACAAGTGGCATCCACAGACCTTGGCAGGGGAGAAACCAAGGCCATGGGATGAAAAGAGAAAGGATAAAGAGAACTTTGTGAACCATCAAGTGAAGGGGGCCTGGGACCCACAAAAGGAAAGCATACCATGACCAGGAAGAGAAGGGAATACAAGCTTTACATATAAACGTAACATACATTCATAGACCTTGGCAGGAGAGTAAATTAAGGCAGCAGTGGAATGAAAAGAGAGCAGATACAGAGAGGATTGTGAACAAGCACATAAAGGGGTAATGGGACCAGTCTAGGGAAGTGTACCCCAAATTGTGAGTTAGAGGAATGCAAAGCTTGTGTGTACTAGAGACACTTAGGCACCTCGACAGGAGAGTAAACCAAGGCCTTGGTTGGAAGTGAATACAGAGAAATAGAACTGCAAATCCAATAATGTTGAACACCCAACTTAGCAGGAGAGCGTGTCAAGTGGAGGGGTACTACGAATAGGATCTGAAACCCTTAACCGGGCTTGGCAAATGTGTCCAGGCAATTCTGTGTTGTTGCAGGACCTGGGGGCCAAGTTCACCAAGTCAAGATAAAGACTTGTCTCAACTGTTAAAGACACAGATACGTATTGGCAGGGCTCGAGTCGAGGGTACACGCGGGTAGACACAGTCCCCCCAGCAAAAATGAGAAACATTAAATGTCCTCTTTGAATTTATTAACTAAAGTTTACCTCGGGGATCAAAATGCAGTCATCAGGTTTACAAGACGGACACTTCAGCACTGCACTATATAACTTGATGAAAAATAACAAACAACTAAATGTGAAATGTCCCATTTCGGTACTGCAAGTTCCAGGGAAAATATTTTTTATTGGTTCTTGGAGTTTAAAACATGCACACCTTTTAACGTTTTCAAAAACACTATTAGAAGAAAATATCCTCTCTTGGTTTTGTGTTTGTGTGTGTTGATTTTATGAATTTTATGATAAGTCCACAAACTTGAATTTTTAGGACTTTACCCCTGCATATTGGATCTTTTAGTTTTGAACTGTAAAGCAGAACTGCAGATCATTTTGATAAAGCTGGAAAGACTCATATTCCGAACAGTTTCCTTAAGTTTTGCAATAAAAATAAAATAAATTATAATAAGAGTAACATGCTATGCTATTAGGAACCTCTAAGGATTTCAGGCCCATCTTTTGTGGGTGAGTTAGATGTGGACGTTTCAGAGTACTGCTTGTATCAAAGTGGTTAGTGATGAAAACCACATCCTTCAATGACTGTGGAGGAAATTAACTTTTCTGCTTATATACAAATAAATTAAACAAGCACATTTTACTAATCCCTTTAAAAAGTAGAAATATGTATTGATTCTGTTGCTTATTATGCAAGTAGAAAGAAAATGAAGGAGTGATTCTCAAAGCCCTGGCATTTGCCAGGCAAAGCACATATAGGGCATACCATGTGCACATCGGGTCTGTGTGGTGCAGTATCAAAAGAAAAGGCAAGATACAAAATTACAACTTCAAACCAGTCATTAGCTTTTCAGGATGGGTGTGAGCAATTCCTATAGGTTCAACAGGAATCAAACAAAAAAAGGTGTCAGAATTATTAATATCTAAGTGTCTCAAGGACCTTATTATGGCAATGTTGGTTTTCCACAGATTGACGTAACTAAATCACCAATTCCCTGCACACAATACCTGTTTACTTCTTGCCAAATCTTTTTTGGGAATATAGTGTCCTGCTCATACCTGACAATCTCAAACTTAGGGAAATAGCGTTCTGATTTCTACTGGACAATCACCTACCAACAAATAGATCGCCCTCCAAGCTTAGTTGTTTTTATTTCAGGCCTACATATTTTCTGCCTCTTATCGTGGGTCACCAACCTGGGCGGTTCTGAACACCATTCAACACACTCCTAACAGCAAATATGTCTTTCCCCTACACTATGATTTTTGTCAACCCCGGATAGACACAGCCGCCAGCCAAATATCATCCTCTCAACACAAGATATTTTAGCACTGTGGTAAGATTGCCTGCCTAGCCAGTTGGCAAGCCTATTCTTAATGTGATTGCAATACTTGGAGAAGCACACTCAATTGGAGATGGGTACAGTTCCAGCGGGCTCTCTTACCCAGTATTTCCTCTGCCCAGCCTCTGATGGCCAGTCACTCTATCCCTAGATATACTCATTAACATATGTCTGAACAATGGGGGGCATTAAATGTTTGCCTGTCTGGAATTAACGGTACTGGTAAGCTTGCCGGTACTGTTGTTTCTGGTCCGGCAAACTACGAGCTCTGCGAGCGGGTGCCTTTCAGCCCGCCAGGAACGGCACACGCTCGCAGACCTCGACAGATGCACTGGCACCATTCATCAATGGTGTCGGTGCATCCATCCTCCCCATTCACAATGGGGCTCAAATGGGAATGGGGAGTCATATTTTCCGGCAGTCGGCCATTTGGGAATTACCGGGTCCATTAGGGCTGTAATGCCCCGGTAAGTCCCCAAAACAATTGCTCCGGCGGAAGGCGCGGCTACTGCCAGAGTCATAATAAGGCCCAATGTGTCATCCAGGTTCCTTCAAATTATGCACATATGATATTGGAAATAAAAATGTAAATATTAACACTCATTTGTATTGGCTTTGTCAGACCCTCAGGAAACTCCCATAGCTGTGATGGTTGAGTCTCCATGATGCCTCAAACTCTGAAGGGCAAGGCAACCTAGATGTATTAACAGAATTAGACCAAAGGGCCACATATTTTCAGGCATTGGTAAGCATCATAATCCGTCAACAAATCCTGGTACTTCAAAATATACACTGGAAATAGTATGTGCCAGTTCTCTATCTTTCCTCTACTAGCTATATTCCAAATTAAAGTCTCTCTCTTCTTTTCTTCAGCATGACTCCTCGGCGTAGCGTTTTTGCTTCATCTCAGTCCTTTTAGGTTAGATTCTCCCTATGTTTTATGTCACTGCCACTGCCACTGCCATGAACTTTGCCCTCATCCTTTCCACACTTTTCAGGCCAGTGTGGGCTTTCTAAAGCACTGCGGATAAAGGCAGCATATGTATGTTATGTCATTTCTATCATATTCTAATTGAGTTTGTTGAATCCACAGCCTTGTTGAGCTTTGCTTGCAGGCGAAGGCATTATTGGAAACCAAAAATACCTAAATATATATCACTACTCTTTAATAAATTAGTGTTCCAAATAAAAATGTTGGTGGCTTGCATTTATTGGATTCTTTTCATGAATTACCCAACAGTCATGATAGCAAACTGCCTGGCTCTTTAAACAATTGTGCTGTTTTAAAACATTCTTCAAACAAATTCTCATTGGGCGAAATCCCTGAACATTCCTTGCTTGATTCGAGCTCCTTCGCTATCTCGGGTTCGATCACTCTTGCATATGAGTGCCAATATTTACAAACATCCAATTAAAGCACCCACCAGCCTCCACTAAATATGTGCAGCGTTCAATCACACAAGTATGTCAAACAATAGAAGTCGGCCTGCAGAACTGCTTCCCAGCACTAAGCCACATTGCGATTACAATGTAGTGGCTTGCCTTCCAAGGTGCATCTCTGAGTTGCTTTTCTCTGACTTTCTGAGCAAATTGTACTTTCAATAGTTCATACCGATCAAAAATTGTAGGCCTGTCCTTTTGTATAAACACCGAAAAAACTATTGCAACTTGGCACCCCCCTTTAACATGATTACTGCTGTTGAGAGCTGACGCAGTATGGCTGCTCGGATGAAGAGCCAACAGTATCGTCTTAACCTGCATTATGTGCCATACACATTGAAATAAAAGGGTTTATATAACGTCGTCGTTGCACCTTATACAATGAAGTTTGCAAAACTAAAAGGTGTTAAGGGATGTGTAATTCCGGGTATATTGTGTCTCATGGACATGATGTATGCATCTTTACAAAACCTACAATAATTAGACTGACAATAGGCCGGAGCAGAACTAGTGTTATTTTTTATTTTTTTTATTAGTTGCTATGGTCGCGATAAATCGAGACCTTTCAACTTTTGTATAAAATGAAATACAATTTACATTCTAATGATCATTACAATTCACAATTAAAACATAAAATATATATCATATTACATAATACATAAATACACACTTTGCATAGAGAAGGATTACAATAGGAGATATGCGTTTACTCTAGACCCAGTTACCGAAGAGATAAAATCATGCCTATTTAAACCATTTGCAGTAATAATTTAAAACACCAATACTATGACGCTGCTATATTTCATTGGTAAAATAGACATCGCATTTATTTGAGATTTTGTATGATGGTTCATTAAGAAACAAAGAATCATGTTCATCTCTCACCTACTGTTATGGTTAATGATGGCTAAATGATCGGTTGAACGTGAACATGGTGGGATTATGGCTTGGTTGCAGGTCCACAACGACAGCAAACCATGTCCTTAGTTATACACGAAACGGTTGTGTGTAATAGCAGAAAAGGATGTAATGCCCGCTGCTGCTATCCGTGATCCACCTTCCCCTGTTCAGATGAGCATGGCAGTGTTATGTTCAAGAAACCCATATGCGTCCTTCATGGGCTCCACAAACAGAGAGTTACCTGCCATTGCTATTGTCTTCAACTTTCCTGGCTGAGATCAAATATTTCAATTGGTCCATATGCCTATTGGATTGTAAGATTCTTTGTTTCGGAGCGGTATTTTAAGACAGCTTTGGATCCAGAAGACATGGTCATTTAAGATTGTCAACTTACTTGTGCATCTCCTTGAAAGCTTGTGCCCTGTATTTCACATCTAGCCAGGCTTATTCTGTGTCGGCCAGCTGCAGCCAGCTGCATGAGATGCACCAGCTGTACACCTGTCTGTGTGACCACGTAAATCAGACACCAAACAGTATGTTGTTCCTTAAGGTGTACACCCCTGAGGTTCACAAGGACCGGCACCAGTTTATCCAATACATTGGCAAGGGACTGTGGAGGAATCCGACTAGAAAAAATACATCATGATATCAAATCTGTACAAATCTAAAACATAGAAGCCAACAAGAAAATAAAATGCAGAAAAACAACAGTGGGAGAAACAGCATCCAATAGATAAACAACAGTGGGAGAAACAGCATCAAATAATTTAGCTGGAAAAGCTTCAATGGTCATTAGTCCTCAACATCACATTTATTTCATTCACAAGGCCATCAGCAGAAACTAGTATACAGTATTTATATCAAATATTTTATATTGAATGCCCATATATCGATTTTTTTATATTGAAAACCTTTATAGTGAATGCATTGAGGGGTGCAGTAAAGGGTTAAATATTTTTGGGTAACGGTCTGGGTCGGTTTTTAGGGGTTGGAAACAGGGGATTGGGTGGACCCCCCCATAAAAAAGGGCATTCTGCATACAGTAAGGGGACCAACTTTGACTTTCCTTTATTTAAATACATTTGAGTTTGAACTTTCAGCACAGCCTTTTTCATGTTGCATAATTTTGAGTTGGGATTGTATAGCAGGGAGTGTTATTTCAGGGACACAACATCTCAACATATAGCTCAATGGCTAGACATCATATCATGACTCAAGCCAATAATAAGCTAAGTCACTTGAATTATTAATAGACAGCAGCTTCTCATTTGAGGCTCAAATTGCTAAGATGATACAGGCAGCATACATCCTGGTCCCTCTACTCTCAAAAACTAAGCTATTCATCCTCACATCAAATTCCAGAACTGTTGTCTGAGCCATGGTTTTGTTGTGCATGGAGGCCAGCAACACCATATTACATGTCTCCTTCAAATTGCTTTGAAACCAATCCTTTTGAAAACCAACAAGCTCAACACTGGCTGCTTCAAAATGGGATAGAGAAAAAATATGACTACATTACACCAATCCTCCAAGCACACGTTGGGCCTGATTTACAAACATGTTTAAACATTGGAAAGTCCCATTAAAATTATGTTTGTAAATCAGTCTCCTTACCTTCAAACCAGCCTGCATCACTTGAATTGAAATTAAGGGTAGGACCTGGAATTTGTAATCTTTTTACTAGACACTAGAATCAGGTAATGGCATCCTCTTACACATTAGGATACCTAAACACCTAAACATTCATGGAACTTGTTCCCCAATCCTTTCCCCCCTCTGTGTTCCCGTCAAACTGTAAGTCTACTCCATGCATCCTTATGTACAGAGCTATGCTTCTTCTGAGCTATACTTGCTATTTACAAAGCCCTAACCTCACACGGCATAACTTTACATACCAAATTCAGGCGCAGGACTATATTACTTCATGCCCTAAATATTGGTAGAACTATTAAAGTGTGTTAAGCCTATCTGTCAGTTATAACTATGTAAATAACAAATATTGTCTTTTAACAAATGATCACACTTGTTTTTACATTGAACTTCAAAAAGCATATTTTTTATATAGTGGTCTGTTGGTTAAACACATATTTCAAAATAACATACAGTAACAACATATTTATGAGTTAAAGCTCTGTATAATGTAACACAATTGGCATGGTCTGCAAAATACATTTTGCATTTAAGCTTCAAGGCCAAACAACAGTTGTTCTTGATTGTATAAAAAAACAAACAAAAAAAAACGAATGGTCATCAATCATGATATGGAATGTGGTTTATTTAAAAACAGATGTTAAAATTGATTGGCACATCTATGATACGTTATGATATGATGGGTTATTTATAACGCGCTTAATACACAAAGGTTTCTAAGCGTGGACCCGGGGATTAAACCTGTGTTGCTCCATGTCGTCTTGTTTCCAAGGAGAGCATGTTGCCCCTGAGCTATCCTCCCGAGACGTTGCAGCGTTTGTCCATGCACCAGTTGTGTATTAAAAAGCAACCATTCATATAAGGACTGCAAATATGTTATGGTTTTAATAAAAGGTGTTTCGTTAATTATACACTACTTATATACAACATTGGTGAATGTTTAATTAGAGGCACATTTATGACCCGCAATGTTATTAGTTTAACATAGAAATGTAAAACAAATGTAGCTCTCGGAATTTACTACTTGAATATTTGTGTTACATTCTATGAGGAAATGGCATGTCTCTTTTAATCACTAATTTAAGAGGAATTCCTAATTAATCTGTCCGCATAAACCATATTTCGTTCTTTTATTTCTCTTTCTGTGGATGATATTGATAAGCTATAATTGGCAAATCAGAAAATAGTTATTGATTACACTCCCGCCAGATTGGATTTGTGTTTCTTGCTTGTCACTCAATTGTAGCAACCTATATTACATGTTCCTAAAATGTGGATATGCCTGCTCAAAATGAAGACTGGTATTCATAACAAGAATGCTTGAGCGGAATACAATTCCATTAAGATATTAGATGATATTCACCAGCCATACCAATGATGGAGAGGTAGTTTGTAAATCTCTACAGAAGCTGTGGATAACAGTTTTATATTAGAAATACCGATTTTTATTCACACGGTGAGATATAATTTTTATTTGTATTTACACTAATGTATGTATCTATTGAGCACCTACCTAAAAATAATTTGCCAAAAGTTAGAAATTCTACTGCCATTACATATGTTTACAAAAGCTACACATAGGTATATCTTATATGCATTGCATCTATGTATTACATCATTACATTTCCAGCTATCTATATGTAAACCATGAGAAATTATAGGTAAACCCAACTTACACCTTGATTACAGAAAGTTATGGAATGAAGGTCGTTTTGTGTGTATTCTATCGGATAATGATCAAGTACTTTTGTGCTTCTTCTTATCCTTAACTCAAATATTTCACCATGCCATAAGTGCCTGATGTCAACCAGAATTGTATGTTTCCATCATGCTCTAATTGAAAAGAATTATAACATGCAAACCAACTTTCTTTCACTTTTTCACTGCTAAACCTGCAAGCCTTAATGGGTTACAAACTCACAGACCTAATAACGAGCTACAGCCACCTAGCAGATCCTTTTTGCTTTCACAGTCAACACATCCCACAGAGCTCAGTGCCAAGCTTGCAGCATCACTTCAAATGCGATCTTATGTTACGTTAGCAAAGCTTGATAGAGTGTGGCTATTACCCAAAGGTATCGTGCACTGTCAACAGATCATCACCCCCCATCCCTTACCCATATCTTTTCCAGCCACATAGAACTTTCACATGGTCTGTTCTCAACCAGGCTACTTCTGGCCCAGGCTGAGCAGTTTTTGAGTGAGTTGCTATTCTAGATCTGACTAACGGTTGTACATTAAGAACAAATTGGGTCAAAAGGGCTGTACCAACTCAACTAGGTGGTTGAGCACCTGTTGAAACCCTCACACAACCAAACACCAGAAGAACATCATATACATGGTATTCCTTGCAACTACCTCACATAAATAATTGAGTTTGCTGTACTCCTTAAGTATACATACTATACGTTCTCCATAATTGGCCTATGGTCTTCCCAAACGATCAACATGCATCATTATGAAGACCATCACTGTCGTCCCCTTGCTGCATCCCCCACCTATTCTTCTCCATGCTTCCACTTATTTACCGGGAGGATAGCTCAGTGGCAACACATTTGTCTTAGAAGCATGACAGCACCGAGCATTGTAGTTTTTAAAATACAATACCACGTTTATTGCTGGTCATTGGCATAAAGTGTGATATAAAACTCAATTTACTATTTTAATTTTAATTTGCACAGTCCTTAATTTTCTTTCCACAGACTACCAATTGTATACCCTCCGCAAGAGCACAATAAGCCATCTTTTTTCCAAGCAAGCCAGGCACTTGGAAGCTGCTGTGGTGGTGATTTAGCAGAGTAAAACACAACATAGAATATAATCCTGCATCACTGAATGACTGCCATGCAAAACATACTTTCAGAGTTGGCCACAAGCCTAACTGCCTCATGGGTGTGCATTTCTGTGAATGTTAATGTGTTATTTGTTGTAAAACATCAGTTACACTTGTATGCACAGGTGACAGATGACCCTCTTTAAACTTCATCCTTAGAGTGGACAGTGTCTGGCTTCATTGGCCCTCATTACGAGTCCGGCGGTAGGCATGCCGGTAAAACCGGAAGGCTGCCGCATGACCCGTAGGGATTTGCTGGCTCCAGACTTGCCGGATTTACCGGGGCATTACAGCCCCGGTTATCCGGTAATCCTGGAGCCGGCATTCTGTAAATCCCCATTCCCGTGGAGTCCCATCGGACTCCACGGTAATGGGGAAGTGGAAACACCAGCACCATGTGGTAATGCTGCCGGTGGTTCTGTGTCCGTCTGCTGCCGGTGGCGTTATGCCCACCATGTCAGACCTGACGGGTGTAACACCACACGGCCACAGGACTTGTAGTCAGCCGGTCCGTAAAACGGTGCAGGTACGGTTTTACCGGCACAGTTATATCCGGACCGGCTAACTAGTAACGAGGCCCATTGTCTCAGCACCATCAATCAACTACAGAATGGTTAAAAAGATTGCGCTGTTAGAAGGGTTTTTACTTTCAAAGTATATTGAAACTGTTCTGCTCAAAATATGTCTTGATGTGATGAACTTATTAGTATACATTTGACACATGCGTTTGCAAGCACTAGAGAAATAATTGAAGACAGTAAAGCTGGCAGAATTGTGGAAAAGGAAAATTGATGGAAACAACAGGGACTTTCTTTCATTATTCGGTCAAGAATCTCTATCATTGTGCATGACTGCTACTTTATCTGGAATTTATGGAGAAGAGGAGGGAGGTTGATTTCACATATACTGTAATAAAATAGATTAAACTGCACTGGAGACTGACCGCCCAAGACACTTTGATTAATAGTAGAGATCCTCCTTCTGCTCAAGTGTCGCACATTTATGATTTATGCCTTCTTTCATCATGGAAACCCACACGCATTCCAAATCTGTTTCTATCGTGGGGACAGCCACTCAAACCAAGCCAATAGATACGTGTTCTGAAGCACTTTGACAAGTGTACATCGAGCTAAACAAAAAAGAGAGAGAAAGAAAATTAAAGGTTGTGGGGAACATCAACGACTCCCCAAGTTATGACTGCCATTACTGATTGTTTGACAAACAGTAACCTAAAGGAATTTTTTTTTTGCTCACTCTGCCAATTTCGGATGGCAACAGATATGAAGTTGAAGTGGGAATATTTTGAGGACAATGTTATTACGTTTGCAATAAAACAATTCCCATTTCCAATCAGGTCATCCTTAGGCATGTCAAGTATATATTTTAGCTTTATAACATGTTGTATACATATCTCATATACCATACGTTAATATATTTGACAGACCAAAAGAAATCAAAAACCTTGTGAGCTGCACATCTTGGAACCTAGTATTCCATAGACATTCCCCTTCCAGTGCTTCTGGAGATGAGCCTGTAGTAATATTAGCTCTGCTTGCCTAATGGCACTGCCCGGCTGGTAACAGTGACCCCAAAAAGTGTGTGGAGCTGTGAGTGCCTTCTTGTTTTGCTGAGAATGTTTAGTCTTACATTTTCGTTTTATGGATAAACTTGGCTGAAATTCCACTTATCAGTAATGCTGGTTATCTGGTCAGGATTGCTGGTTATCCAGTCATTAATGCGGGTATCCGGTCAGTAATGCTGGTTATCTGGTCAGTAATGTTGGTACCCGGTCAGTAATGCTGGTTATCTGGTCCTAAGTGAAAAGATATTTTTATAAAGACCTTTTCACGAAAAGACCGATTTTGATGGTCTTTCTAAATCAAACTGACACGCCCCTGCTGTACACAAGTTTGCAACGAATAATGGGGGGATGAGGGGTTTAAACCCCCCAAATATTAGATTAAAAAATGCATTTTAAAGGTCTAAACAGATAAAAGACCTTTACAATGCTGTTTTTTTAGGATCAAGTGAAAATTGGGCTTTGTAAATTGGTCTTTTTCTCTTGAGATCTTTAAAATGAGGTACTTTCACAGAGCACCTGTTATGCTTGATAAGTGTCACAAATACATATTCATGGATTGTTTAGAACATAAAGCTGCGAAAAGTTTTAAAATAGAGAAGCCTTATATGGATACATTGTGAAGCAGAAACCCTAGTCTAACTTGAAGTTCATTTACATCAGTAGTTTTCTTAAAATGATTGAGGCTGGGTTGGCAATATTCTCCTTTCTCACAAGTGGAAAAGCTCTTTGCGCATGCTCATTCAGAAAAAAACCAGGGGAAAGATAGCATAGGGTTTGTTAAATGTCCTTGCAGATGCACAATCAGAATGTGTGTGGTCATAACAGCACCTGTGCATTACCTTAATGACCAAAGTTGGAATATCCATTCTGTTCCATACTTGTTACTAGGTATGAACGGGAATGTTCATGCAAAATTGAACTCAAGTGAATTTTGGGTAGTTTGTGCTCCACACACTTTTAGAACTTCCCTGGCAGTTTATCCGGCGATGTTGAAGATCACCGAGGGGTAGAAAACGACCCTGGCGCTAATGGGTTAACGGCGCTGTAAAAGGCTGCGGTGCCGTTAACCCATTAGTGCCTGATTACGAGGTCCCTTTGCAGGACCCGACCTTAACGGCTGGTCTACACCAGCCATTAAAGTAGGGACCCGCAAAGGGACCTTCGTGCTAAGTACGGTACCGCAATTTGCGGTACCGTACTTAGCGCCTTCCCCATTCCCATTGAGCCCTATGGGGCAAAAATGGGAATGGGAAGGGCCATGGAGGAAGGGGGAATTACCTCCCTGCCAACCTTGTAATGGGGTGGTCATTCCCCCTTTCTCCATGGTGGAGTCGGTAAGTTACCGGCATGGACCATGGTGCTATTAGCACCATGGTTTTCCGCCTGGGTCGTAATGAGGCCCCCTGAGTTGCGGGCATGTTATTGCCATTATCCACAGAGCTCTATAACATGGCAACGACATCATGGGAGATTAACAAGAGGTGAGGGAGGGGGGGAGGAGAGAGGAGGGAGAGGAACAAAACGAGTGACTATTGCACTAGGCCTGCTGACATTTCAGATAGTGATGGGGGGGCTGGGAACAAAGTAAAGGGAGGGGGGAGACACACATTTGTTGCTATTATACTCGGTCCAGGAAAAATTCTGATAGAATAAGTGCATTGAAAAGTAAAGGAAGGCAGGAAGATAGAGGGAGAAGTAAGAAGTGAAAGGAGGAGAAAACAAAGAATAAAACAGTAAGAAGAAAAAAAAATATATATACACATATATTACGTGGCCTGCGGTAGCAGCCATGCAGTTATGGTGAAGTTGCTAATCCCATAGGAAGAGCACTTTTTGGGTGGCTTATAACTTCGCTCTCCCTGGGGAAAATTTCCTTGATCAAAAGTCAATGGGATGAAGTCATCCAGTTTCAGGATTTTGTTGAGACAATACGGCCCCCATGGCAATGCTTGAAGCGTCTGTCTCCACGATGTTGTGAGCTGACAGGCTGTAAATTGGGCTGTTGGTGTTGCAATATTGGGGCTGAGGTGAATTTTTCCTTGAGAGCTTGGAAAGCTTCTTCCGCTGCTGGTGTCCATTCAAACTTTCGGTGTTTGTGCAGCAAGGACGTTATTGGATGTACAATATGTGAGAATCCTGGTATGAAGCATTGATAAAAGTTTGCAAACCCTAGGAAACTCTGTACTCCTTTTACAGATGTGGGTGATGACCAAGTGAGGATTGCCTCCACTTTTCTATTGTCTATCTTGATCGCCTGCGGTGCCAGTACATATCCCAGAAACTCCACCTCGGTGACGTGGAAGGAGTATTTTTCTATCTTTGCGTACAGTGGTTTTCATGCAGTTTGCCGAGTACAGCTCGCACGTGTGTTACGTGTTCTTGGGGAGTGGTGGAGCAGATCAGAATGTCTTCGATGTAGACGACTGCGCAGACATCGAGGAGTTCCCGTAACACATCATTCATAAAATTCTGGAAAGCAGCCGGGGCATTTCAAAGCCCCAAGGGCATGACCTGGTATTCATACAAGCCATAGCGGGTACAGAACACAGTCTTCCACTCATCCCCTTTCTTCATGCGTACCACGTGATATGCACCGCGTAAGTCTAGCTTGGTGAAAATCTTCACTTGTTTCACCTAGTCTATGAGTACTGGTATCAGAGGTAACGGGCCCGGTAATCAAGACACGTTCTTAAATCCCCCTCTTTCTTTGGTACAAAGAAGAGTGGGGAGGCGGCTGGTGACTTAGATGTTCTAATGAAGCCATTGGCTAGGTATTGATCCAATAGGTCCATAGATGAGCGTTTTTTTCCTTGGTTAATGCATAAATGCGGCTGCACGGTACTTGTGTGCCCCTGGTTGCAGGTCGATCTGGCAGTGGTAAACTCAATGTGGTGGTAGTGTATTAGCTTGCTCCTTCGCGAACACATCCTGGAACCCCTGGTATTCCTCTGGTAAAGTGCCCACCAAGCCTAAACCTGCTATCTTTTCCTGTGAAGCTAACAATGGGCTTCCTTGGATCCCTTTGCTGTCATAACAAGAGGCGCACTCTGTGGAAAAGAGTAAGGTTCAAGCTCGCCAATCTATCTTTGGGTTCTGCATCTCTAGCCACAGTATCCCAAGGATCAGCTGGAATTGGGGTGTAGCGATAAGGTTGAATATAATACTTTCCCTGTGGCCATCTTGGCAGATTAAGGTGATGGTGGAAGTACACTGTGTTACTGGTCCTGAAAGGAGTTGTGTGCCATCCACAGCTGTCACACTTTCTACGGTGTCCTTACGGTGGAATGCCAATCCCAAGGTCTTTGCAGTGTTTATGTCTAGGTAGTTCCCATAGCCCCACTGTCTATCAAAGCCTTGAGGGCATGCATTCGGGTGGGCTGTGAAGGGTCTACCAAAACCACAGGAATACTGAAATGTGAGACCTGAGTGCTCCGTTCCTGGCTCGACAGACCGACCGACCTCTCTTTGTTCTGCAATACTAACATTCTAGGGGCTGATTCATGGAATTTGTGCACCAAAAAATGGGGATTTGTGTGCCATTATGCCAGCAAATCCCTGTTTACCAAATGTGTTTGAGTAACAGTTAGGACATTATGGTAGTATTGTACTTACTTTTTTGTATGGAAAGAGTAGGTTTCTTATGGTTTGTTGTTTGTACTTCAGATGGTGCTGCTTTTCAGGAGAGTGGTCTTCACTGCAATTGTAAAAGAAAGAAGTTAGTAATTGTGTGTATATAGCACTGTTGTTAATTTAGACATTGATTTTTATGTTTTTGTAGTAGTAGTGTTTTTTGATAATTGAACATAGTGTGTGCATGCAGTTTCCTTTGCCTATGTGCAGCCTGTATATTTTACTTTGAATCTGTTACTTGAACATGCTTTGCAAATGAGTATAATACTTAGTGTATGAAACTCACTTGGCTTCTTAAGGCTGAGTTCTTGAATGTTAGGAGATAGAAGAAATAATCATATACTTATTTTGCTATTTTTATAGGGTAAATGGCAGAAACTGTATAGAAAAGCATGGAATATATGCATTTGTGAAGGTGTGGGTAATATAGCAGAAGGATGCGATGTAGAGGCAGTGGTGTTGTTTCACCTGGGAGCTTTTCTAATGATAGTGTCTATCTCTGTGAGTGTCTAAAGATGCATGAATTTATCCTGGCTGTGTGTAATTGTATAATACACTACAAAGTGTTTTTCTACAATTATACTGTTATTTCTCCCATCTTTTAATATGAAAATACACTTTTTTAGATAGCTGTGTATGTAAAAAAATAATTTGGATAGCAGACAAGTTTACAAGTGACAGTTTATTATGGCAGATGGGAAAAATTACAGTAAGTTCATTTTGTACGTTATACAGTGGCAGTTACACTGTTTATATGCTTTTATACAAGAGCTGTACATGTACTGTGCAGAAAATATGCATACCTGTAGTTTGTATTCATGCATGTGGATTTGCATGAAGCTGCAAGTAGAAATTTTGGAGACTTGTACAATAGTTTTTGTAGTAGGTGCTTTCCAATGACATGAGACTTGTTAATCAGAATGATCAACAGTACTTTTGAAGTGCTGAACTATGATGATGGAGTTAGATGTAGAGTTCTTGTATGTGATTGGTGGATGGTTGTGTGACTGCTTAGCTGTATCCAATGAGGGAATAGTACAGAGAGTGAAGTGGAAAGGATAGAAGGGCTGCCTAAGAGTTATGTGCTCCACGGACAACGCGGCTGTCCATGGACAGGGCGTGCCACATCTGGGATTTTTCAACAAATCCAACTTGAAAAGGGGACTGTAGGGATTAACCAATCAGGTGTTGAAGTTGTGGGTTTGTGTTAAAAGAGGCTGTGCGTAGTGAAGATGGCAGAGGTGGTGAAAGTCAGGGTGTTGGTGGTTGCAGGTTTGTGCATGGTTTGGAGCAGTATGCTAAATGCAGGAATGTGGCAAACAATGTTGATGTTAAGGAGTGCAGGTGGTGTGGAGCACTGTGCCTGATTTCAATGTGCAGGGAATTGTACAAGTTGTGAAGGTATGGGCAAGATGAACAGTCCCCATGTGGTAGTTTTGCACTGTGGTGCTTTGCATTTGGGCTATGCCAGTGCACCTACTTTGTTGGCAGATTTGGAAAACTTGGTTCAAGCAGTAATGAAAGTCCTTCCAAATACCAAAGTTATTTTTTCTGGTTTAGTACCTATGGCAATATGGGATAATAGTTCAGTTTTTTGTCCTGAGCAAAACATTGCTATGTGTTCAATCAACTGAGGCATGTTTGCTTCCTTGCTTAGAGCTGGTATGTTCTTTTGTAATAATGAGAACATTGATTCTGGTAATGTTGTTTATTTTAAAGAAGATGGCATTTCTTTATCTTTTATGGGGAATGCCATGCTGTTTTGGAACATAAGAGTTGCTTTGGAGAAGCTTATGTGAAGATTTTAAGAGTAAAACAAGAAAAAAAAATACAAAATAAAAGGTGTCTCTCAAGCATCTGTAAAAGAACAAACAAAACAAAATGGCTCTTTTCAGAGCCAACCTCAAAATGGAAATGGGGCACACTATTTAAATTTACATACATCACACTCAGATTTTTCAATTTGTCCGCGGGCACCGCGGTTGTCCGCGGACAACACGTATTACATACGGGCATTTTGGGGTTGAGAGGCATGCAAATGAGAATGAGCAGAGCAAGGGATTGGTCAATAAGGTTTACTGGGTGTGCTGTGTAAGGAGAGGGTTTGTCAGAAAGTATTTTTCCTGAGAGAAGAACAGATAGCTATGGCTGTGTGTTTCAGAAAACAGATTATCTGGATTTTGGGAGACTCATGAATACATTTTTTAGAGGTAGATGCAGAGCGCTGTGTAGTTGGAGTGGCTGCACATCTTGGATTCCCTCATGCGGAAGTGCACTGGCATGGAGTGCGTGGAATGAAGTGGCTGGATTTGGTACCTCTCTGTGCTACTTTGGTGACAAAGCGTCATCCAGACATAATTATTATTCATTGTGGAGGGAACAGTTTAGGACATGTGTCTGGAATGTCTTTGCAATTTGCAATGAAAGAAGGACTTGGGAAGGTCATGGACATGTTTCCATATTCCCAAGTCATTTTTTTTCTTCTATTGTTCAGATACAAATGTGGCTGCGTTCTTCTTCATTTGGTCCACAAATGGAGAAAGAGAGGCGCAATAAGGCTGTTTGTGCCTTTTTAAGAGATGTTGGCGTGTCCTCTTTTCACAATGAAAATATTATGTTTCATAGCACATACATTTTTCCCAGAGATGGAGTACATCTTACTTATGCTGGCAATCAGATTTTTCTGCGAAATATACAAGATGCATTGAAACCTTTTTTGTAATTACATTAATACATTTTGCAGTAGGTGTTAATCATTTGAAGTTGTTGAAACACAAATAAAACACCACCAAAAGGCTATTTTCAGAGCCACCAGTTCTTCCCATAGAAAAGTGCAATAGTTCTGATAGGGCAGCACCCTGCACTATTTATTTGTCACTTCTATTTTTAAAATGTGAAAGGCAGCTCTGAAAAGAGCCTTTTTATTTGGTTTTTGTTGCTTTATATTTTTTTGTTTTTTTTAAACACGACACACAAGGAAAGGGGGGGAAAGGAGGGTAAGGAAGGGACACCAACCACGGGGATAAGAAAGGGCAGGTAGAGAGAGGAAGATGTAGGATGGGCCTTATTTAGATAGGTAGCAGACCTTCTCATGCTCCTTGACCGCAGTCTAAAAAGCACTCGAAGGTTCTCCTCCCTGCAGAGTACTGTATCACAGTACATACACAATATTGTGAACCTCAAAAGGTAAGGGTCAACAGAATCATGAATGGCCTGTGAGGCAGCTGGAGGGATGCGCTGTCCCACAGGAGTGTCTCTTGTGGTGACAGAAGCGGAAATGGAGGATGCTGTAGAGGAACTCAACCTACTACGTTTAACGCAAGGTACAACCTTGCGAATAGCCCCACTGTGGAACGACCTTAGGTGTCGCTTCATTGATGTTGTACCAAAGCTATACGAACCAGGCCTTCCACGACTCAGTACCATGTGGCACTGATTGCAGATGACCTTATTCGCACAAGCTTTTGGCACTCCATCAAGAGTGGTAAATAACCGCCACACCCAAGACTCACAGCAAGTGCTGGCAGTAGGGACTTCCACTACCTCATTCTCTTCATCCTCTTCATTTGGCTCCTCTGAATCCTCACGCCTGTTCCCCTCTGCAGGCCCTTGGGGAGGTGGTGGTGGTGGTGGAGGGGTTGGGTGTGGTGATGAAGCTGAAGCAACCATGGTCGCCATCTGGTGGACAGCAGGCAACAGTCAGCAGCAATGCAGTGAATGCAAGTCTGAAGCAATGCTCCGTCAGGTAGCCAGAAGCACAATGAGGAGCAATTCTAGGGGGTGGCCTTTTATAGGGGTGCTTGTGCATGCTTCGCGGACAGCCTGGCTGTCCGCGGACACTTCAAACACCAAAAAAAGGCTCAAAAAGTTCCAAACAAGTATGTTGATCGCCAGGGACATTGTCTGGGACATGTGCAATGGTGAACTTTAACTGTAAAATACTTTGGATTGTCCAAAAAAGTACTTTTAAAATGTTCAGGTACCCAGAGTGTCCACAAATAAGAACACACGCTCAGCGTGGGTGCGGTCACATGATGACGTTGTGGATATGTTCGCGAATGGGACGGCTGTCCGCAGGACACCAAATGTGCAGGGACGGTTGTGCGCATGCACGCGGGTGTTCTACGGACAGTGTTCTGGTCCTCGAACTAATTAAAAGTCTGACACACTTACGACAGACAGTTACGGACAGACGCGATGTTCGTAGGACCTATGGGTGTGGTGCACATGTGCGTAGATGTTCTACGGACAGTGTGGACACTCCCATTTTAATTACGAACAGTACAAACAGGTATTGTGCCCTTAGGGCACCGCCATTTTGGTTAATTACGGACATCCTGGACACCGGGTGTGTTCTAAGAACAGTTCCATCTTGATGGCGGACAGTACAGACAGATATAGTGTTCTTAAGACACCTCCATTTTGGTTAATTGCAAACATCCCGGACATCGAGTGTTTTCTAAGAATGGTTCCATTTTGATTGCGGACCTCCCTTTACATCGAGTGTGTTCTAAGAACAGTTCCATTTTGATTGCGGACAGTACGGACAGGTATAGTGTTCTTAGGACACCTCCATTTTGGTTTATTGTGGACATCCCAGACATCAAGTGTGTTCGAGGAATAGTTGAATTTTGATTGCAGACAGTACAGACAGGTATAGTGTTCATAGGACAAACCCTTTTTGGTTAATTGCGGACATCCCGGACATCAAGTGTGTTCTAATAACAGTTTCATTTTGATTTCAGACAGTACGGACAGGTATAATGTTCTTAGGGCGTCCCCCTTTTGGTTAATTTTGGACATCTCGGACATCGAGTGTGTTCTAAGAACAGTTCCATTTTGATTGCAGAAAGTACGGACAGGTATAGTTTTCTTAGAACACCTCCATTTTGGTCGATTACTGACATTCCGGACAACCCGCGCTGTCCGTGGACACCTTGCCTGGCTTTTTTTTTTCAAAATAAGACACAAAGGAATAAAATAACAACACATATAATATTTTATTATTACATACAAATATAAAATGTATGAAAGAGAGGGGGAAGCAGAAACTGACACAAATACAGGGGAATTAGGGTTTTGGAGATGATGGATGGGAGGGGATGAAGGGAAGGAAGTCTCATCATAACGTTTTTCTTGGTGGTGAGGGTTTGAGGATAGTTGACTGGGACATGGAAAGGGGGAACAGGTACATGTGGGGAATGATATGTAATGTTTTCTTTTATGTGGTCCGCCACAAAATGTTTTAAAAGATTGACATTTTTCATTAGCATATCCATTTTTTGTTCCATTTGCTGCAGAGAATTTTCTAATGTCTCTTTTGGTATATTATTGTCACTGTTTATATGGTCTGTTTAGAAAATGTGTTAAATACACATAAAGTAATGGTTATTGGTTTATATAGAGAAGTGTCTACCATTAGTATCACTGTCTTCCCTCATTTCATCACGTGGGAAATTTTCTTCACGCCATTCCAAAGTACTGGACATTACTGTGTAGAAAAAAAATATATTGCTTTTAGTGTACCTAATACAGAAAGTTTGGAAATATATAAGAACAATGAAGGTTACTTACTAGTTTCTGGTAAATTTTGTTGTTACAGTTGTGAAGGTCTGCTGTTGCTTTTTGCTGTGCAATTTCTGTGAGGTTATTCTGTTTTTGTTTTGGTATATTCCATTCTAGTACATATGCTATTTAAATGGACGGTTGATGTCTTACATATATAGGTTCCACTTCTTATTTATTATTACATATAATGTGTTCATGTTCTGCTTTTTAAACTTGTTCAGTCTTTATATGACATGATACAACAATCTAAGATACCCCCTGAGTTTTTGAGTAGTGTTGATGTTGACAGCGTATGTCCGCGGACATCAAAATCACTAGCTGGGGGTTCAGTATATTCAATGTCATGTATATAAAGTATGGGAATCCTAGTAAACACCTATCAAATTCACGATATGTATACAAGTAAAAAAAAGCTTTGGTAAAGGGAGGTTATGGTTAAGTTGCACTTTTAGAAACCTATGAAATTTGGTAATAAAACTTTGTTAAATGGACGTTATGGTTAAGTTGCGCTACTAAAAACCTATGAAATTCAGCGAAAATAACTTTGTTACAGGGACGTTATGGTTCCAAGTAAAACCGAAAAACCCCTGAAATTTGCCACTTATGGTAAACTAAGCTACCATAACTCGCGCCACCACCGTGCACTGCTAAGACTAACACCCAGGACATCAAAGATGACATCACAAATGTCATTGATGACATCACTGATGACATCACAAATCTGGCTCCCTCTTTTTTCCTTTACTGACATATCTAGGCCAGTAACATTCAGGAACTAAAAATTCAAAAAGTACTATATTTGTAGACTTATATTTCAAATATGTTCTTACAGTAATTCACTTGGGGTTCACTCACATCATATGAAACATATGCATAGGGGAAAACACAGACTTGGAAAACAGCAATGCTTTGTATGTTTGAAGATGATCAGTAAGGTTATCAACATTTTTTATAGTTATGCTGTTTTTTTTATTACTGTACTTTCCCTGCATATGCTCATATTTGTATACATTGTATTCACATTACTTTCCTTAGGGTCCAGTCACATTATGTGATACTTGTATTGTGGGATGTATTGACCCACTCCGCTATCTGATGCGGCATCACTCTGATAGTTAAGGTGCAAGAAACAGCAACAATGGCAGCAAAACTCTTGTGCGCACCAAAACCTCCAAAACCGCGTGCTTAAACGCACAAAAAGATGGATGTACATCCTGCCCCCCATGGTGCATGCATGGTGGGATAGAGCACACACTACGGAAAATGTGCCAGTGGGCTCCATGACCAGCAAACAGAGTGCAGAGAGAGAAGCAGCACTTTGCAAGTGAAACTCCAAAATGTGCCTACAAATGACATTTGCTTTGTTGCTAAAAACTCCAAAATGCCTATACACAACACTTCTCAACATTCAAAATCTTGCTTGGCACTAAAATTCATGCAATATAAGGAAGCATGGCGAAGATACAAAGTCAAAAGTGTAAAGAGCAAAACATTTCCTCAGACAAACTGGATTGTCTGTAAATTGACAGTTCCTGTTAAAATCTGTGTGCAGTACACTGGGCTACTGTGAATGACAGCTGTCAGATGAGCTTCTGATGAAACTTCAAAGTATCTAAACTAAAAGTCTGCCGGATTAGCAAACATAAAAGTATTGTTGCTAAAAGGAATACAGATCTCAGTTGTGTTTTTGATCCCACAGATTTAAAGCTAAGAAAGTCATGTATTTATGTTTGATGCAACAAGTTTGGTTTCTGCTGGGTTTAAGAAATTAAGAATAAATTAGCCTGGCTGAGCTACAAGGAGTGGAAAAACAGGTTTCTCCCAAGGGGAGGGAAATCCTCTTAGCAGACACTCACTAGCAGATGATAATCGTGGGTTAGGCCAGACTTTTGTCTACAAAAAGAGAATGAACAATGGCAGATAATCCAGCCCAAGAAATGGATGTGTGAAAGGGTCATAAACTGCTCCTGGAAGGAATTCCCCAAAGGAGGGGGCTACTCCTGGACTACAGGGAGAGACAAAGGGACAGACCATTCGCTGTTAAGATTGAACAATGAACTATTTTTAAAGACTCATAACGTGTTACTCAAAGTGGTGAAAAATATAAAAAGGACAGAGTTGTTGGTTTAATTTTTGGCTGCACGTTTTAAGAGACGGAAGAACTGTGTAACATATTCTGGACAGGAATGGCAATATATGTGGTTTTATGTGACCAGTATTAATGTTAGAATTGTGAAAATATACACACACATCCCTATGTTAAAAACACACACATGTGCGAACATTTGCAGAAAATTTGGAAAATGTGTTCATGGCGAAAAGGACAACATTCTGTAGAAAGGTGAAACAATATCCCACAGTTGCGCGATTTTGATGAATAGATGCTACATAAAATATGGAATCTTTGTGTGTGATTTGTGTAGAGGTGACCAATGTAGAAATATGTATTTAGGATAAAATCCGATTTTGACACTAGTGGGTGACGGGAGGTTTCTAAGGACTGTAAAGCTAAACCATGAATGTGACATCATCCGTCCTTAATCCAATCACTCAGATGCAAGGTGGAGATGAGGTCCTGATCCAATCCCAGTTCACAGGGGTAGCTTAGCTAAGCCGGCCCATACACCTCTTTTGTGATGTCATTTGAAAGGATAGATAGAGACAGCTGACAACACATAGAGACTGACTGATTCACTCACTTTCCTGATTCCGGAGAAGCATTTTGTTCCAGCATTCTACATCCAGCTTTAACATCCTTCCATATCCAGATGCCAAGACTCTTGCCAAGCAGTAGAGAACTATTGACTTTCAGCAAGGCCTAAATCCTCAAACTTATTCTCACAACCCAGTGTAGCACTGTGATGTGGGAAGGCCTTCGGAACTAGTATCCTGAAACTCTCTGGCTTGCTACCACAAGGCTTGCCTGAAAAACTCACTATCCAGCTGAACTGAAATACTCAGAAACAAAAAGTGCAGATCCTGTGCAAACCCGGTGACCAGACTAGCTGATCCAGTCCCGCACCTGATGTGCTGTCCTACCTTGACTGACCCAATCCATGATCAGAACTGACGGTCCAATTTAATAACGTATTCTGTAAGTATTAATAGCAAGAACAGTGACCCATAATATACCTACATTGCATGATCCTAATCTCAAACCCATCCCATCTTTAATTCAGAACCATAGTATTGCTAGAACTCTCCTTGTACTGACCTTTCTCTCATCCTGTGTTACTAAACACTAACTTCTTATTGATTTGATTAAGAAAAGTAATTCCCAAACCAAACGGAAACTAGAGTATCACACATGAATGGTTATGAGTGGCCGTGAATGACTGATTCCTGTGTGGCATTCTCCTTTTTGTAGTCCTTAACATAGTATAAGAAAACCTGTCTGTCAGTTTAATATCCGAATTTCTGTTTTCCATTCTCGCACCTATTTTACAAAAATGACTTTTACTAAAATCTCTATGACTCCCTCAGTTTTTTTTTTATAGAAGTGACATTTTAACTCCTACCTGTACCTAACATCCTTAGCTATCGAGAGAACCCTAAACCGCAGTGCAAAACAGTGTGATTGGCCCGTTATCATGGAAATCGCACAAGGGAAAGTTTGCCGCGATTTGACATTCTGAAAAAGTTTACATGTGTGAATTAGCTTTAATGTATTTCCCACACTTGGACTTTGAGATTTCAAATGTTTTCTTCTGACTAAATCATTGCTCGTGATTGCTTGTATCTGTTCAAAGCGGCTCCCGCCTTGAATAGGAATTGATAATAATTTAAGCATTTTGACCACATTTGGTGTTTTTGCTCAGCCAATTCCAAAGACAAATTCAAAGCCATCCTGACAGTTGAAAAGTCAATTCTGTTTTTCTGTTGTGTTTAAAAGGGGGAAGGTTGGAGGGATATTCTGTATGACTTGTGTTATTCCTGAACACCTGCCCTCTCCTCACATCTATTTAAATTGCCTATTGGTGGGTTGGGTGGTGTTGCAGGGGGAACATCTAACCCTAGTGCTATCTGTTCCAAACCAACCCAAGAGTATTCTGTTCTATGCTGCATTTGTTTTTGTGCTCATGACTTCATTCCTAGTGTATTAAAGATATTATTCAGCATTCTGTCACCCCATTGGTGAAGGTTGTTAACTATTAAAATATATTGTTATTAGATTCTATATACATAAATAAATATTTACCTTGGAAAACTAGCCTGGTTCCTGGTTCAGTGTGACCAGGGGGGTCTCAGGAGAAGGGTGTGATATAAGTGGTATATCATTCAGAATATTGAACTTATAGATAAAAATAAATAAGGGTTTAATTTGCGCACTACATGCTAGGCGTGTCTTGGGTGTGTTCCCGATTGAAATCACTTACAGCTTGGGGCTCGGTGCCGGGATCCTGAATTTGACATACCATTTGTGACAGTCTAACACAGTGTGCTATCAGGCAGGGTACATACACCTTGTTGGGTTACCATACTGTGCTACACTGTACAAGCACCCCTCAAAAGAAATGCTCAAAGGAATTGGGCATGTTTGCAAATGTAAAATAACCTGAGATAAGTCAGAAGGAAATTAATATTTCCGGAATGGCGACCCCGGTGGAAATTAATATTGCTAGGGAACACTTCCTGCACAAATTGTTTGTCATGGATGAATGGCCAGAACAGGACAAACAGGCAGGGAATAAAACAGCACATCACTGAAATCAACCTTGATAACTGGCATGACAAGGGTCCATTACATCAAGCACTTAGAGAATTGTATACGGCCCCAAAAATAAAAGAGGAGCAATGTAAAATTGCCAAAATAGCAGCCTACCTGTACCTCCACATAGGAGTCATACAGGAAAAGCATGTAGACTATATAGATTTGACAAAGAGGCAAGTGGAAGCACTGCAGAAAATTTAGAGCAATCTGGACTCTGCAGAGCAAAGGCTCCAGGATAGCCAAGAATCTGAAACAGAGGCTAGGCAGTATGTCATCAAACTCCAAGAGGAGCCAGATACAGACACTGCAAAAATAATGTCAGGAAAGGTTTGACTCTTTACAACAGAGTCAACAAAAGTTGGACCAGCAATTAACCTTTAACAGAGCCTGCACAGAGCACGTAGTCACCCTACAAAACTGCCTAGAATCCTTGAAAGAGGACAATAATACATTAATTCTTAAAGACCTTGAATCCCAAGCAGAGTTGATGAGGAGTGTCAGAAAGCTGGTGCACTTAAAAAGCAGAGGGACAACCTGGCTGCACAGAGGGTCACTCTAAGTCAGGAGAGGGATGCCTTAGGCCAGGAAGTCAGCCATTTAAAAACAAAGTTGCAGGAAAGTAAGCTGGCCCTTCAGGAGTTTGGGGAAATCCAAACTGATTATGGAAAGCTGTTAGAGCACACCAGGCGGGTGCATTGGCAAAGAACAATCAGACCAATAAGTACCAAAATCAGGAGGTGAGTCTCCTACAGCAAACATTGTCCCAATATTCCCAATTCAGGCAGGAAGCACAGAGAGACAATGAGGATCTCTGTGAAAAGAATGAAAGGCTCCAAAAACAGATAGCCATGCGAGAACAAATCATAGAGACCAGTAAGGCCTTATTAGAGGAGCAAAAGGGTCGGATCTTGGCATCTCATCAGGGAATAGGGGCTGAAAGAGATGAGGTAAAATGGGAAAGAGAAACTCCTGAACATAACCTCAGGACCCCTGGCATCAGGGACTTTAATCCCTTCAGTTCCATAGACTCTGCCATCATCATGTCCACTGGCTCATATGAACCAAGGGCCACAGAGCCCATACCTTAGAGGAAGCTTCCTTCCCCACTTGTGAAAAGCCCCTGGAAACCCAGGAACCGGAACCAGAATCTGAGCCCCCGAAAGTCTGCAACCTAAGGAACAGAGGGTGTGTAGGAGAAATAAAGAGCCTAAAAACACCAATTTTGTGGAGGAGGTTCAAATCTTCCAATTTGAAGGAGAGGGGTCCTCAGAGGATTCTGGGAAAAGGATCTTCTCCTTCAGGGATGGGGGAACTCCTCCCAAAGAAAAATGGGTCCCAAGAAATCCTGGTCAAGACTGGGTAGAGGTGGGGACCGATATTTAAACCACCCATTATTGAACCCCAGAATGACCAGCAAGAAAATCACCTTGTTCAAACCATTTCTGATGACTGCCTCCAAAAAGAGGGGGGGCAGCCCAGAATCAGAACCAGGGGAGCCCAAAACTCCCCCATACCAAGCTGTCCTGATTTCTTGCAGATCCCTTAGCTCCCACACAGGATCATGACTAAACCTATTCTGTGGATTTCCTCAAAAAAGGGGGGGTGGCCCAGAACCAGAGGAAGAAGAGTCCCTAACTCCCAAAAGCCCTTCTGAGGACTGACTCCAAAAAGGGGGGGGCAGCCCTGCATCAGAAAAGGATGAGCCCGAGACTCCCCAAATCAATGAGTATGAAACTGTGTGCTCAGATTCCCAAACCATACAACTTCATTCTGCGTACTGCCTCCTACAAGGGGGGAGAAACCCAGAACCAGCACAAGAGGAATCTGAAACCTCACCAACCACTTCTGTTGACTGCCTCCAGAAAGGGGGGCAGCCCAGAAATAGAACAAAGGGATCCTGATACTCCCCAAATAGTGTTGTGTCAAAATTCTGTGCTAGTTTCTTCAACTCCAACACCGTCTCTTGACCCAACTATCCCGGTGTCAGAGTCAGAAATTAGCAAATTGACCATCAAGCTTACCAAGAGCACCCATTACCTTTGCCCCTTGGAGGAGACGGGAGGTAGATTCTATGCCTCCATCTAAGTGCAAAGGCAATGTGCAATTCCAGCACTGGTGGACACTGGATCCCAAGCAACCTTGCTGTCAAAGAGGATCTTTGAGCAGCTAAATTCGGGAAGGGGGAAGAAATGCCAAATCCCTCTCACCCCTCTTTCTGGACAACTTCAGAACTTTGACAGGAAGGAAATTCCTGTTGAAGGGTTTGCAGAGCTGGAAATTAAAATTGGGCGACACAAAATGAAACACCCGGTCCTAGTTGTCTATTAGGGAATGACATATCCTCCGCAGGATGTCTCCCCTCATAGATTGTGTAAACAAGGTCCTCTGGACCCAGACTCACAGGCCAATTAAATTAAAACAATGTGTCAACCATGTTAGTCTAAATGGCACATGCCACATGGTTGAACAAAAACTGGACCAAATCAGGTTCTACTTTCAAAACAAGGACACACCCAATGTCACCGTCATAGCTGTGGGACAACCAAAGGGTGATGAGAACTCCTCTCCATTTCTGCAAATCAGCCACTCTTCCAGTCTCAAGTTGCATTCCACCCTGGAGGGAGATACATTGAAATGTTATACTAATATGTAATCTGAAAATCCCAAGTCCATAGCCAAAATTGACTTCAAACCAGTACAGACCTTATCTGGCATTCTGAGAAAGGGTGAACAGTGCTTCCTCCCGATTCAGTTAAATGACGGGAAGGAGTCTGTCCTCTCCCGAGTTGACTTGAAGAGAGAAGAAAGCTTCATCAGTGAAGCATTATTCAAAAAAACTCCCAAAAGACCAGACCCTACCCGCCGTAGAGTCAGTGCAGCAATTTGTATGGGACCTGGAAACACCCCGCTCCAAACATCCTCTGCTTAGCAGTTGTATGATCAAAATGTCTAGGGATGACAAAAGCATAATCCATACTTGTTGGGTTGTGCGAGGTGTTCCTTCCGCCTTTTATATGAGCCGTGACCTCATCAACCAACTTCAGATTGATTTGGACCCTAGTTATTGCCAAGCCCGGTCCCAACTAGAGAGTAAATCCGATGGTCCTGGCCAACCTAAAGGAACCCTTCCGGTCAGCACTAGTGCTACGGTCGGAAATGGAATTTCAGAAATGGAGGAGAGGTGACCATCCCAGGCCTCACCTACAGAATCCACCTGTTAAGACCATTAGTAAACATAGATGGGGAATATTGACAATTGTTAAGGAATGCAAGTGTCTTTCCCACTGTTGACATCCCCAGAAGATGTGTTGACACAGTAGTGTTAAAATTTACATAACCATGCTATGTTCTATTTTCTATCATTGGAACTACGAATAATCCCAAGAATCACCAAGGAGGACCACTTGGGGACAGGGAGGAAAAACCCAAGGAGCCTGGGGTGTCGCTCCATACTCCCAACCAGAACCAGCAAGGAGAGCGAGTCGCCTCAATCACTGACGGGAGAAGTAATTGAATTTCTCCACATAGACAGAAAGGAACATCCCAATCACCCGACTTCCCTTTGATGGGAGGTCAAAACCAAGCCCGGAGGGGGGATCTGTGGGATGTATTGACCCACTCTTCTATCTGATGCAGCATCACTCTGATAGTTATGGTGCAAGAAACAGCAACAATGGCGGAAAAACTCTTGTGTGCGCCAAAAACCTCCAAAACCGAGTGCTTAAATGCACAAAAAGATGGATGTACATCCTGCCACCCGTGGTGCATGCGTGGTGGGATAGAGCACACACTGTGGAAAATGTGCCAGTGGGCTCCATGACCAGCAAACAGAGTGCAGAGAGAGAAGCAGCACTTTGCAAGTGAAACTCCAAAACGTGCCTACAAATGGCATTTGCTTTGTTGCTAAAAAATCCAAATTGCCTATACACAACACTTCTCAACATTCACAATCTTGCTTGGCGCTAAAATTCATGTAATCTAAGGATGCATGGCGAAGATAGACAGTCTAAAGTGTAAAGAGCAAAACATTTCCTCAGACAAACTGGATTGTCTGTAAATTGACAGCTCCTGTCAAAATCTGTGTGCAGTACACTGGGCTACCTGTGAATGACAGCTGTCAGATGAGCTCCTGATGAAACTTTAAAGTATCTAAACTAAAAGTCTGCTGGATTAGGAGTGATCACGCCCGCATAAAAATTAATATACCTAGTATTAAAAAAACTCGACCAGCAATATACATACACAACCTCTCTGTGGAAAAAGGGAGAGCAACAATGGTAAAGTACAAGAGAGAGGGGAATAAACTAAATGACAAACTATCATGCCTCACTGCCACGGACTTAAAGGAAAACTGCAACCCCGAAGGCTTTAAGAAATTCATTTGGGCTATACATCCTCCAAGTACAAGGGGGTTTGGGAAAATAACTTACCATCAACACTTATTTGATGAAGAAACTTGGGAGCACAAAAAAGGTCCAAGAAGAGAAAGTAGACGTCTGAAAACGCTTATAACAAATCAATCAATACTACACAGAGAGCTAAAAAATCTAACGAGAGACAATAAACAGTGCTCTCGCACAAGAAACCTCCAGCGACATCAGCAAGACAATGAACAGATGCTCAAAGTTCTCTGCAAAGATAACTCCAGCAATTTTTGGTCCATTATAAATAACTTGGGCAAGAAACCAGATGATAACAGTACCCAATGTAGCTTAGTCCTGGAAAAGAACTGGTTGGACTATCTCACAAACAACTTTAAAAATACATCTAAGAACCTAAGAGGAGAAGAGATTAACACAAAATGGGAGCTTACATTTGACTTACAACTAATATAGTACTTAATTCTAAAAAGTTAATCCTCAAAGGCAGCAGGCCCAAATGGGTTACCATACCAGGTACTAAAAAACAATGTTAAAACCTGGGTAAACCTCCTATACATCCTATATATGGAAATACTAGAAAATCGAATGCCCCCCCCGTCCTGGAAACAAGCAGTGATCATACCATTCTTCAAAGGGGAGCTCGGTCGCTACCAGAAAACTACAGGCCAATTGCCCTCTTCAATATCAAAAGTAAAATATTCATGAGATTGATCATGATAGAGTTAGAGGATTGGCCTAAGCATGCAAAAACAATCTCTAAATTTTGGACTGGATTCAGAAAGGGAATGTCCACTACACTAAATGGGCTAACACTGTCCTTGCTGACAGAACATTCTAAAACTTCAGGAAAAGGTCCCATATATGGAGCATGGATAGATTTCTCAATGGCCTTTGACCTAGTGAATAGAGAATGCTTGTGGGAGAAGATAAGAAACTGGGGAGCACTGAAGGGTTTGCTGGCCATTCTATCTGAATTACACAAGGACACTTCATTGATGGTACGCCTGGATGAGGCTGGGCACCTAAGTAGTTCCATAAAGGTCGAGCAAGGAGTGAGACAAGGTTGCTTGGGAGCACCATTCTTTTTCAACCAGTATCTATCGGATCTAGGGCTGTTCTTGGAATCATGGGCAATGGTGAGCCCGAAACTACATGCAACCAAGGTTCTGTGTCTCGCTTATGCGGATGACATAGTCCTGATCGATAGAACAGCGATAGGACTACAACATCTCCTGAATGGCCTAAGCAAGTACATCAAAGAGAATGGTCTTTGAGTAAACCCTAAGAAATCAAAAATCTTGATAATGAAGCACCCAAATAAGCGTATAAACTACACAAGCTGTTTTTTTTAAGGCAAGATGATCCAGAGAACGGAAGAGCTAGTGTACCTGGGGTATGTGATATGCACTTCTCCTTCAACGAATAAAATTGAAGTTGAAATAAGAACAAAAATGGAGAGAGCAATACACAGATGAAAAAAAAAATCTTATGGGAGCTCTGTAACTTCTCTATTATACCACTGGTAAAGTTTTATACTACAAAAATAACCCCTGTGTTACTATATGACTTGGAGGCCAACCCAATCCTCTGGGAGATAGACTGGCAAAAAGTTGAGGTCAGTTATGGAAGAGATCACTAGGCCTGCCAAATTGCTTGCCCATGTTGGCCCTAAGGTTTGAACTTGGGTTGAAATCCCTGGGACAACAAGTTAACTGGAGATTATTATCACTCTATAGGCTGATAAAAGATCCACTGATAAAAGATCCACAAGACAACTCGCTATATGAGGATATAAAACTCCAGATGCAAGCAAAGAAGTCGAAATCACTTAAATACCTAGAAGCAAAAGTTTCAGAAATTCTGTTGGCAGTGGATACTCCAACAGAAGTGTTGATAGCCAACCACTTGAAAGTAAAAAAAGAAACAGAAACACTGGACTGGATTAGAACAGGGTCTAAAATGAGGCAAACAAAACCCAAAAATAGTTTCCTCACAGTGGACAAAAAGCTGGGGCAACTGCCGAAATATCTACAAAAACACCCACGTGCTGACTCATGAAACAGATTTCTGAGGGCTCGCCTAAATTTAATACATACAGGAGAAATCTTAAGTATGCAGGGACAACACTCTAAAGTCGCAACTCTGTGCGACAGCTGTGCAGAACCATCTAAGCAAAGCCTATTCCATCTGCTTCGAGAGTGAAAAGGGACATGGGATGTAAGAGTCAACTACTTCTATAAATTTGTGGACAAAATAGAATGGCTGACGTCAGAAATCTTCTGGAATATAATGACTTCAGGACATAACACTGCCATAAATATAGCAGTTAGTCAGGTTCTGGTAAAAATTGGACTGTTCCAACAGGAGATGGATCTAACGCAGGCACAAATTGAAAGTGGAAGTAAAAGAACTTTCGGGGTTGGGGGTTTGGTAGCAAACTAATCTTGGGGCAACAATGTGTAGGACTATTATCACAGACGGGGAATTGCAAAGAAACGACAACTGTAGATATTAAGGCATAGTCGACTGTTTATATACAACTTGGCTATTCTCATTTCCCTTATCTTTCCCCCACCCCTTTTGCATGATTTTCATGTTTTTGTGATCCCCTGGCTTCCTTTTCCTTCCTTTTTTTTTTTTCTTTTTTTTTGGAATGCTAATTGCTTTTTAAGCTGTAAATATTGTTCGATGTTTTTGTAAAGGTCAGAGCTGACCCAAACTGTTAAAAAAAAAAAGTCTGCCGGATCAGCAAACATAAAAGGATTGTTGCTAAAAGGAATACAGATCTCAGTTGTGTTTTTGATCCCACAGATTTAAAGCTAAAGAAAGTAATGTATTTATGTTTGATGCAACAAGTTTGGTTTCTGCTGGGTTTACGAAATTAAGAATAAATTAGTCTGGCTGAGCTGGAAGGAGTGGAAAAACAGGGTTCTCCCAAGGGGGGGAAATCCTCTCAGCAGAAACTCACTGGAAGATGATAATCGTGGGTTAGGCCAGACTTTTGTCTACAAAAAGAGAACAAACAATGGCAGATCCTCCAGCCCAAGAAACAGATGTGTGAAAGGGACGTAAACTGCTCATGGAAGGAATTCCCCAAAGGAGGGGGCTACTCCTGGACTACAGGGAGAGACAAAGGGACGGACCATTTGCTGTTAAGAATGAACAATGAACAATTTTTAGAGACTCATAACTTGTTATTCAAAGTGGTGAAAAAAAATAAAAAGGACAGTGTTGTTAGTTTAAATTTTTGCTGCACGTTTTAAGAGGCGGTAGAACTGTGTAACATATTCTGGACAGGAATGGCAATATATGTGGTTTTATGTGAACGGTATTAATGTCAGGATTGCGAAAATTTACACACACATCCCTATGTTAAACATACACATTTGTGAACATTTGCAGAAAATTTGGAAAATGTGCTCATCGTGAAAAGAACACAATTCTGTAGAAAGGTGAAACAAGATCCCACAGCTGCGGGATGTTGATGAACAGATGCTACATAAAATATGAATCTTTATGTGTGATTTGTGTAGAGGGGACCAATGTAGCAATATGTATTTAGGATAAAATCTGAATTTGACACTAGTGGCTGAGGGCAGGTTTTTCTAAGGACTGTAAAGCTAAACCATAAATGTGACATCATCCGTCCTTGTTCCAATCACTCAGATGCAAGGCGGAGATGAGGCCCTGATCCAATCCCAGTTCACAGGGGCAAGCTTAGCTAAGCCGGCCCACAAACCCTTTTGTGATGTCATTTGAAAGGAGAAATAGAGACAGCTGACAACACATAGAGACTGACTGATTCACTCACTTTCATGATTCCAGCAAAGCATTTTGTTTCAGCATTCTACATCCATATTTAACATCCTTTCAGATCCAGATGCCAAGACTCTTGCCAAGCAGTAGAGAACTATTGACTTTCAGCAAGGCCTAAATCCTCAAACTTATTCTCACAACCCAGTGTAGCTCTCTGGTGTGGGAAGGCCTTCAGAACTAGTATCCTGAAACTCTCTGGCTTGCTACCACAAGGCTTGCCTGAGGAACTCGCTATCCAGCTGAGCTGAAATATTCAAAAACAAGAAAGGCAGATCCTGGAAAACCCGGTGACCGGCATAGCTGATCCAGTCCCGCGCCTGATGTGCTGTACTTCCTTGACAGACCCAATCCATGATCAGAAATGATGGTCCAATTTAATATCTTATTCTGTAAGTATTAATAGGAAGACCAGTGACCCATAATATACCTGCATTGTATAATCCCAATCGCAAACCCATCCGATCTTTAATTCAGAACCATAGTATTGCTATAACTCTCCTTGCGCTGACCTTTCTCTCATCTCTGTTGCAAAACCCTAACTTCTTATTGATTTGATTAAGAAAATTAATTCCCTAACCAAACGGAAACTAGAGTATCACACATGAATGGTTATGAGCGGCCGTGAATGACTGATTCAGTGAAACAGTGCAATTGTGTCAAGTATCAAGAAACCGGTAGTTGAACTCGGAATGTAGTAGTTGAGTTCTCCCTACCAATGTGCCCCTAGTACCTCCAAAATAAGTACCAAGGGACCAATTAGTCAGAAGATGGAACACCAGACCGGACTTTCGAGGAGGCAGGAACAGCGTAGGATGCAGCGAATGACAATGTACTTGATTCCCACAAAAACTAGAGAAATTACAGAGGTAAACAGACTTAGGATCATAATTGTGAGAAAAAAATGAACAAGTACAAGATTAACTGGACAGAGTTCAACAGTAACTTACCAATAGTGCAAGGAGTGTATTCTTCCAGAAAGGTATACTGTGCAACCCAATCTAACCCTGAAAACACGCCGGCACGAGGACGCCTAAGCGGGTCCAAAAGGTCTCTAGTCCTGTGCCTGTCCCGATGGAACGAGGACGCCTATCGACTCTCGCACCAAAAATGCCAGTCTCTAGTCCAAGCACTATATAGTGGGTCAAGCAGTTTCTTTCTGGCAAATGAAGGACTCTTTCGCAGCACTGTCCACCACATGAAAGTGAAGTAGACAGAATTGGGATCTCCTGTTTCGGATGTTTGTATCCAAGGTGCAGCGTGAGAATGGCAACACGCTGATGAAAGGAAAACACACGGCAAGGTGAGAGAATGGTCCAATGTTCTGGGTCTGGCAACTTGGTAGCGAGGTGTTTGTTAGAATCCAAAAGTCAAAATGTGGTCGAGGGTCGTTCCAGGTTGTTCTGTTGCTGACAGCGTGGTAACCAATTTGAGAGACAGAAGACAGGTCATAAGCGTTCCAAGTCCTGCAGCGTGCTGGCGATCAATGATAGCAGGGGATGAGGCTAGGACTGGTAGTAACACAGGCCGCTGTCGGTAACAGGAAGACTTTAGAAGGAAATAGGACGGGGCAAGGTAGGTAGATACAAGGACAAGAAAGTACCAAACAGGTACTGGGAGCGTAGCCTAGATTCATAAACAAAATCAGAAGCGGCGAGTGCGGCAACCCGGAAGCATTATATCGGGTCACGTGAACTTGCCGAACTTGCCGAAGCTCCGCCTCTCCGATATTGAGTCATGTGATGAATATGGAGCGGATGCCATAGTCGCCATGGCAACCTTGCAGAGTGAGTGATGCAAATTACTAGCAGCAGATGACATGGTAGCAGTATCTGTTTTGGGGAAAGTGGTTTTACTCAAACATTCCTGATTTCCGGGGCGATTCTTGACAGATTGGCCCTTTATAGGGAAACTCACACAAGGACAATTTTGCAGCGATTTGACATTCTGAACATTTTTACACGTGTGAATTAGCTTTAATTTATTTCCCACTTGGACTTTGAGATTTCCAATGTTTTCTTCTGACTAAATTATTGCTTGTGATTGCTTGTATCTGTTCGAAGCGGCTCCCATAGGAATTGATCATAATTTAAGCATTTTGACCACATTTGGTGTTTTTGCTCAGCCAATTCCAAAGACCAATTCAAAGCCATCCTGACAGCTGAAAAGTCAATTTAATTTTTCTCTTGTGTTTAGAAGGGGGAAGGTGGGAGTGATATTGTGTTTGACTTGTGTTATTCCTGAACATCTGCTCTCTCCTCACATCTATTTAAACTGCCTATTGGTGGGTTGGGAGGTGTTGCAGGGGGAACCTTTAACCCTAGTCATAACTGTTCCAAACCTGCCCAAGAGCATTCTCTTCTATGCTGCATTTGTTTTTGTGCTCATTATTTGATTCCTAGTGTATTAAAGATATTATTCAGTGTTCTGCCACCCCATTGGTGATGGTTGTTACTTATTAAAATATATTGTGATTAAATTCTATATACATAAATAAATATTTACCTTTGCAAACTAGCCTGATTCCTGGTTCAGTGTGACCGGAGGGGCTCAGGTGACGGGTGTGATATGAGTGGTATATCGTTCAGAATATTGAATTTATAGATCAAAATAAATAAGAGTTTCATTTGCGCACTACATGCTGGCCGTGACTTGGGTGTGTGCCTGATTGAAATCACTTACAGTACATAGGGAAGTAGTAGCTTTGAAGCAGAGCAATCATTTCTGTGCATGCAGATAATCAGTTATTGTATGAAGATTGTCTGGTAACTTAATTTTCCCTGTATATGCTCATATTTCAATGTGTTGTTGTCTGTTTCTATTTTGTTTGTAATAATGCAATATTGTTGCATTATTGCAAACAAAATTGAAATATAATTGCAATTATGCAATTATATAAAAACTGGGTTTTATTAGCTACTTATTAAATATTTCAGAGAACACAAAACTCTAGTAAGAAAGCATGTATCATTCCACTATTCAACATGGCAAGATTATTAATATTGCACCTCCATCATGTATGCTCCACACATTTCTTATGTTTCTACATGAGTATCTTAGTATATTAAAGAACTTATAGAATGCTATGTGTATCACTGCATTGTTTAATGCACTACATACCTCATGATATTTATTCCAATGACCGTTGATACTTTATCAACATTACAATGAGAACCCATTGTACAGACTTTTCATGAAAAGTAAATGCACATGTGATGTCATCAGTGATGCCATCAATGACATTTGTGATGTCATCTTTGATGTCCTGGGTGTTAGTCTTAGCAATGCACGGTGGTGGCGCGAGTTATGGTAGCTTAGCTTACCATAACTGGCGAATTTCAGGGGTTTTTCAGTTTTACTTGGAACCATAACGTCCCTGTAACAAAGTTTGTTTAACTGATATATATATATATATATAAATCAGGTGGCATCCTTGAAGCTGTGAGGTTCCAATACATCTGAACTTCAAAACTGTAATGTTCAGCCAGGGAGTCTGCAGCCAGCTGGTGTGCTACTACATACTGGGACCTTTTGCGCTCTCTACCGACCTGTTGCCTCACCTGGGGTGATGTAACTTGTTGAAGTGTATTACGGTACAAATATCTCCGAAACCGAGCATCCTAGGGCCTTGAAAGGCGGTCAGGACCTCAAGTTTTGTTCATCATGTCAAGACCGGTCCTTCTACGACCACTTTGATGTTTCAGTGGTTTGTGAAGGTGCTAAAATCCGGGGAAAGGAGTGGGGTGTCCAAATGTCAAGTAGTCAGTATTGTCCGGAGTGTCCTAACAAGTAACTATACAACATGTGGTACAGAATAGTGAAACGGTGTGGATTTGTATAAAGAAAAACGCTTCACCATGCCACAAACAAGCCCACACATGTTCACTTTTATATATATAGACGATGGTAGACCTAGAAGTGTGCAATTCACAAGAGGCCACACTCCAAAAATTGGATCACAACTACAGTTGCTGTTTTCTATAACTACTATAACTACTGTGCAAATACTAGGAGGTGGCAAGAATAGCTGAGGAGGGGAGCGTGTAACATGTGCTCTGGACATGAATGTACCCCAAAGGCAAACAAAGGCAAACAAGCACTGGCAAAGCCAACAGTTTTTGCTTTTATGTAGGCCGTGGGAAGGCATTTTCCAGGTACTGACATAATGTGCAATACTTGTTTTAAAATACAATTTTTTTTTTTATCTGCACTTTTTTGGGCAGTTTTGGTCATTCAACCAATAACATGTACATATACATATATATGTATAGTTGTATTTGGAGATAGGGGACTCGAATTGTGAGGGATGTACCATGAATCCCCCACTTACAAATATAAAATTATTGAAATTCATGACAACCAGAATTGCACAGTGTAGACTTAACAAAATAGGCTATGAAAATGCATGGAACCACCATAATGTTACTATTTGGCAACTAGTGTCAGCTTCTTTGTATATTATGATTGTTCCTGGCAAATTCCCTTGTAATACATATACAAGAGCCAAAAATATTGTCCTTGCCAATAACTGCTATTAACAGTGATTCTGTGCAAAGAACTGATTCAAGGACATGCATATTGATTATTAATCAAGTGGCTGATGGTACTGTTGGATGAGACATTTGTATTACACCAGAAGCTGTTTTATAGTTGCAAATACACCATTACATCACTGAAGACTGCTAAGAAATACCATAGGTATCACCCGTAGATGGTTTTGAAGTGTTGCCTAATAGCCACAACTGATAAGAATGGCTAGACGGAATTGATTGGGAAAATAATCTGGGGAGGACGTGGAATCTCTTGGATCTAATAGAGCATAGGGATGAAAATAAAGTGGTGGCAGGAAATTTAGAGTTGAGGGCTATAAACCAAGTGATGCAAATGCAAAGATGTACACATGATAGTTTTTACCATGTGATTTATGGAGAGGAAAGGTTACTTCTTTGAGGTCAATATAAACTTTTGTCTGAAGAAGTCTGTAGGGATACATTTCAATGCCAGTCAATGGGGCACTGATATAATTAAACTACACACACATGCTATACTTTTAATACAGTGCCCTTCTGAGAACACTGCCAAAGATATGACTGTTGTGCCTCTACCCTCAGGCCTGCAGTGAATCTCAATGTTTCCTTCAGTAAAGGTGTGCATGTCCTCCCATCAGCCTACCTCCAGCCCAGATATGATTCTTGCACCACTGCCCTGCAGTAAATCTCAAACTCTGGTCGGATCTCCATGATTATATAGAAAAATATGCTCTGATTCCTTGATGAAGCCATGAAAAGTTTGCATTTCTTGGAAAGCACTAATAAGGTGAGTGAATGGGGTCAGTATGATGTGAGCGTTTAGTATCTGAGCCGGGTGCTGAACTTGAAGATCATTGGTATTATTGTAGGAGGCAATAGCTTAAAATGGCTCAGGTTGGATGGCCACAATGCTGAATCCTCAGAGTAGCACATGTAGTACAGAGAGGCCCATACATTTAAGAAAACACAATGAATCCTATTCTCCAATAGCACGGAAGCAGTGGTGAATGTAGATGTGCCCCTAGAAGTAAGGCTTCAGGGTCATTAGTTCCTCATTGGTTCCAACAGTACTGTCTGTTAATCGGGTATGCAAACATAAGGGAGGAAGAAGACAGAGAAAATAAATCACATAACAAAGTTGGCATTGTGGCCATCTGATGTGGTCTGATGTTTTCATATTGTGTGTGCTAAGAGAAGATTGAGGCTGAACACCAGCATAGGGATTGCGGCTATTCATAGTTCAGAATGTTAATGTAGACTATTAAGTTCTATTTTGGGGTTGGCGTTGCCGCTCCTGTGAGTGGTAGGAGATAAAGAGAGCACACAACCCATTATCATGGAACCGCTAATACCTCCCTATTGCACTAGTGTGATGAAATTGTAAACAAGCTCCAAATAATCGATAGCAACCAAAATAAGGGAGTAAACCAAGCTGCATGACGAAACCAGCTTTATTGATATTTCTTGCCGGTAAGGTCCACAAACATTCTCAATTACTTCCTGGTAGCCTAGGGGTAATACATTAAACAAATATCATTGTCATATTCATAAAGATTTCAATATTCCCAAGCTACCATTGGTTATTAAAATAAATCACCTATATTTTTATTGACATGACTTCTAATTGGAAAATCAGTATCTTTCTGCCTGCCCAGAGCCCCTCCCACTATGCAAGACGTTATGTCTTGGGCATCATCGGACGTTGCTCTAATTGGTTGGCACCACAACATGCTAACATTGTTTCAATACTGGTGCCTGTTACTGATGTGGCACTTATCCACAACAGTCCAATTGACTTTCAGTGGGAAATGAGAGATCAAAACGTTGCCTTGGCCAAAGAACTATCAGACTCACTCCCATCTCATCTTTCCACGCTGGGCCCAATCTCCCAAAGAGGTTGCTCAGCTTTGGAAAGGTTATCCTGTACTCCCTTCTGATACATACTGCTGCTTGCAAGTGTTTGATCCAATTGGGTCATGACATGCATAACTTATTTATTTTAGTGTGAACCCAGTGTTT
Organism: Ambystoma mexicanum; assembly: GCF_040938575.1. Classification (NCBI taxonomy): domain Eukaryota; kingdom Metazoa; phylum Chordata; class Amphibia; order Caudata; family Ambystomatidae; genus Ambystoma; species Ambystoma mexicanum. The sequence goes on along the minus strand of NC_090937.1, from coordinate 1,510,738,911 downwards.
GAGACCTTTTGCCTTCAATGTTCAACCTGTTAATGCGTTCTTCGTGCGTGTGTTCAACTGCTTTCCCCATCCGAGACTCTATGGTTATATCTTGCTGGTGCCTTATTGGAAATGTTACTGCATGCACCTGGCAATTGAAATGTATGTATGTCCGACTACTAGCAACAAAACTAACTTAATTGTTGCTTATCTAAAACTGGAACCATGAGAAAGGCCTATTTGTGCAGTTTTAGCTATCTTCCCTTTCTCTCAGCTTTGGCACATTCAGTCGTTTGGACACCATCATAGACCAACAACAGTCCCTTTTAACATATTTAAATTGCATGTTGTGCTTTTTAACTGCTTTTTAACTGTGTGCTTTTCAGGGCCTTGCAAGGGGAATCATTGAGCTTCTCTTGCCATTTGTGATATTGCTTTATATACATATCCTACCTAAATGTGCATACTACCATTTACTGCATTCCCTCCCTGAGTATTCAGCAACCTAACCCTCCCTACAATGTATCAAACTTGTTCCATACAGTGTGGCAAAACCAACTCTATCCTACTTGTGTTATATTCTACATGGCGGTGGCATACACAAAATCACACATTATTCTAGTATTTTTATTCTGTATGTTCGCACTCGTTTGGGAACAGGCGGGGAATGGCCTTGTGCGTCACAGGTCTTATGTCCACCATCACATTAATGACTACTGCCCTGCAGGATTTCCAGGATGAGTATTTACTTTATTTGATTTCATAGGTAATTATAATACGCTTATACAGCAAAAGGTGTTTCAAGGCGCAACAAGGCAAAAGAGGGGAGCGGGGGTAACAGGGATGAAGAAAAACAAAAACGGTTCTACTAGCCCTAGTGACATTCAGATCTTGCAAGTGCAGTAACAAGAAGTGCGGGGGAGAGGTGAGGGTGGAAGTGCCGGTCAGGGCAGAGGGCGCATCGGTTAAGCGTGTGCCATGGCGAGGCCAGTTGGACAAGTGCTAGGGGAATGCAGAGAGTGCAATGGAAAGAAGCTCCATGTGCTAAGTGCAAGGGAAGGGGCTGAAAGGGCTAATGGGGTGCAGGCCAAGCCAGGCTATTGCAGGGTGAGGGACCCAGTAGGGCAAATGCAGGTTTGGGAGTCAGGAGAGAAGTGCTTTAGTAGACTGGTCGAGGAGAGAATGGTACCCTGTACAAATCTGAAGGAGCCAGGCAGCCAGTCAAAAGGAGGCAGAGGGGAACATTAGCAGGGGAGGGGTAGCGGGAAGGAGCAAGCAAAAAGCAGGGTCTTGAGAAGCTTCTGGAACTTAATGAGCTTTGTCTCAAGTCTGAGGCCCCTGTGGAGGAAAGAGATCTACTCCCAACTCTCTGCTTGGAAAAGCATCAGATATGCAGAGAGATGGAGCTAGAAGAATGATGGGCTATACCTGGGAGGTATTTAGGGAGAGCGAGTTGGATGTAGCGGGGTACAAGGCTCCATAAAGCCTTGTGAATGATGCAGAGGGTCTTGAACTTGATCCTAGCAGCAACCGGAAGCGAGTGGAGAGGTTTTATCACAGGAGAGATGTGGTCACTTGGTTTCAGGCCAAGGATACGTCTTGCAGACCTATTCTGGATTAGTTGAATGGGGCAAAGGGAGGAGTTAGGGAAATTACGGAAGAGGCTGTTTCAATAATCCAGTCTGGAGAGGACCAGAGCTCTGGAGACATTGAGTTTCTGGTAGTAGTAGTTAAATCGCCTACTCAATCCTCACACTACGGCAAATCAATAGCAATACCTATCAATAAGAAAAAGGAACGGTCAAGACATATTCATCCTTTGTCTTTTGTGGTAATGTGTGCAGAGGGCACGCTATTCTCTTAAGAGCGTTGTGAATGTGTAGATTCCAAAGAGCAAAAGGACAGCAGTCCAAAATAAAGAAATGTCCGATCAATGTTATAAACAATTATATGTACATAATTAAACACACTGCAATGCAATACCACAGACACACCAACAAAAAATCATGCATATGGAAAGAACACAGCCTATGATATAGATGCAGTGAGTGGTGCTGGTCCAAGCAGAAAGCTGACCATAAGTAATTTCAAAGCAGTTGTTGCATGTGGTTTGAAGGTAGTGTTCAAGCAAAGCAGTTGAGATGGCTCACCAGCGTTGGTTCTAAGGTCAAGTCGTTTTGAGACATTGGTAACAGCTGGGTCGGGTCAACAAGTGAAGCGAAGTGCGGTGGTTCAAAGCTGTGATCTTGATGGTCCAGTACAATTTTCGATTTGAGCTGAATAGGCAACATGCTCTGTTTGGTACAATGTGGCATTGAGCCTGTTCAATGAATGCAGGAACAGCAATTTGAAGAAGATTTCAAAACCTTCAGGTCCTAGTGGTTCAAAGGTGTTCAAAAGCTGTCACCTCAGTGCCCATAAACATGTATGTAGTGTGACAGGCTGCACTTGCGCCTGTTTAAAAATGCACCATACAGTATTTCCAATTCCCCATTACTAGGCAGCAGGGTTCTCACATATTCTGTTTAGGAACAGAACTGTTTAGTTGGAGTTAGATGGTCAACAGAAAAGGTAAGATTATCCTTCTTCAATGGTAGTACATCCCCAGATTCAAAGGAACCATATCTTCCTCTCCTGACAGGAAAGGCATACATTCACATATCAACTGTAAGAATTACCTGAAAATGGCCTCCTATGTGTTGGGGGCATTAGAAGCCCTCAGACACACTACCTGGGCAAAGTGATAATGTGTGTACACTTACACTTACAAATACATTATGGGAATTAATGGGCAGAGCAAAGATGAGGTTGTTCATATTTTGGTCGTAGCTAGTACCTGCCTTATTGGCAAAAACTGCTGTGACTGTATTATTCCACTTATAGTAATGCCATAATTGGGCAAGCCTAAAACAAGTATGTTCTTACAGAAGCAGCAGCACTGCCGTGATCAGGTGGAATCATCATTGTTGTGCTCTTATAGTGCCAGCACTGGTCTTTGTAGGCAATTACAAGATGCTTGTGTTCTTAGAGATGTAACACTGCAATTATGGGGTAAAGCCAGGGGTGTTGCTAGGTCTGGAAAATATCTGGGGCTGTGATAAGGTCGGGACTGTCATGACTCGGGGCTAGCAGCCTTTTGGTGTAGCTCCTGATCATCTATTTGGGGCTACAACCAAAATATCCGGGGCTATAGCCCCCTCAGCACCCCCTCCCACTCCCCCTGCAACGCATCTGGGCAAAGCCAAGACAAGTTTCTTCTTACAGTTGTAGTACGCATTTCATAGGGTGAAGTAAATAAGGAAGTGTTCTTGCAGTAGAGATACTGATATAGATTTTGGGCACCATCATCCTTCAAACTGGAAAATATTTCAGTGTATTGGACTCTTTCCCTACAGAGTTACCCTAGAGAGAGCCAATTATAAATCACTGATAAAATCCAAGAAGGAGAATCCTCAAGAATCCACCTTGCATATTGTGTGCTGATGCATTTTTTTGCGGCCTTCAATAAATCCCTAGCTGCCACTATAATGGCTGCATGAATTATGCTAAATCAAGTTCAGTGTTGTTGCTTGTGAGCTACTCCATCTGCCTTGCCCCAACTGCCCGTCCCCATTTCATACCCAGGTTTAACACTAGACCTTATCTAAGAAAATGTCCCTTCCATTTTCCCTGAAGCTAATTATCTGGGAAGCAGAAAGCTTGTAGACGTAGGATACACCTGTCAGAATGTGCGGTTTCAAGTCTACCATATGAACGAATTGGGAGTTAGATTTTCTGATGAGAAAACAAATTATTTTTGGTATAGTTTTCCTCGGAGGGATTTTAGATTGTGCTTTCTTCGAATTTAATCTGAAACTGAATGATTTGATGTTAGGCGCTCACTCCTTTTCCGTGAAATTGTTTCACCTCTTTATACAAATTATTGAATGCCAATCTTGGGGACTCTTTGCTTGATACAAGATGATATTCAGTGTTGCTGCCTGTGAACTACTCTCCTCCTACTCCTTTATCCCACTCCCTCGATGACCAGGGAAGATCCAGGTTTAGCAAAAACAATGAACTGAGGAAGGGTCAATTGTAACTTCCTTGAAGCTTAAACTATGCTCTTTCCTTGTGCCTTACTAGGAAGCTGGGAGGATGCACCAGCTCCCTCTATTGCCATCCCATATCCACAAGATCTCTTGGGCCTACCGTAGTCAAATGATCACTTAAAGTCCTCAAAGCTTACATCTTTCCCAAACAGCCTCCTCTTCTAACCTTTGCCTAACCTAACATGTCTATTATTTCTGAAAACATTGCAACTTCTTTTTCACCACCCCCTTTAGAACTTTATAAGGCACTCAAAGCCCGCCTGGGTAGGGCCAGCGTCTGTAAAGGTTGAAATAAAAATAATATAAATAAAATAAGCATCATTCAGGAGGCCTTTGATAGAGGATGACAAGGGTGTCATCTGTGGGGGATCGCCCCTGAATGGAAATGAGGTTAGGACGACTGCCTCTGCCCCCCTGTGTATGACCTTTGCACTCTACCTAATGCATGAACATGGTAATGTATAGGCCAGAATATTCCCCCTCCTCCAATGCACCCAGAAATTATGATATATATGTGTGTGTGTGGATGCGGTCCACACTTGGCCACCGATTTAGAAAAAATCAATTTTGAAGAGTCTATGCAATGCATTAAAGGCCCTGTTGGTGACTGACACATACAAGGTTAGCCAATTAGTGCAGTTAGAGAAGGCATTCAATTTGTTTACGATTGTCAGAAAAAGTCTGTGGCTCTTTTAATGGAATGTGGCATTTGTGTTCTAATAAGCCATAACTAAGCATGTTAATGCTAGGCTAACCATGCATAATGGAAACTAGCAGTGTTTGAGAAACTGGGCATTGGATTCAGTGGTGTGAATTTATGATAGTAATGCTTTGCATATGATTGGTCTTTGTGATGATTCACAGGATCACGTCACTTCTCTCCAGCTGGTGAGCCCTTCTTTGTGAGGCTAGGAAGGTGAACCCACTACGCAACAGTCCCTTGAGAGGTGGCAGACAGTGGAAACTCACAGTGAGAGACTCTCCTTTTGGGGACAGGGACTCCCGTTCTGTCCAGGAACTCCCTATAACCTCTCCTGGAGAGGAAGCAATAACATCCAAGAATCAAAACATTCCTTCCAAACCAATCACTATTTACTACTGTAATATTATCAGTAATCAACCTTCATCAACCACTCAGACTCTGAAGAAGAAGAAGAAGAAGAGTGGGAGAACCATGAAGAGTAATCAGTGCTTGGCAGCAAATCACACTGAGATGAAGAAGATCATGACAAATGCACCATGTAAAGAGACAAAGGACAGTGGGCCTATGCTGGGGAAGGCCCAACACTTCCTCATAAAATGCAAGGAAGGGCCATTGGAAAGATATCTCATTCCTGAAGCCTGGGAATTTAAATCTGAGCTAAAAATGCATTTGGTGAACAAACAGCTGCCTGGTGTGGAGTGGGCAGCCCAGACCGAAGGAGGAACGAAGCATTTGGGAGGCAAAAGCCTGAACTGAACATCTGAGGAAAGCCTGGAGGCAGTGGCGTGACCCTGGCTGGGAGGACTAAGTGGTTGGTGAACAATGCTAAGCCACCTAAGGAAGAAAGACCATGCAGGTTATGTCAAATGGGCAAACCGGACCCCGCGGGAAGAACCAGTGACGCCTATCCTGTCTGACAGTGGTAAAGGAAATGGTGGGATTCCAGGATTGGGGAAGTGGCAGAAATTGAATCAAGATTCAGTGAATGTTGGAAAAGTAATAAAGATTACCAGTGCACCAATCAAACTTGTCCCAGTACCAGTGAACAGGGTGCACCTAACAGAGATTATCAAGGGACCAAATATACTCATCCCAGTACAAGTGAATTGTACAAAGATAACAACGGCTACCAAGGGAGTAACCAAACTCATCCCAGTGTCAGTCAATGTTGGGAAAAGAATGGAAACTATCAAGCGGACAATGTTGCAAGGTATAAGATATAAGAAACACAGACAATGGAACAATTGTGTGTCAAACTAAACCCACAGTACAGGTGAACATCTCACATATTTCATAAGTTGACAAGAATCAAAGAGATATTGGGCCTCATTACAAGTGTGCCCGTCTGGTAACAATGGTGCCGGTAAGCCTACCAGCACTGTTGTTACCAGACCAGCACACTACGGGTCTGCCTGCCAGAGTTTCTGTTCCTTGCAGGTCTGACACTGCCGGGCACAGCGGTAACAGAAGGCAGAGCATTATGGAAGCACCGGCACCGTTAATAACCGTGCCAGTTTTTCTGTGGTCCCCACTCCCATAGAGTCCTATGGGACTGTATGGGAATGGGGATTACCAGAATTACTGGTGCCTGACTTCACGGCCGCTGGAGTTGTAATACCCCAGTGTTATCAGGAAATCAGGCGGCAGTCATTTTTTTCATGTCTGGCAGCAACCTGCCAGTATAACCGGTAGAGTTACCGCCAGACCCGTAATGTGGCCCAGTTACTGGTTTGGAGGACAGCAAAGACCAGGGTCACTGGCTATGAATGTTTGGACTTGAACAAGGAACTGTGTCAGTAATAAGAAAGGAGAAGCCCCGGAGGGACCAGAATTAAAGGAACTTTTTCACAGAATAACCAAAAGCCATCCCAATCAAGACATGCTGAGGCTATAAAAGCCTGTCCAGGAGAAGGGAGCCATTTTTCTGGACCCATCTTTCCTTTGAGCCTTTTTTAATAGTGGGAGGGAGAAAATAGTGTAATTTGGGATGGAGGACAGTGTATTACTTTGAGAACTCTCACTGACGATAAGTAGCCTATTAAGATGTACGTTAAGTAGGGCAAACACCATACTATTAGAGATATACAGGCCTTTTCCTTTATTATTTAAATACATCTGATTGCTAAAATGCCACCATCGACTATGTTTCCTTCTTCTGACCTACCACATCTAACAGACAACAATATACATCTATATGAAGGATCATGGTTTTCCCTCTAGGCATATTTTATCAAATAGATGGCAAATGGTATATCTGCAGGTCATTTTATGCCAATTCTTGACAACTGCCTAAATATCTTTAAAATATATTGGTTTTGGGTATGCTTGTTCTCACTTGTGTCAACAAAACTTGTAGGCAGCAAAAATAAAATGCCACAAAAGCCAAAGAAAAATTACATACACGGAATGGCCTGCCTTGGACAATCTCATTATGAGATGTCACACACACAATCACGCCTAATGTCAATTATATATATTTTGCGATATTAATATTCAATAATATCATTCCAGTTTATCAGTGTATTTAAGTTCTCTTTAGTTAACATTTACGGAAAATCAGCAGTCACTAGAGAGCCCAATCAACACAGCTGGTTAGATGGCCACCCTAGTTATACTGAACTGGGGAACTATGGGAGATTAGCCAAATCAATCAAGGTAGCATGGAGAGGTTGAGTCTCAGGAGAGGTGAGTGTGGTCAGGGGCCCAGAATGATGCCACACAGTGAGCAATGAAGGGTTACACTTCGATGAGTAAGTATAAAAATAATATAACGTTTAATGGTCAAAGAACACACTATGTAAAATGACTAATAACAATTAGCAATATCACACACCACTAAATAGCATAACACATATAATACAGTCACCACTTGCCAGTGCCAAATAATCAATTCACCCCCACAATACATGAAAGGGAAGTTAAGTAATAAGATATAACACTCACAGTCCACAGGAATAACAACCCTATCTTGAAAAGTCCAGCCCTAAATTGTATGTGCCCAAATGTTCACAAAGTTTCCAATAGTTTTAAGGAGTGGATACAAGTTATAAGGAGGGTGCTGTGGATTTGAATAATGCTCCAGAATACAGATGAAGAAGTTCACTGATGAGTAAAACCGTGTTCTACCTTTTGGAGGGCTTTAGACAACAGGTTTTGTCAAAGCCAAAACACAATTTAAATGTATCCAAACGTTTAAAGAGGGGATAAAGGGGCACAGGTAAGTACCATTGTAACTTAACCCTGTATTCTGATTTTTCCTCAGACTTGGCAGGTCATTGGAGGGTCACCTGAGGTAGGTTTTCCCACCATTGATTCTGGTCGCAGAAGCCCAGGATCTGTGGGTGCAAGAGGAGATCTGGTTGTATACAGGAGCTGTGTGCAACCTCTTCTCATGGACAAAATGCAGCAGGCACTGGTGCAGGACTCTTCAGGATCCTTGACTAGATGCGGGAGAGCCAGTTTCAGGGATAGTCATTATGCACAATGACAGCAGGCGTCACAGATGTTGTTGTCAAAGAAAACCTCCTATTGTGCGACCTTATGCCAACATTTCGCAGGAGGGCTGCTTCCTGGAACACAGACCATCAACGCTTCTACCACAGTAGCCAAAGTTGGAGTTGGTCTGTCCACTGGATGGCCCAGGAATGCTTCCAGACACTGCAAATTGCAGGGCTCCAAGAAGATATTAGGAATGGCAGTTCCAACTTCTCCAAAGGGTTGAAGCACCAACAAAGGCCTTTTAAGATCAATAACCAAACAGTGCTCCACCGGGACTGCAGAAAATGTTGGTTTCCAGGCCTTCTCAGGATCGGTCCATGGGTCTTCCAAAGTCTTCACAGCTGTGCAGGATATGTGGCTCCTCTTCAAATCTATGTGGAATGGCTGCAGGACTCCTCTACTTATCCAGAAACGCAGGTGAGCTCATAAATTCACCCAAACAATGGAAGAAATCCCCCTAAAATACACACCAGCAGTGGTCAAATCAGGGTCCACTGTTGGTGAAACTCATGCATACACTTAAAACATAGAAAAACCTGTTTGTGGATCAGCCAGTCCCAGCCCACTTCCTGGCTTACAGCCCACATGGCCTGCACTAGCCCATGAAAAGCATTGCTTTCTCAGGCAAATTCATGACCACAAAAGGACTTTCCTGACCTGAGAAGGCAGGAAGAAGACAAAAAGACAAGATGGCCAAAGAACAAACGAAAAACCATGCGGCACGGCCATGTTAGTACACTAGCCACAATTAGTAGCCAAACAAAAAGTACAGTAAAAATCGTGAAAACGTAACCACTGCTACCAGTTTGTCTTTAGGCACATCTAAACTTAACAAAACATTCCTTTGTAAGTAGTCTAGGGTTATACAACGCAAACCCCATTGCACTGCATTGGATGATGCAATGTGCTATGTTGAAAAGTTGCCCAAAAAGGTAACAAAATCAAAAGACTAAAATCTGCTTGTGTGAAGACTAGTCAATTTTCCCATAACATGTAAGCAAAAGGCCAGTGGAGTACGTCACTGAAAAAAGTCAGGACAGGGTTTAAAACCAAAAGCAAACATTTGGGGGTTCCTAAAATATGGTGGGAAAGTTGCTATAAGAGAAAATGTTCCTAACAACTATCAAAACCAAGTATTGGGGTCAGCAAACATTTATGTACACAAATATTCTCCAATTAAATACTGCATATCATTTATATTTTATAACTATATATCCCAAAAGTGTAACTGCATTTAATATAGCCATGTCACAATAAATGATCATACTTCAGTGTGAATGTGGGTGTGTGAGTGGCCAGCATATGTATATGTAATTTAAATCGAGGCTACGAGGCTACAATAAATTTTATCTGCATTCTGCAGGTTTAGATTTGAAAAGCCATGCTGTCAATTGAGAATGCACTAGATGCCAGTCCACACACCCAAGAAATTAAAATGTGTTTGTAATTTTCTATTAAAAGCATATATAACTTTCCCACTCCCCTTTATGAAGATGGTGCCACTAGTGTAAAGTGCATTCCCTACTGTGCAATGTAAAAAGGGAGGAGGGGTGTTTTTATATTGGGATTACTTTTCTGTGGGAATAGAAATTAATGCCACAATTCCCTCTCACTTATTCTCATACTTATCTTTATAGTATTCACAAGTCACAAACTATGAATCAATTTTCCATGCAGACTATGTAAGTGTGGCCACTGATTCATGGACTACATTTTTAGATTACACCTATGAAAACCACAAGAGACAATTTAACTGTAACTAACAAATTGCTTCAATATCATCGCTTGGAAGTGTTATCGGTTTTACACTGCACACAGAAAGAGATAACAACATTTTGTATTCATTTAACTGTAATATTCCTCAGATGAAAACAGGATGTAATTTGCACTAGCACATTACAATATTATGTTCTCTTTCTTTGAATAATGATGTATCTACCCCTACTCTCCGTTCAAATCAATTCTATGCTTTCTACAAACAATCAAATCTATCTAGGCCTCCAGTCTAATGGGACATACTGTTGCAATACCAAGGTTTTCTATTTGAAATGTGTGCCCCATATTGGAAATATCTTCCCACTTCTCTTTCAGCCCAGTGACATTGGGCAATGATTCTAAGGGGTTCATCTAAATACATTTGGGGAGTTCTCTTACTCACGTTGAAATATTTCATTTGAGGCGCAGAGTTAGAATGATCCTTCATGACTTTTCGGGACAACTCCGAGTCAGGCTCTTCTTTCTCTTGGAAAGCAAGTCTATACCAGTCTATCCCAGGTTAAGTTGATTCAGAATCCCTCATGGACAAGGCCTGATATTCCAGATGTTTCAGCACTCGTCAAGCATCAAGTGGGGACAGATGTTCTTCTTCCCTGCAGCCTTAATTCCAGAGTTAGAATCCTATTCCCACTGTGTTTCTGCTTTTTATAATGTGCAATATTGCTATGCTTGTGCCATGATTATATCACACTCTTTGGTTTTTCAAGAGCGTCCATCCACTTAACTATCAACCAACATTCCCATGTTAACACACCCCAATCTCCTCTGGATATTCATATGCCTAAATGTGAAAAAGATGAGGGCTAATATGCTTATAGTAATATTGCTTTCTAAACATGTTTTTCTTTTATATATTTATGTAGCAACATGCCACATCAACTAAACCTTGATTTCTAAATTATCTGGAATGCACACATGCGCATGTCTGGATAAAATTCATACATGTGTGGAATATGTATTCATTAAGTTATGAATATTAATCAATTAATTAATTCTTCAAAGTGAAAGACAGTTCATATTTAGTTTCCGATAAAAGAGAAGATCCTCTGTTATAAAACACATTTTTCATGTAGTCTGTTCATGGATCTGTTGCAAGACTATTATGTAAACTGTTTTTGCTGACTGAAATAAGTGTAATTTTTACTTGAATTATAAAACCTTGTATTTGCCATGATTAATCATACAATAGATCTTCAGAGGCATTTCTGTATCGTAATTACTCAGAGATTGATTGGTTCCCCGACAGGTTTCTTTGTTCACCTTCTATAAGGCAGATCCCTTGCTTACTTAATGACACATGGGGTCTAATGGTGGCCTGCTAAGTGCAAGGATGTTCTTTTTAAATCTGCAAGTGTAGAGAATAGGCTGGGCACAAGGATTTTCCTTTGAAATCTGTGAGTGGAGGGAATAGGATGGGCGGTGATAGGAGCAATTCTGATTCTTATCAGCTTCAGGTAGCACCTCACACATTTCATTTTTGAGAAAATATATTGGAAGCATTTTTAAGTATTTATTATTTAGCTAGGATCCTGTGGAAGACCCCTTGTCCAGATGGCATTTTTTCTCTGGTCTGCTAATGGTTATCTTGACAAGAGCCTCTACATCGTTCCACTTCCAAAATGGCCCAGACTAGTACAATGGGAGCATATGCTACCCTCCATTTGAATCTGCAAGAAGGGAAAAAGCAAAGTTTTAACTTTTGGGGATTTCAACCAGAACACAGCAAAACAAGCATTACCAATGCCATCTCAATACCTCTATTAATTGTATGTACATGAAAAGCATTTTTACTTACATTATCCTGACAAAAAATAGAAGCCATTCCCATCAAAAAGCATTTCAATGGCTTCATTGTTTTGTGTGCAACCTATTCTAAATAAGAATCTTTTTTGTGATTTAAACGCTGCCAATAAAATGAAAAAGGAAATACAGAGCGGTGCTTAATTTTAAACACATACCAACATTTTTGATTTATCGTATTACTGGTGAATACATATACTAGTTTTAATTTGTTTGGTGTGCAACTGGCACTGGTTACTTTACTTTTGCATACGTCGTTCCCATGTGACAAATAGTGTAATTATTGTGTGTTCACTCACATGGAAGCAAACAACTGGTGGGCAATAATAATGAATAGAGTGATAGTGCCTCTTCACTTTAAAAAGAGGCAACCTCCATATGCAGTTTTTTTACATCATTGTTTTTTAGGAGAATACTTTTGAGTTTATTTTGACCTATGTTTATCCCATTAATATGCTTTTTCTTTTTGAAACTATGCTTCTTTTAAAAAAGATGCATTTCTATAGGCTAACACATTACTTGATGAATATTGCAATTATAAGGATAACAAAACCTTATTTTAAAATAATTTTGAAATTGTTAAATTGCCATTTGTTCTCAGTGAAAAATGACTTTTTTCTGATTTTGGTTTCATTGTACTTATATTGATAATGAATATATTGCTGCTCAATGCCCAGAGAATTATTACTGTGCAAGAGATAACTACCAGGTTTTGTTGCTTAAGGAGATTTGGTTATGATATAGTATGATATGATATGGCATTTATAATGTACCTGTACACAAGTGTTTCTAGGAGGGGGAAACAGAGCGAGGACAAAACAATGATCTTACTAGGCCCAGTGTCATTCAGATCGCGCAAGTGCAGGGAACTGGAAGGGGAGAATTGCTGAGGCGGGGGGGAAGTGCAGGTAACTCAAAAAGTGCAGCCAACGGGTGGCTCATAAGTGCAGAGAGAAGGGACTGTAGGGTTGCAGATATAGACCACAAGTGCTGGGGGAGCTGGGAGGCAGTGTGAAGTGCAACTGGACTTTCAGGAGCCTAGGCCCAAGTTCAGAGGGTAGCCAGGTGACCAGTGCATGGAGCAGTCGGGACATCAGCAGGGGAGAGGAAGAGAGAAAACGGAAGCAAAGAGGAAGGTCTTGAGTTGCTTCCGGAACTGGAGGTGGTTCTGCTCAAGTTTGAGAGAGGCAGGGAGACTGTTCCAGAGGGAAGTTCTAGCCGTAGATAGAGATCTACCCCAAACTCTCTGCTTGGAATAGTGTCTGACTCTCAGAGATTTCGAATTAGATGAGTGGAGAGCTCGAGAAGGGAGATGTTAAGGAAGAAATGTAATTGAGCACTTGCTTTAAACTATAGTAATGTCCTCTGTTAGTCCAAAGTTACAAGAGTGCATTTCCCACTAAATCCGAAATTGTCTTTTCATTGAATGGAACGCAGTTGTTGACTTAGGAACTGATCATTAGCCAATACTTTCCTCTAAACAACTACACAAATACATGTACATTGTGTTTAATACGGATCTCATGCAAGCATTGTCTAGTCGTGCCTAGGACAGATTGACTTGCATGCATTTCTAGAATGAAACAAGCAGAGTGTGGTTCGGGTTTGTAAAGCAAAAGCTATTGCTGACAGTACTGTCGAGATTCACTGATGGGTACTTCCTCAGGCAATTTGAGAATCAGCTACACAATGCATTAGAATTGATGTGGAAAATCGTTTTCTACATTTGGGATCACACAAACATCATCTATGGATATAGGATAATAAACAATATGATAAAATCAGCAAAGTGACAACATATAACCGTGTTATTTAGGGGGCATCATGTAGTTAACGGTACAAAAGAAAACATTCCATTGGGAAATATACAAATGTTCTTAGGTATTCAGAGATGGGTTACAAGTCATGCTCTGTGCAAGGATGGCACAGCCTCTCAATTTATTTTGAGGAATGAAGGAACAACTGAACATGACATTTCATTTGACTTGTAACATTGGGCAGAGTTTATTTTTTTAAAACAAAACGTTAGATGTTCGAAAAAGAATAGTCTACATTGTTTGCTGGACTGTTCTGTTTTCTTCAGCCCTACAAAAGCATCATTTTCATTGTGTTCTGTTTTCAGTGTATGATTATGACGAAATTTATAAAACGGACACTTGTTCAGTTTTTCATAGAAACATATTCGTTTTTCTGTTTTAGGTCAACAGAACGGAACTGTAATCTCAATGAGAAAACAGCATGTTTCCCAAGCTGTTATCTGACTCCATTGCAACAATTAAGTGCCTGATTCATGGAGCATTTTCCTATGGGATTGCACCATTATTAAACATTTCCATGAATCAGGCCCTTAATGTCAACACGTCCCCCTATGTTTCCTTTGCATTCTGGGACTTGTAGTCATTGATTTAAAATGATAAAATAAAGGTCAATGGGCCTGATTGACATACCGATTTTCAATGGGATATTGCCATTATAAAATGTGATTGTATATCAGGCCCTATATGTCCTAAAATGCCCAAAAAAGTAAAGGATTATGGCATCCTAATGGTATGTGGCATGTTTGATTAAAATGTATATTCCTAGGCAAAGCCTTTTGAAAACATCAGGAAATTAAATGAGAAGTCAAGCAACTTTTGTGCATGTGATGCTGTCACATGTAAGTCAATTATAGTTTTTACATCTTCATGTTAAATCAAAACCAACACTGCCATACATTCTAAACTAAATGTGTGAGTGGTCAAAGTTGAAGAAGAAATGTTTGTACATTGAGAAAATATTCTGAAGGAGAAATAGGTCATAGTGTTGCAGAGAGGAGGATGGCTGAATGCCAACAAACGTTAATGATATAAGTCAGAGGGGCATAAAAGGGTTTCCCAATTATTATTTAAAAAAAACAAAATGGTTGACTAGAGGTTTCTGAATATAAATTAAAGTATAGGAGAAAAAGTTAAGGACATGGGCAGAGTCAGGAGGACAGCAGATGGAAAAGACTTGACATTATATTTTCACTAATACATATTTGAAGGCAGGTGCATAACAATATCCCTGAACAACCCAGACTCAAGCCTCAAGTTGAATGAAATACTTGTGACAGACGATCTATCATTACTAACAACATTATCCTCTCCTAACTTGATACATTGCTTGGATTTAGCCTTGTCTAGAGGGTTGAGTGTATTTAATTAGGAAAATATGGCAGTGGCATGGTCTGACCATTTAGTCATATTTGCTATTCTTACTGATGATGTGGGTTCTTCCAAGGCCGTCTTGACAACTGCCACACTCTCATGCAGTCAGAAAGATCTTGACACTATCGCAGGATCCCAATTAGTTGCGGTATGAATACCTCTCGCCACTGATAATAACAGTGATGACTACTATAAGATCAATATGTCACATTTAAAGAGTTGTTGTGATGCAAGAGCACCTCGGAAAGCCAAAAAGCAAAGTAGGAACAGAAATAACGCGGGGTTCTCAGATCCCCTAAAAACCTTGATTCAAACTTACCATAAGAAAGAAAAACATTGGCTTAAAACCAGGTATATTATTGATCACCAAAACACTAAATTGGCATTGGCTGTCTACAAAAAGGCAATTGTAACAGCAAAATCACCGTTCTTTTTCCAAAAACAGATTGACCCTACAAAGAATAGATTTGAGGAGCTCTTTGTCATTATAAACAATCTAACGTCCCCTGAATGTGCTACACTCAAGCTACCTCCATCTCTTACTCTGGCAAATGAGTTCAACTCCTATGATAAAGTAAATTCTTTTCACTTGAATATTGATTTACAAACGCCTGATCAACAAATCCTTACTCTCCCCACCATCATCCAGTTTGCGTTCTCGCCAGTAAAATTGTATATCGAAATCCTGATTTACAAACTTAAACCAACGAATCATGATTATGATCCCATTCCAGCCTATATGGCAAGACAACATGCCTTACTTCTTAAAGACTTTATTAGGGAATTTGTTAATGCTGCACTACCTCAGGGAAACATCTTTTCTCACTTTCTTACTAAAGAAACCATCTTTAGATCATCAAGTTCTTGCAAACTAATATCCTATTTAAGGTCTGCCTTGGCCTTCAAAAATTCTGGAGAAAGTCATTAACACCCAGCTTCAGATCTATCTGGAGGAGAAGTCCATTCTTGACAGCTTCCACTCTGGTTGCAGACCGAGCCACGAAACAGAGAGAGCCCTGGTGGCTGTGTGGGATGACATTGTTAGGGCTGCTCATGAAGGAGACATGAACATGTTAATCATGCTCGATTTATCAGTGGCCTTCGATACGGCCAACCTCGGGAAGCTGTTGTCTGCACTTACCAAGGTTGCCCGGGTCCCTGAATGTGGTTCTCCTGCTTTCTGCAAGATCAAACTCAAGCAGTTAAACTTGAAACTTGTATTCTGACAATCTTCCCATTCTATGTGGAGTGCCCCAGGGGCTGTCCCTGACCCTCATACTGTCCAATGTTTACCTTAGGCTATTAATGTATATCTTTGCTAGGTTTGACATGAATTATCAAACATAGCTTGGCCTGTGCCAATGCCATAAAAAGTTGGATGATGATTGAAAGCAAGCTCCAACTTTATCCCTCTAAAACCAAGGTTATTGTGTTATTGTGACCCCCCCACCTCCCTGTGATATATGACGATACTTTGCTTTTGTCATTCCTAGACTAGACCAGGTTCATATATGCCAGATCTTGTAGGTTCATTTCTTCTTCGATCATTCCGGGGCAAAGCCGATAGGGTCTTCTTAGTGAATAGTGCCTTTCATGTCAGCAGTATGGCGGTCAAGGGGGGCAGTTGCCAAGACTGATGCTCTTCTCTTGTTACTGTGGTATAGAGGCAGCGGAGGGGCCGACGTCCTGAATGATGCATTCATCTGTCTCTCAACATTTTGCATTGGTGAAATCGCCCACTCAATGAAAGTTTTTTTTTTTTTTAAATTTCTTTATTGGTCTTCAACACATATAAACAGTGGTTAGACAATGCAATATGTGTGGATCAAAAACAACATGTCTTAATGTACCCAACCTTCCCGCCCCACCCCCCTCCCACCGAGACCGCAGTGAAGTCCTCAGATATCCTTAGGCACGAGCCGGGCCGGGACACGCAGTGCTGTTCGAGGCGCCGTCCTGCGTTACTGGGTGGAGAAGTGGCACCGTTAGCGCCACCCATCGGAGTAAGTCTGCGCTGGAGTCCAGCCTTTGTGTCTGGATCGCCGTTTCCCAAGCCGCAGTCTCGGCAGCTATCCATCTCTTGAGATCGTCCCACCAAAGGGCTTCGCTTGGCCCTCCTGCGCTCTTCCAACCCATGGCTATGCGCCTTTTTGCTGTTATGTATATCAAGTCAGTGAGTCTGTTTAGGGGCTTATTCTTGCTGTTTCGCTTGTAACTCCCCAATATGCAGGCTGCTGGTTCATGGATCATCACCTCAATTTCAGCAGTCGCTACTTTTTCTTGTACACGGGCCCAGAACCTCTGGACTATCGGGCAGCTCCAGAACATGTGGGTCATACCCGCCCCTGGCTCGTGGCATTTGGGACAAGTCTGAATCGTGGCTCCCTTGAACTTTGATATGGCTTGGGGCGTGAGGTAGGCTCTGTTGGTGATGTACAATTGAATAAGTTGGAGGCGAGCATTTCTGGAGACTATTTTATGGTAATGGGTTATTTCCTCCCATGCTTTGTCCTCAAATTCGAGGCCCATTTCACTCTCCCATCTGCTTTTGCATTTCAGTGTGTCCTTTGTCGTGCTCTGCAGCAGGGCTTCATATATTCTGGAGGTTTCATGGCCTCCTTCGGCAGTGTCCAGTAATGATTCGATGGCTTTGTTCTGCGTGAGTTGGTTGACAGCCTCCGGCCATCTCTTCGTCAGGGCCTTCATTACTGCTCTGTGGAGCAAGAACTGGCCCGTGGGCAGGCCCGTGGACTCGCTGAGGTCAGTAAACGTCATGAGCTCCTGTTCGTGGGTGAGGTCTCCGAGCTCCGCCACCCCATAGGGTTCCCACTGAGTGCGCGTGTCTACATGACCCCATGAAGTTTTCACCATGACGGCCGCAATGGGGATCTGCGGGGAATATGGGTCCGTTACCCCCACTGCCTTGCAGGCACGCCTCCAGAGCTGAGTTCCAAGTTTGGCTAGGTAAGGGTGATGTTG
This sequence comes from Ambystoma mexicanum, assembly GCF_040938575.1. Classification (NCBI taxonomy): domain Eukaryota; kingdom Metazoa; phylum Chordata; class Amphibia; order Caudata; family Ambystomatidae; genus Ambystoma; species Ambystoma mexicanum. The sequence goes on along the minus strand of NC_090937.1, from coordinate 1,510,720,897 downwards.
TAGAGCCCCTTTTTCGACCCAAAGGAGGTCTCGAAGTAGCAATCGCGGCAGGGCCGGTTGGAGGAGTCGGGTATCAGTGGTGGCTTCATCCGCCATCCAGTGCGTTACGTGCCTCAGTTGACTAGCCAGATAATACAGTTCGAAATTGGGGACTTTCAATCCCCCCTTCTCATAGGGTCTTTGGAGAATGTCTAGTGCCACTCTGTGCCTGCCCCCCTGCCACAGGAATCCTCTACAGAGCTTGTTTAGGTCTCTAAAAAAAGCGGAGGGGATGTTGAAGGGGACGTTAGTGAAGCAGTGTAGTAGGCGTGGAAGCGCTACCATTTTGAGGAGTCCCGCCCGCCCAGCTACAGAGAGAGGGAGCTTCCCCCAAAATTCCATGGATTTTGCGAGGGCGTCCTTTGCCCTAACCGTGTTAAGAATGTGTTCGGTGCTCGGGTTACGGTGTATGGTAACGCCAAGGTATTTAAAGGATGTTACTTGCCACTGGAGGTCTAGTGGGGGCAGGGATCCGTACTCCCCGCTATGCAGTGCAGCGAGGGGGTAGAGGCAGGACTTATCCCTATTAATCTGTATGCCTGTGTGTGTGTGGAAGCAATCCAATGTCTCCAGGATGTAGGGCAGACGGAGCTCGGGGTCATGTAGGTAGAGCAGCATGTCGTCTGCATACATGGAGATAAGATGTGACACCCCGTCTAGCTCAATGCCTCCGTCGCCGTATTCCTGTCGGAGATATGCGGCCACCGGCTCTGCAGCTATGATATAGAGCATGGGGGATAGGGGGCATCCCTGTCGTGTGCCTCTGTGAAGGGGCCATTTGTCAGAATAAGTCTTGTTGGTGCGCACCCTGGCAGTGGGATTGGTGTAGATCAATTGAGTCCATTTAAGGAAGGCGGGTCCGATCCCCATCCTGGTCATGGTGGCATACAACCATTCCCATCTAACCGAATCGAAGGCCTTGGTGGCGTCAAGTGATGCTACGGCGTATTTCTGGGATTTCCCCTCGGTACTATATATGATGTGGTGTAATCTACGTAGGTTTTCAGTGATAGAACGCCCGGGCACGTAGCCCGTTTGGTCCTGATGGATTAGAAGGGGAATCACTCTGCGTAGTCTATTGGCAAGCAGAGCTGACAGTATTTTGCTGTTTATGTTTAACATAGAGAGAGGTCTATACGACCCGCAATCTGTCCCATCTTTACCAGGCTTTAGTATGGGGATTATTATTGCTTCACTCATGGAGTTCGGGAGAGAGCCTCGCTCGAAAGCCTCGTTATATACTTGTGCAAGCAGGGGGGCGAGGGTCTCCTCATATGTCTTGTAGAATTCCCCAGGGAGGCCATCCATGCCCGGCACCTTTCCGGAGGGAAGTGATCTAATTATTGCCTTCACGTCATCAGGGGTAATCGGTTCGTCGAGGGCTTTGGCCAGTTGTGGGTCTAACCTGGGTAACTTAATGCAGTCTAGGGCGTCGTCGATCCCGGTGTCGGATGAGGGAGGGGTCTGGGAATAGAGGTCACGGTAGAACTCAGAAAAAACACGGTTAATCTCTGCTTGCGTGTACGCGGTGGTGCCGTCGGGTTTGCGTATGTGGCAAATGGGGGTGCTAGGGGTTTCCCTTTTGTATAGCCAAGCTAAGAGTTTGCCGGGTTTATCTCCCAGGGCGTGTGACCTCTCTCTATGTTTGGCGAAATTTAATTTCCCCAGCATCTCCCAGTGGGATGGACAGGCTTGTCGCAGTTTAATTATTTCCTGTAGACTCTCGGGGGTCACGTCTACCCTGTTCTCCCGCTCCCCCAGCATCTTTTCTGCGTCCACCAGGGAGTTCACAATGGATCTCAGGGCCCCTCCCCCCGATGCTATCATGTCCCCTCTCATGACCACTTTATATGCCTCCCATGCGGTGCCAATACAATCTACACTGCCTAGATTGTCTTGCCAGTATTCGTCTGTGCTGTCTTGGATGTGATCCCGGAAGGCAGCATCCAGCAGGGCCTCGGCTCGCAGTCTCCACGTGGGGACCGGGGGTCTGGGCGGATATACCTCCCATGTGACTATCAAGGGGGAATGGTCTGATAGTACTCTAGGTAAATACTGTGCATCACGAAAGGTGGCTTGCTGCTCTTGACTGACCAGCATGTAGTCCAGCCTGGTGTGGACTTTATGCGGTGGGGAGAAGAAGGAGTATTCTCGTCGCTCCGGGTCTAGTTCCCTCCACAGATCACAGAGTGATAGTTGGGTCATTAGTTTGGACAATATCTTGGCTGGTGGGGATGGGCGGGAGTGTCTGGCATCGGATCTGTCTTTGAGAGGGTCAAGGGTGCAGTTGTGGTCGCCGCCCCAAATCACAGCACAATTTACATATGGGCCTAGTCTGGGATAAAGGGAGTGGAAGAAGGGAGTGGCATCGTGATTGGGTGCATAAGTGCTAACCAGGCACAGGTCTTTCCCCTCTATCGTACCTTGCACAACTGCCATCCTGCCCTCGTCATCCGTCTTGGTGCTTGTTATCCTGAAGGGGACAGCCGGGTCGATCCAAATCAGGACCCCTCTTGCGTATGAGGAATAGGCGGATCCGATCATGGTCCCTCGCCATGTTTTGGCTAGCGCCTTCAGTTTCTCCTTCATTAGGTGTGTCTCTTGGAGCATAGCGATTCCGACCTTGCAGCGACGCAGGTATGTGTGGATCCGGCGTTGTTTTACGTAACTGTTCATGCCTCTGACGTTCCACGTCATTATTTTTATCGTTTCAGCCATGAGCGTGGTCGTGCCCAATGTTCCCCCACTGACTCAATCGGGGTCCTATTAAAGGTGCAACTGTAGTGAGGTCATTCTGAGGTCTCGGTATTTCTTGTTCAAAAGTCCCATCGTGGGTGTAACTCCCCAGTATCTCCCTCCCCCCTGATAAACTTCCCCAACATAGAACTGGTCCAACGGGGGGATCCCCGTCATGACTGTCCCGTTTCCGCTCCTTGGGACCAAGCATGGTCTTCGGGTGCCCTACGGGCGGGTAATTGTACCCTGAGAAGAGAAAAGAAGACTCCTGGGGGTTGAGGGAGCTGTTGCTTCGGTGTTCCGCGTATTAAGATCAATTCAGCTGCTCAAAGGGCTCGATTTATGTTGCTGCGCGCTTGGGGTAAGAGCCGTTCCTCTGTAGTCGTGGAGAGTGGTTCAATGCGGCTTGCGTCTTTTATCTTCGATGTCCGGTAATTGCTGCTCGTCCATCCAGTCCCGAGCCAGCGCCGGGGTGTCAAATAGCAGGGTTCTATTTTTATATATCACCTTCAACCTAGAGGGGTACAGAAGCATGTACTTCACTCCGGCAGCTTTCAATCTAGCCTTGGTGTGTATGAACTGAGCTCTGTCCATCTGTACTTGGAAGGTATAATCAGGGTAGATCGCTATCTTGGCAGAGTTCCTCAGGATCTGGCCCCCAGAGCGCGAAAATGCTAGAATGATCTCTCGGTCTCTGTAGTTTAATACTTTAGCTATCATAGGCCTAGGTGGGCCGCCTGGTGGGGGTTTCTTAGCGAGAGATCTATGTGCCCTTTCGATGGAGAAACCCTGTGATAGCTTCTCTGCTCCAATCTCCTGTAGCAGGAGGTTCTCTACGTAGTTGGTGGGGTCTGGGCCCTCGATGCCCTCAGGTACGCCAAGCAGTCGGATGTTATTCCGGCGAGCCCTCCCCTCCGCCTCCTCAGCCCTGTCCTCCAGGTTCTTGACCCTCTGCTGCAGGCCATCCACGTCGTGCAGGAGCTGGGTTTTCGCTTCGGTGTTTTCTCGTACCTGGGTCTCAAGTGCCTCGGTCCTGCCCGCCAGCGAGCGGACGTCCTGGCGTAGGAGGCCCAGGTCTATGGCCACCGCATCAATTTTGTTTACCATTGTCGCCTGGAATAACGTGATAGCCTCCAGAAGTTGGGTGTTGCTGGGTTCGGTTGGTGCTCCAGTAGGGTCTGTCCCCCCCCAGCCGCCGCCGTGCCCGGGCACCCGGGGTCAGGGGATTCGTTGGCTGTATAAGCGTCCAGGGTGGTCTGTCGCTGCTTGGACTTAGCTCCCCTTCCCGATGATCTATCCTGGCCAGACATTCCTGTGGTTTGTGGGCTTCAGGCTCCGGGGCGGGTTCCACGGTAGAGGCCTCAGGACGCGGCCCTGGGTGTGGTCTCGGCCTCAATATGTGAGGGCGATAGGTGCGCCCAGTTCCCGGTTGGTGTGCGGTTCTGCACCCCGGGGGGACAGTCGCCAGCTCCCCCAGTCTCCTCGGGGCACTTCCAATCCGCCTCAATGCCAGCGCTGTCTGAAATATAGATGTATTGCGCCGGGAGGGGTGCGGTGTTTGGCCTGGCCCGGGGCAGCACTCTGCCACGTGTGGGGGGGCTTCTTTCCTAGTGTCTGGCGATGAGGATATGTCCCAGTCGGCCCCCTCCTCTCCGGTCTGCGGCCGCGGTCTCACTCGGGTCCCCAGGTAGGCGGAGGGGCCAGGCCCCCAGAAAAAGGGGGGGGGAAATCCCCCTCTGGCCAGACCGCTCCCGGTCTCCGGTCGGGCCCGCTCGCCTCCGCTTCCACCCCCGGGCCGCCGGGCGGGTCGTCAGCTCGGTCCTCCACTCTCCTCCCTCACCTCAGCGGGCAGGGCCAGTCCGGTCTCCAATCTCGCCGGTCACCGCTGCGGGGTCAGCGGATGCCCCCAGCTGCTCCGGCCGATGGCGCGGGCCCGGCAGGGCAGGCGGCGCCGATGAACCCCTCCGGCGGGGCTAGTCCGGGTGTGGGGCAGCCAGCGTCCGGTCCCCCGAACTCCACTGGTCTCCGCTGCGGGCCTCTTCAGCCGTCGGTGCGCCCCAGCGGCGCAGGCAGTGCCTCCGCTGCATCCGCTTCCCGCGGGGCTCCTCAACCGCTCTTCGATACTCCTCCGCTTCAGGCGCTGTGAAGGTTCGCCGCCTCTGCGGGTCGCCGGGCCAGCGCAGGCCTCTCTGGGCTCAGCAAGGGGAGGCCGCCATCTTGGCTTCGTGTTACGCGGTTTTTCCCGCAGCCGCGTTCAGGTCTCACGGACTGGAACCTTCGTGTGTGGGGGGTCCCGGAGCCTCCTCCAGGCTTCAGCAATACTCGTGATGCCCCAGCGGGCTCGGATGAGACTTCGGTGTCCCGTATGGCAGCTTATCGATGCTCATCGAGCGGAGCTCACCGAAGATGCGTCCACTCTACATGGCGGTTAGCCACGCCCCCCCACTCAATGAAAGTTATCTGGAAATAATTAAATAATTATGACCAACCTTCAAATATGACCCACCAAAAGATGCAGTGGCGTTTCAGTTTGTATTGGCGTATTAAATAAATCTAGTACTATTATTTAATCATTCATGAAGCATATGCCAATTCGTTTTTTCACTGATCCATATTCCTGAAATTGTAATGTTCAGGGTGACCATGATCTGAAAGATTATGAATCAGTTGGAATGCAAAATATTCAACTGATTTTCATTTTACGAAATCATGATACATTGTGTCTGTAGCCTTAAGGTTTACTGTGAAAAGCAAAGAATAAAAATAGTGTTGAATGCCCAATGCATACATCTAGAGCATACTTGGTACTTTACCCAGATGATGTCCTCTGTGGAGGCTCTGCCCATTTGTACAGCCCTGCAATTTGCATATGTTCAACACTGAAGTAAGCTCTTTTCTGCACACTTTCCTCCATAACTTCTCTGTTTCTTTGTAATGGGTGTATGTAAGCCATGAACATATGCAAATGGCTGGACTGTGGAAATGGACAGACCCTCTACATTGGCCCACCAAGAACTTCATTTTAATGAAGTGCCAATTCTGTCAAAGATGTGTGTATGTATGAAATACCTGAAAATCATTCTTATGAAATAACAGACATCTAGGAGTCTGTCCCACTTGCGACCTCTTCCATCATAGAAGCAAACCAAATTAGATGCCTGGGTATATTCATTAATCATACTAATTGACTTGGAAAAAGTGGCAATTTGCTATCTAATCTACAACCTCATGCTGACTATATATGTTTAATGCAAGACCACCAGATCATTTTAGACATGTTTAATCCAAACAATCAGACTTAAGACATGGAAGTCTCCACAAGTAGCAGAGCTGGTAAATGTATTTGCCTAAGATGATTCTGTGCCACATATTGTAGCTCAGGGATCTTCAACATTTGACTCTCCATATGGCATAGACTACAGATCAGATTAGCCCCAGCCAGCAAACACAACTGTGAGAGATCATGGGAGTCATAGTTTAAAAAAGTGGAGACTTATAGATTGGGATTTCCTGTCGTAGTTCATACCCTGGATCCTTCAGCCAGATCTGCCCAAGCTCGCATACATATTTAAATTACATGTAAGGATTATAGCAAAGTTGGATCTTCATTTAAATCATTCTCTTTGGTGAAGGTACAATGAATTTTGTGTCAACTGGTCGAACACAATATTGACCTTCTGCTTCAGTGGAACAGGTTCAATTTCGTTGATTACTGATTTGGGGAAGGGCATAGCAATATCATGTGATTTGTTTGTTTAATTTTTCATTATTTGGTATGCACTTGCAGCTGAGAATTGTATTCACATTGCACACTGTAGGTATCAATCTTGTCTCCAGTCATAAATACGAGTGCAAGAGTGTTTTTTTATTACATATCTACTGATTACCAATATAAATAATTGATCTTAAAGAAAAATACATAATCTAATATAAAAGGAGAGAAGTCTGCCTTACATCAAATAGAAATATAGTTTTTAATAATGTAATATTAAAGAAGCAGCTTCATATTAATCTTTTTCCTCCATTATCCCTCATCGCATTATCCCTCATCGCGTCCTTATCTGGAACTCCTTGACTGCTTTATTCGAATCTAACTTTCTTACCTTATTATGAGATAGGAATATCACTTTCAGTCTTGAATACGCTCTGCCAGTTTAATTTTTTTAATATCTATTCTGGATTTACTCTACACTTGTTGGTTCCCATTGGTCAACGTCTCATTTAAACATGGCCTTTTTTTAGGTTCTAAGAACCTCATCCACACAGATTTTAAGATTTTTCAACCAATCACTGATCTCCCTTTTTTGGGGGAAAATGTCAGCAGTTCATCTTACCCACTATTATCCACTCACTCTCTGTTCAGGGAGTATCAAGATGTTGAACCATGGCTGTAGCACAGAGAGACATTTCAGGAGGAGAATGACATCTTGTCAAGCTGATTGGCCCTAGAGGACTGCGTACCTGTAGTCTTGGTGGATGGTCTTGCAGAGGCCGCCAGTCTGGAGTCCGGAAACTGATGAAATGGCGGCACGAGGAATCAGCCTCTCCACCACCCAAAAGAGGAACTGGGTGAAGGATGGACCGACCCCCAATGTCACGTTAAATACTCTCCAGAAAAGCGTGACAAGAGGATCTGAAGGCTCAGTTGGGTGATACCACAGTCCAGGTAGAGTTGGTTGTCGAGACCATGAATCTTCCAGGTCCAGTGTAACAGCGAGGTATTTGCAGTTGATAGAGGAGTTCGATTGGTGCAGATGGTTCCAAAGGTTTTGCAGGATAAAGTTCGGAGACAGGCAAGACAGGAAGAGTGAGAACAGCTGAAGGCTGGCTGACTCAGGGCAAGACCCAGGTAAGTACTGGAGGTTGGCAGACCCAGGACAGGCCACAGGTAAGGGCTGGAGGCAGGCTGACCCAGGACAGGCCACAGGTAAGGGCTGGAGGCAGGCTGACCCAGGACAGACCACAGGTAAGGGCTGGAGGCAGGCTGACCCAGGACAGGCCACAGGTAAGGGCTGGAGGCAGGCTGACCCAGGACAGGCCACAGGTAAGGGCTGGAGGCAGGCTGACCCAGGACAGGCCACAGGTAAGGGCTGGAGGCAGGCTGGCCCAGGACAGGCCACAGGTAAGGGCTGGAGGCAGGCTGACCCAGGACAGGCCACAGGTAAGGGCTGGAGGCAGGCTGGCCCGGGACAGGCCACAGGTAAGGGCTGGAGGCAGGCTGGCCCAGGACAGGCCACAGGTAAGGGCTGGAGGCAGGCTGACCCAGGACAGGCCACAGGTAAGGGCTGGAGGCAGGCTGGCCCAGGACAGGCCACAGGTAAGGGCTGGAGGCAGGCTGACCCAGGACAGGCCACAGGTAAGGGCTGGAGGCAGGCTGGCCCAGGACAGGCCACAGGTAAGTGTGGAAGCAGGAACAACGAGGCGAGCAAAGCGAACCGCGTTGAGACGCGACTCGCTGAAACTCGCGGCCTCTTTTATGGGCCGCCGGCGCCCGAGAGGCCTGGGACGCAGGCCGTTCCGTTTCCGGACGCCGGCGGACCCATAACGAGGCTTGGAAAGCAAGCCCCACCAAGGAGGTGAGCCCGATCCACGGCGCATGCGCGGAACCGAGAGAGAGGTCTTCCGCGCATGCGCCGAAGGCTGCCAGCCCCGTAGCCCGTCGCTCCCCTCCCGGCGAGTCCCCTCCCGGCGAGTCCCCGAAAGCAAACGCGCGGGTAGACTCGCCAGGAGGAAATGGGAGCGGCAGACCCCAGTCTCCCGCGTGACATGACACATCTTGAGCATACTAATTTCTGGGGTTGAACCACAAGGAACTATATGACATCTTACCTGATCATATATGCGTGAGTGGTTCTGTACTCACCTGATTCTCCTTCTTTCGGTCTCATCATGCACATTTTACACAGGTGGGCTCATTTAGACATGAACCCTTTTCCCTACATTGCAGAATCTCTCAGGGTCTGATACGGTCACTTATGTTATTCAGAATCGTAATGAAACTTCTGTGATATTTGATGACCAGAATGAGGATCAAGGTACATCAGTATGCTGGCAACACGCAATTGACAACTCAACAAAAAGTTTAGAAAGTCCCTTAAAGCAATGTATTCATTTAAAACTGTTTATTTTTAAGGATTCCTCTCTTTTTATTTAGTCTCTAATGATTTCATTTGTTCTACCAATTGAAGTGGGAGAATGGAACAACAGGCTCCCGCCAATCCCCTCTCGCGCTTGGCCTAGAGGATCACGGCCTAGGCACCCGCCACGAGAGGAGTTTGCCCATCTACCAGACGACCAAATACCCTGGTACAGGAACATACGGATGTGCCCACCCACCTGCCCAGCAGCCCGCCCTACCCATGCCAACACCTGCGGCATGGATGAACTTGACTAAACCAATACATCGTTAGAGATGCCATGACGACCTAGCCAACGGTCAGCACACCTGTGCAAACATGAACACTGGACACTCCCACACCAACCTACACGAAGAATATACTCAGCCCTATGACGTAGGTGACGAACACACCCACGGACGTGCATCTTTATTATTTTTCACATAGGCTTTTTAAGATGCAGAAACGCAAGACGCACAATGAACTTATCTAAATGGCTTGCTTACGCTTCTCCTAAACCCTATAACCTAAAGCGCCTGTGCACTCAACGGCTCCATCTATGCACCTGATCCAAGTAGGCGCAAGCAAGAGCTTCCATGAACATTAAAATAAACAAAAGCTCAGTTGCTGACCCTGCAGAATGAGCCCGGCGAAAACAGACAGCCAAGGGCGCAATGTTGCAAACTCGCATTCTAAAAGCAGACAACCAAGGGCACAATGTTGCAATCTCGCATGCCGCAAGCTGACGTCCAAGTCACACCTGCAAATTAAACCAGGCACACAACGGGAAAAACAATATTAATTGTGCAGAATTCTGCCTCAAACACGGTCCCACCTCACGTGACCAAGCCAAACCTGAAAGGATGCCAAGGCCAGGAGAACGGAGGCGCCTGGATCCCTCGTTACAAGACACAGGCAGATACAATTAAAAGACTCAATGGACATCTGCGACAGTGGGAGTAGTCGGCCTTCCAGCATATGAATAAATCCTCACATTGTCTGCACGTACCCATAGTGAAACATTGTTGCAAATGACAGGTGCACCGCGAGCTGGGAACGGCGATGGTCCCAGACTGGGAGGCTCGCGAGCGGACCAATCAGAACATGGGGCTCTTATCACTGACGCCATTAACATTGACCAATCCTCAGGGGTCTTCATGTAACAATTCTCATGTATCTAATTGTAGGGACAACCCAGGTATATCACCTGACTGACCCTTAACCACTAACACCGTTCTCTATACGTATGCTATACTAACCCTACCACTCAAGTAACCAATCCAGAGTGGAGATAGGTTTTTTGCTAACTTTTCGAGGTGACGCAAGTAGCGCGTCATACTAAGGTAAAAAGGGCCTGCGAGCCCACGATTGTGTGTGTGTCAGGACGGACGCGTACGATCCTTGACCCATCCCTGCCGTTTGTATAATAAACAGCAGAACCACCTTGCTTCTTGCGTGTGTCTCATACTCTGTGGTTTTTGGGATATACGGGAGGAGTTGGGGCCTCCCTGCCCGGAGGTCCGCGGACGGCCCAGCCGACCCCGGCAGAATTTCCCCCGACACAATGATTGCATATTATTTAAGAAGTATTATTGTATTAAGTATAATTCTTGCATTTAAGTTAGTCTTCCTGTTCTGTACATATGCACTACCATTTCTTGGTGTTATGGTAGGGTGCATCACTGCCTTGTGGTAAGATTTTATGTGCTTTCTATATTTTGAAATTAATAAATACATCATATTTCGAAATGTTTTGAGAGGCATTTGAATAATGAATACACTGTCTGTGTACCTCTATTAGTTCTAAATCCTGACGGACAAACACAGAGTAGACTGAAACTCTCCACAATGAATTGAAACTTGTTATTAGTAACCATGTGCTAGATAATCTATTGGAATAGTTTGTTTGTTTATTTATTTATTTATTTATTACATTTATAATACGCCCAGACCGAGAGGTATCACGGAGTAGTTACAGACAGACAAATAATGCAGACAAAAGAAGTGTTCCATACATGGTATTGTGGTATATACAATGGACATAACATTTGTTCAGTTTAGTTTGATTGAATAACGAGGTTTTCAGTGCTTTTTTAAATTGTGGGTAGGATGTTTCATTCTTGACATTGGTGGGTAGGGAGTTCCAATGTTTGGGAGCAAGGACCTTGAAGCTGCTGCCCCCGGATTTCTCTCTTTTGTATCAGGGGATTTCGAGTTGAGCATTATTGTTGGATCTGAGAAGTCTGGTCTGAGATTTCATGAGGACTGTATTGGTGAGGTATTTGGGGGCTTTGTACATAATGCATTTGTGTGTAATGCTTAGAGTTTCGAATAGTATCCTAGCTTGGATGGGGAGCCTGTGGTTATCTCTTTGGATATTAGAGATATGTTCCAATTTTTTAATGCCTATGGCAGCTCGGAGAGCTTTATGCTCCATAAGTTGAAGTTTGGCTATATTTGTTTTGGAGGTGCCGAGGAGAAGGATGTTACAGTAGTCAGGTTTTTACAGTATGAGTGCTCTTGCTAATGTCATGCAGTTGTTAGGTGACAGAAATGTACGACTGAGGGAGATAAGTTTGGACGTGTAGGACATAGAGGAATCTAGCGTGTTAACTTGTTTTGACTTAGGGCCTCATTCCGAGTCTGGAGGTAGCCATGGCGCTATTGGTGCCATGTCTGCCTCCAAAACCGGGTCCGGGTCCGGTTTGGTTGAATGGGGATTTACCAGGGCATTCCGACCTGTGCGGACCCGGTAAATCCCCATTCAACCAACATTCCCCATTCCCATTTGAGCCCCTATAGGGCTCAATGGGAATGGGGAAGGCACTTATTACGGGCCTGCGAATAGCGAGCCCGTTATTAGCACCCTGGTGCCTTAGCGGGGCCCACAAAGAACGTGTGGTCAGACCACATGTCCTTTGCGGCTCCCGCTAAGGGACATCGGAATTGGGCAGTAAGGGTTTAACGGCACCAGTCTCCTTACCAGTGACCATTAACCCTTACCGCCCAACTCAGAATGAGGCCCATAGTTAAAGTGGCATATAAGTAGACACCAAGTGTCTTCACTTGTTTAAGTACAGGGATTGTGGTGCCATCAATGACAAAAGGTTTGTAGGCTGGCTGAAGCGCATTAATATTGGAGAGTGAGCCTACTATGAGTAGCTCTGTTTTGTCATCATTGAGGCAAAGGCTATTGTTAGCCATTCAGTTTTGGATAATTGAGTAAATTTGATTGATGAGCAGAGAATCTTGCTCGTGATTGCCTGTGAGTGGGATGAGGACCTGGGTGTCATCTGCAAAGTTGGTGTAGATGACACCCATGGCATCCAAGGATGCAAAGAGCAGCTTGGTGTAAACATTATACAATGTAGGGGATAGACATGAGCCTTGCGGGACGCCTACGGGATCTGGTATAGGGTCAGCTGATTCTTTACCGATGGACACTCTTAATGTCCTATCTGCTAGGAATGATTTGATCCAGTCTGTGGCATCCTTGGACAGATTTAAATTATTTGCTAGTGTACTGGAAAGTTTGTCATGGTCGACCAAATCAAATGCCGCAGAGAGATCCAATAGTATTAGTAGGCAGAGTTTGCCTGCATCTCTGGTGGCCTCAATTTGTATCTTCAGATCGAGTAGGGCTGTACCTGGACTGTGATTGAGGTGGAATCCTGACTGTCGGTCTCCCAATAATTGGTACTGTTCAAGGTGATTTTGTATTTGCGCGTAAGCTATCTTGTCAATTATTTTTTGTAGAAAGAGTACCGTTATAATGGGTCGGTAGTTTGTGGGGATTGATGGGTCTAAGGTAGGTTTTTTTAGGAGAGGGGTCACCCATGCTTTTTTAATGCTGTTAGGGGCTAAATTGGTGTTGAATGACGGATTGACAAATTCAGTAATGAAGGGTATGAGGGTGGGGGCGTAGAGTTGGACTAGGTGAGATGGGAATTGGTCTTCTTTGCAATTGGATGCTTTGAGTTTAGCTATAATGTCAGATATTTCTTTGTGTGAGACCGGAGTAAAATGAAATGGCTTGCCAGTGGTTGAGTAAGATAGGTTCTCTGTGAGTCCACTGTTTGTGGTTGTTTCCGCTAAGAGGGTTTTTTTACTGTCGATTTTTTTTTTTTGCAGTGATATGATTTTAGCTGCAAAGGCATCTTGTATTGTGGTGCACCAGGCTTTGCTAGCGTTTAAGGGTGCCATAACTTGGCAAGGGTTTTGTAACTCTCTGAGGATGGAGAATAATTATTTACTGTCTGAGGAGGCGTTCATAATGCGCTGGTTCAGGGCATTGGTTTTTTGTGAGATTATGGCTGATTTGTACTTTTTATTGGCTTGGTCAAAGGCTTTTGCTGATTCTATATTGTTGGCTTTCCTGTGAATGTGTTCAAGTGCTCTTTTTGTACGTCTCAGTGAGACTAGTTCCTCATTGAACCAAAAGCATGAACGTTTGTCTGCTTTGCGAGTTTTGGTAGTGATAGGGGCGAGTAGGTAAATAGTATTGGTGAGGCTCTGTTGGTAAGGTTCAGCTAGGTAAGGAGGATTATTGGTATCAGGGGAGGTGTTGTTTAGTGCTGCTTTGAGAATGGGGGAGAGGTTGTCTGCTGAGAGCTTTTTGATGTTTCTAGTTTGAAAGGTTTCAGGTTTTTTAGCGGTAGTGTGGTCTGGGTTGTTGTTATTCAGTGTGAAGTTGATAACGAGATGGTCTGACCACTCTACAGGCAGAATAGAATCGATAGTGACTTGTGAATTTGTAATAGATTGATAATTGGCACAAATATATGGGTTCAAGGAGACCTTTTTGTTTTCAGAGTTTTGAATGATTTGTTGATGATTTCAGTGATTATTTGGGCTTGGTATTTAATGCAGTTTTTATGACTGCCAAGGATCAGTGATTCCCACCGCGGAAGAAAAGATACAGCTTCATGACAAAATCAGCAATGTTGGAGACTGGCTGGTTCTATCAAGCCAGTTAGTGTTAGTCAAGTGCACTTTCAGGAAATAGTTGTTTCACTATTGTGAAATGTGCTTGGGAGCAAGATTGGGATGCACTGCCAAACGCTAGATCTAGGACTCTTTTACATGTTTGGATGCAACCACCTGTGTCAAGCTTCTCATCATCATAATATGTTTGAACTGATGAGATCCTTGAAGTGTGTAGTGTATTTTTCAATGTCAACAGAATTCATTGGCAATGGAAAGGTCAAAACTCAAAACTACATTAATCCTTACCCTCTTCACGCTTTCTTGTCAACTGCTTTCTTTTTGGTTCGTCTTGCGCAGGTCTAAAAATTTCACATCTAGCAGCATAATATGAATGCTCCCAGCCCTCTTAATCATCGCCACAGTTCCGAACAAAAAAACAAACAAAATAGGACCATAGTCCTATTCCATTATAACTAGCTGAAGTAGTCAGGTGACTGGCATTCTTTGAGCACTCTACTTTTTTCAAGGTAACTGGTTACGGCACCCATGACACTCAGTCAAGAGCATCAAAAGGGTGCCGAGAGGCAGGGCCTGGGCTAGATGATAGCTCGCCCTAGACAGACTGTCAGCTTGATCCCAAGATCCAACCACAAGATCTTTAACTGTAGCAACTTTAATATATGCTATTTGAGATGGAATTACCACAGCTGCTGGCACCAGACGTGCCCTCCAATGGATCCTCGTTAAAATATTTAAAGTGCACTCATTCCAATTATAGGGTCTCAAAAGAGTCCTATATTGCTATTTTTCATCAAAACCTCCTGAGACGGGAGTGGGTAATTTGCACACCTGCTGCCTTCCTTGAACATGGTAGCCATTTCTCCGGGTTCCTCTCCAGAATTCAAACCCTGATTGCCCATTACACATGGTCCCCATGGTAGGCACAGAAGGTACCATTGAAGGTTGATAGGGCAGTCAGCCGAATGTATGTGAACCGCATATGGCTTAATGTTTTAAACAAGCATATGCTAATGACAGGATAAAGTAGGCAGCTACATCTTCTGAAAAGTGGCAATGGGGGAGCCACACTCCTGCCTCAGGCCGACCTTCAACTTCTCTGGTAGTTCTGCTTGACTCAAGTATAAGAGCGTGCCATGACATGCACGGTTGGATGGACAGGTCGGTCACTCATTCACCATTGCCCCGGCCTGCTATGGAATGGAGGGTTGGGACTAGGAAAGGCTTGGCCAAGGGACAACTGAGTGAGAGGAGCCCCTGCACACCACCACCAGTGTAGTGGAGGTGGCACAACACAGAACGGCCGTTCTGAACAAATTTGAAAAGCACGTGCTCGGTGGGTACGTGCAACAGCATTACTCATGGAGATGGCACAGCCACACCGCAACCGGGCTAGCAACACTCATGAGATCTCACCACTGGGGATCATCCTGGTTGCTCGGCCTTCACTATGCTCAGATGGGAGAGCCCTCCCTGGGGTGAATCCTCGAATTGGCACAGTCCCAAGGCAGATGAAAGCTAATTGATTGACACACCAGCAGAGGCAAGCCAAACATTCCAACTCTAAATGGACTAAGTGCACCAAATAGAACCCTTGAAGTGGACATCTGTGTGTCCATCAACTGAGGTTCTGTGATCAGTCAGGCGCCCTGCTGCCCAGAAAGGTAGGCTCCTGGAAGAGCACCACAGGCTTTACATGGGACAGAGGTGTGTACCGAGCAAGCAGCTCTGCTGAGACATCTCTTGGGGAATTACCCTTTGACAGTTTAGGGGGGTTTGGTGGTTTCCGCACGTACCCCGGACGGGACAGCGAGAACCAGCTAGAACGCAGAACGGACCATTATTCACTGTTAACAGCAATCTGGTGGAAGGTGACATAACTTTCTTGTAATCTGTGTACCCTGGATGAGAAAAGCTGGGCAAAAGTGTCCAGCCTTCTTATTGATGTAACTCGATAAAAATGTCAAATTGAAAGGGAGGTGCCCAAGAGCCTGGAGCTCTGGGTGAGGCACAATAGAGATGTTTCCCTTGTGGGGAGAGCCAGGGCTCTAGCCAAGGCAAGCATGGGCCTCTGCAGGGCAGGGGGTGACCAACCCATGTGCAAAGCAGGTGTCCAAGAGCGGGTTTGCACCCCTGGCCGTCCTGGAGCACTGCCTAGGGTGCTACAGAGCTTTTCCTTTTGGGGAGAGACAGTGCCACCGCAGGGGCACTTGGGGACCTGCACTCGGCAGGGAGGTGGCCAGCCTGCATAGGACTTAGGTGGTCATGGATGGGGAGGCAGCTCCAGCAATCTTGAAGCTCTGGCCAGGTTACAATAGAGGTTTTTCCTCTGGGGAGGGACTGGGCCCCTGCTGGGACACGTTTGGAACTATACTGGGCAGGGGTGATGCTGCCAAGTTTCCCAGTTCCATGTGAGTCCTTTCGAACTAGTCCTGTTTTTTTCACACTGCAGGATGGGACTTTTTGGCCCATCCTTACAATGGGAAAAATGAAACTGCAGGTTCCAGCAGGCAATTGGAAGCAAAAAACCGGTCTGGCTCGTGGTGTCAGACATGGAACTGGGAAACTTTGCAAGTAGGATCATAGTTGTGCCGGTTATGAGGTCTGAACACACCATACTAAACAATCACTAAATTATATTTTGCTTTATTCAGTGTGTGAATTTCTCAAATTGTTCATCATCATAAATCAGTGTCAGTTGCTGATTTTAACACATTCCCAGTTGTTTCTCTTTTTTGCATTGTAGCTGGAAGAGCATTAGATACATTTTTAACCCAACACATGTGCGGGATTGCCTTGTAATCATGTTATACACATTCTCTGTCTACCTTTTGCAATTTCTGAGATATATGTTGTAGTGAGGTTGATTTACCACGTGTTTTGATGTTTTGCAAGTCAGCTTTATTGAGCACACAGCACTACTGTAACTTTTGGAAGATGACTATGCAGAAAGCATAACTAATTCATTAAATCATGAATATGGGATTGTAAGAGACATAGTGGGTCAGCATGAGCATCGAGACATTTCCCACCGAAATGCAGCCTTTCTTGTTTACCATCACTACCACTTGTTTCAGTAGTAAGAGTGCCAGATTACATGTGCTGGAAATGTGGAGTGATCCCCCATTCACAGGACTCCAATTGGGGACTTCAAGGAATTAATACAGATGATAATCCACCGGCTGCAAGCAATTCCTGCAGTTTTTGGCGGAAAACAGGACTAAATTACAATCTGGTAGCACAATGGTGTGGTAAAATTAGCTGTAATTCTATTACTTGCATTCTTTTACAGCACCCTTATACTCATAAGGACTCGCATAGTCACCTGCCTAAATTTCAAGTTAGAGAACCAGGAAGCAGGCCTAATATTTAAATTCTCCATTAGACCAAAGTATTGATTCTGGCCCATCAATGTGCCTTAGTTTGCTTAATGGACAAAACAGTTTCCTGGAAGTGATTCCTTTAGGTTAGACGTACACGGAGACTCGCCACTGTATGGCATTACCGACTGCAGTGTTGCAATATATAGAAGACTATTGACCGTGTACAGAGTGCATTCCAGAGGTTGAAGTGTCTCTCACGTCACTCATATAAAGATGATGGTACGAAGCTAGCAATGTGGGTTTGGATGGTTGGGGTCGTGGTTTGAGAGCACACATGAGAATTGTGTGGAGGAGACATGAGTGGATGTGTTTAACACTGAGAGACACCGTGCAAATATAAGGCATGGTTAAAAAAAGATCTGTAGCCACAGCCGTCACAGTAATACATAGCTAATGTTTATATGAAAAATACATAATAAAGCGCCTGTTACCAATGTTGGATAAAATGCGTAGCTTATTGGGACAATCACAGAACTGCATCGACCCTCACACAATTACTGACAAAGCTACACCCCTGGGTGAACAATTGTTATGTCTGTAAGTCATTGAATATGTATACATATATGTGACTTTGTTAACGAGATGGTCCCGTCGGGGCCATCCTTTTGAACTAATGTATGATATACGAGACTGATCTGAGGAAAACATTATATTCGCCCGCTTCTAGGTGTACTTGCCGGAGAGACACAGGTCAGTGTGAAATGTAAATTGGATTACTCTTGAAAAATTTGCTCGACACCCTTTTTTCCTTTTTCTTTGTGCGTCACAATGAGAGTTTTGCCTACCCTTTAAAATGGCGAGGAGGTTGAGGCGGAAAGACCATCCTTCTATTGTTTGCAGGCAATGAATTCCATTTTAGACTTAAGAGGAATAGCAAATGATTTTGAATTCGCTTCTTTCTTTAACAGAGACAGTCGCTGGGATACGTGGGAGGGGGTCTTCGAACGCTCTTTGTGTAGGCACTGAACACACTTGCCCGATGTGCAGTGTCAATCTTCCATTCCAAAACAAAGTCGATCACAGTTTGTCAAAGCGCGCGCGACAAAACACCGCCGAATCATGGGGTCGGATCAGAAGGAGGCCTTCTTTTCTTTCAGAAGCCCGACTGACAGGGCCGCAATTACAGCCTGTCGCGCGCAGCTCGAACTGTCTTTTCCCCTTCTGTCACAAAACTGTCCTATGCTTTTTCCATGGCCTCCACAACGTTGTTTGCTGGGGGTTTAACGGGGGGAGGGTGCATGAAAGGAGAGACCCCCGGTAATTTCATGTTGTCCTTTGCACTTCTGTCTTTCATCTTCTAGTGATGCCACGGTTTGCGGAACAAGTCGAGGTCGCCATTGAAGCTTTGAGCACGAATATCCCGCAGCCATTCGAAGAGAACGAATTCATTGACGCGTCGCGCCTGGTGTATGATGGCGTCAGGGACATCCGGAAAGCTGTCTTGATGATACGGGTATGTAAGTGGGCGCAGGCGGCATGATGTTTCGGGGAATGCTAAATAACATATGAATATATATGAATTAGTCACGTACATTCTAGACGTAATATGTACCTGTTCGTCCTAAAATAAATCACACAGTTATTACAGAGGTGTTCCACCCCACCCCTATTTAATTTTTTTCGACCATTGAGGCGCGCAGTTAAACACAAGATCATAGAATATTTACACCGCTGCAAGTGCAATTGTGCAGAATTGTCCTAGGGCAAAACCGCATTGTGCAAAATTGCACATGCACCTGCGCAGTTTATGAAATCTGGCCCCATGATTTTGACAGCATATGTGAGGTAGGTAATGCAATCCGCACTGCACATGCGCAGACACGCGCCCCCATGTGTGCGCTCTCTTAAGATGACGGAAGACATCTTTTGTAAGGATGTTATATAGTTCCCTTCCCAGCCCGTGCCTTTCAAGGCACTTGCAACAAAGGCACTGCAATGCAATCGCATCATTCCAATGCAATTCTTTTTTTCTGTAGATTGTTAATCTCCTAACTATTTCAATGGATATGTTTTGTGTTGTTTATTTTAAGATTGCATACATCACTTTAATATGTCTATGCGTATAAAGAAAACCTTAAAGCTTAAAGCACCTGTATTGCACATGCACTGAATTTGGAAGTATAACACCAGGTAACCAACAGGCATGTGAGCTATACATATTAATCTATGCATGAAATGACTAGTGGTTTATATAACCATGATTGTTTTTTGCGAAATCAATTGTATGCCATTTCTGCATCAGGAACACATGCTGCATATACGATACCATGGCAGTGAATATTCAGAACCTCTGAATGACAACGCTTGATATTACCATGGAAACAGAGAGCTGATCATTTCATACAAAAATTCCAAATTACACAGGCGCAGTCGCTTTAATATAAATACCTGCATTATCAATATCTGTTTATGTAAATAAGGTGCTAGGGAATATGCTCGAACCAAAAAACCTACTACGCGTACTCCTGTTTCGAGGGAGGCATCAATTGCATAACACCATCATAGGTCTGAACAGCAACTATGCTAAATTGTCAGCAATATACTACTAATGGCTTACGAGGGAGACGTCCGTTTGGTGGGTCCCCAACGTCACCACCCTTCGCAGTCAAAAGCAGAACCTTTCAAAGAGTGATGAGCCAGCCGTGGCACGGGTTAAGGTGCTCAAACAGGGCAACCACCTGCCGGAGGACCAGGAGAGGAGCACTTCAGCAGCAGATACATGGACCGTGTTCTGCAGGAGCCTGGCAAGTGGAGATTCGCTCATTTGCATATGCACAGGCCAATTGCAAATTATCGAAATGTAGCTGTGAGAATTTACTGGCAGAAGCCCTTCACTATGTAGCACAAGTTGGCACAATGCCTCATCTCTAAAAACAAAGAATGCGTCTTGACACTGCAGAGAATTCTAACTCCGAGAACATGTGTCGCTCAGCTTTGTGTGCTACCATGAGCTCATTCCTGACAGAGTTCTTGTCTGGTGTAACAGCACATTATGAAATCGTGGTGTGATGGATAGACTTCTGCCCTGCATGAGTGCGAGGATGAGTAGAGGCTGAAGAGCACACTCAGCCCTCACACTTCTACACACCAAGAGCTAACACAATCATAAAGGTAAAACAGGCGCAGTTAAGAGATAAACCTCCTTCACCTTTTGTGGTAACGAGAGCCGAGGGAAGGCTATACTCTCAAGAGGGGTATGAACGTGGATCAGTAGCACCCAAACACCAATAATATCCACTGTAAAAAAGGAAGACATAATATGCCAAGATAGAGTACGTGGAGCACTCTGAATAATGAAACAGGTTAGAAAAGGCAAGACCACAATGTTCAAAAGGTTTGTCTTGAGCTTGCAAAAGAGATTTAAAATGACGTTTCCAGTCTCTGGGCCTCAAAGACCAGGTGTTAGGTGGAAACCTGTGCAGTTCCCTCTGGGACCACTGCAAAAGATTTAGGACTACAGGTGTTTGGCGGTGACCCCACTTGGTAGCAGTCTGTACCACACAGATTCACTTGGTAGCTGTGGCTGAGCAGTCAGACTTCCCTCAAGAAGAGTTGAGCAGTATGTGTAGTATACAAAATAGGGCAATTCTTCCCCGCAAGACAAGCAAACACGCAACAAGGCTTAGTGGAAAGATATTGATGTATTTATTTTTAACGGAACATCTAACAAGTCTAGGTTCTACCGGCACCACTTATTGTCAGACAGAGGTGTATACCTCAACCTAGATGACACTCTAATATTGGTTAGGACGGGAGAGAAAAAGATAGGCAGGTTATGAAATTAACACAGTTCAATACTTCATGGGCAAAATGTACGGTAAGAAGGCAAGAACCACAATAGATCATAAAGTTTAGAGGCCAGGCCCACTCGGAGAGAGGCAAGGCGCAATGTCCCAAAAAGTCTCTAGTGGAGGTGCATTCAAGTCTTTGTAGCAAATTGTTATCGGCAGATTGAACCAGTTCAGAACAACGAATGAGAAAAGCTTGGAGGCGACCCAACAGAACGGAGAGTTTTAAGACACCTCACTCGAACTGATCGAAAGGGAAGCCAGGCGGACACGGTACCTTGTTGTGGAGGGCAGCTCCGGCGGGGACAGTTGTTCCTGGTGGTGGATGCACGTCGGGTCTTTGCCAAGAGTAGAGATGATCTCATTGTCGAAGAAAAGTGAAGTCCGGTGCACTACCAGGGAAGAGACCAGCCGCGGAGTGCTCCGTCACAAGGCACCACCTTTTGGTCACGGTTCAGGGGTAGTGGCTATCCAGTTGCCGGGGTGCGTTGCACGGGCAATTCGACCACTGCGTCCTGAGGCGAATAAAAAGCAAAGGGGACTGGTTGTTCCCACCAGTCAGGGGAAGAGACTCTCCAGCAGGGAGATCTCCTCTGTCATCGGGAAGTGGTGAGTCGGTTTCGCAGGGCTCCACCGGAGGTGTCGTCGTGCAGGTCGGCTCAGCGTTACCCTCGTCGGATTTTTAGGTCCTGTGGCGATTTCTGAAGATCCAGTCCCAAAAGCCCTGCTTTTATGCAGAAAACCCCCATTCATTCAGCCTAGCTGTCAATCAACACATGCTAAGTGGTGAGCGGGAAGGCTCACCACTTGGGCCAATCACTCCAGAGTGCGACCGGAGTTGGCAAGGCAACTCGGTCCAGGGTGCCTAAACCCCCTCCCACACCCCTGTGGTAACCCAGACATTATGGCACCACTTTGGAGGGTCTCTGTACAGAGGCCCGCCAAAAGTGGAACAAAGGGCTCAACCTTTGGTTTAGGAGTCACAGAGACGAACACATACGCCATTTTACAAACCAAGTTCTGGCAGAAAATACCATCCGATAAACTTATTTATGATAAGTAGACCGGTGGTATGTTAGAGATTAACGAGAAAAAGTATCAATCTCCAACAATGGGACGAATCCCATAGGGTTTTGTTCGGGGTCGAACATAACAAGTAGTCTCCACTGCCACCAGCCAAAACTCGACGAGGCGGGACGGGACAGTGCCCCCTCGAGTAACAGACCCAGGAGTAATCGAATTACCCCTACTAGCACGTCCACAATAAGATGGTTTGTACTAGTTCTGTTAGTAAATTTAGGTCTAGTAAAGCCAATGGTGACTTTACATGCCCGGGGAGACAGTAGTCATTCCCCGGGTATGGAGACTATGGTGGGGGTCCGCTAGGATGCCCCAGTGCTACGGCACGTAGGGTGCGGTGTAACACACATAGAAAAACATATGAGACCCTATGGAGGAAAAGACCCCATAGCCCATGGAACACATTGACATTCAAAGGAATTACACACATACATGTCCAAGAGTGGGAGGAAAAGAGTCTCACTCTTGGCAGGATGGAAAAAACAAACTCCAGAAATCCAGCAAAGCTGCTGGGGGACTCACTAGGTTAGGAAATTCAGCCTAAACAGAGAATTCTCCCTAACACCAGGGGGGCAGATATCTATCATTAATACATTTGCAAATATCTTGGCCATTCAACAGAATCAAACCAGGTTTCTCAGAGTTGTTTGTGGGTTCTTTATGAGGATGCAGCAGTTATGGTGGTCCAGCGGTAAGTTGGCGTTGAATCTGGGTCAAACCAAAGTTATCTGTGGTCTTGAAGTGTGCTGTATGGATCACCAGATTGATCGGCGGTTAGGTGGTAGTTGAGCTGGTACCAGGTTGCACAAGCAAATCGATTGGGTGCAAAGGCTCTGAGGGCGCTGTTCATGGGACACCAGGGTTGAGTCAATTGACTTACAGGACCAGCAATGAGGAAGTTGGTGCTTTGAACAGTGACTTGAGCAATGCAATGTTGCAATACTTTGTTGGTTCGAACCAAGGCAGAGATGTGCCTTAGCTGGCGCATTGCGCCGCTGAACGCAGTCAAACAGAAAATGGCAGTCAAGAGAGCGATGAATGCCAAAGGAAGCTTCAAATGGTCCTGTAGGCTTGCTTGATGTCAAACATGCTTGAATCAGCTCACAGTGGGTCAGCACTGAAACTGAAGGATTTTGGCTGTTTAGGAATTCAGGCCTTCTGAGTCCCACTCCAGGGTCTCAAGGGCCAAAGCTAATTTTTTTCCCAGTCTCCCAAAACATGGGGGAGGCTGGAACACATCTTCATGGATCATGAAAGACAGTGTGGTCCTAGGCAACAGGGTGACAGGCAGAGATGCCGGTTTTGGTCCAGTAGCAGAGTTTACCCTTAATGCAGCTAGAGATAGTTAGGGGACAGAGCCTGCCTTGGAACACCTGCCTTCTCCTCACATTTCAAGGATGTAAGAAAGGGCTTCTCTCTCAGCACACTCCAGTGATTGGATTTAGGAGCTGATTCAAAGAAGTGGTGGGAGCCCCCATCTCTTAAAGGCAAAATCCCTCAGGTGATAGGACTAAAGCTAGCCTGCCTTAGTTGCCCAATCCCTGTTCTTGGAAGAAGTGGACTGTGTCCTTCTGACATCACACCCAAAGTACTTCTCTCTACAGAAGTGGAGTGGACAGGAAGGAGAGAGAGAGCCATAGAGAAAGAAGATAGTGAAAGTCTTCCTGAACTGTACAGAGCCCTCATGTCTACTCTAACCCCACTCCTTTCTGTTCTCACTAGCAGCAAAAGGTTTTAGAAATACAGCAACATTGTGTGAGGCTAATCCCTTTGAATGGGTGTGCTCCTTTGATGCATTGGCCCAGGACAGCTGCCTGTTGTGCGGTTGTCTTTGCCAGAGTGTGTTACCTGCCCTCACAAAGAGATTAAAGAAGAGGCCATTCAGGTTCTGGCCCTATCTTTTGGCATGCCCAGCCCATCTGGCCTGAAAACACATCACCTTCTATAGCTGAGCTGACTCACAGGTGCTGACACATGTGCATATCAAATTGGATGTGGCTGTAATAATGATGAGAATACCCTCCACCTTATGCAATTTAGCTATGGCTTATATTTATAGATTATTCTGCCTCTATAGATTATTCTGCCACTAGGAGGTAGACTCATGATTATAGGGTTTTGGACGCGAGATCCATATCTTAAATGCAGCCCTCGAGCTGCAGAGACTTGGACATCCCTATAGTGGTCAAATGGGCATCTGTTACCTCTGAACCTGCTTTGTGCTGAACTGGAGGCTTCCAGCCCTTTACGACGAAGTAGCAATAACCTTGAGATGGATAGGGATGCAGAAGTTACTCAAACATCAATAATCAAAATGACTGAGGTAGTTGGTAAAAGTATAACTGTTTTAATATCAAATATCTAAAACAGGGAGTACAACAGACATCAACGGACGTCTCAGCGTAAGATCTCTCAATGCATCTTAAAAAAAACATTCTTTTATAGCAAAAAATCATCATTGATGACATTAACTTACGTATTACTAACGTCATCCTACGTGGCAAACTACAAAAACCTAGTGGTAATTGTGATAGGTCCTTATGGAACTTCAAAGTATACGATCCATACCAGTCTAAGAGAGTGAAGAAAAGTGACAGGTTTCTTAACATCAGTGGGGCAACTAAGCCCTCCCCTAAAACAGGAAATTGCGCCTTGTTTCAAGTGAATTTATTTGCATTAATTTGCTTTGCAGGATCTCACTCGCCCTTGTTTACACGTGTTTCGGCCACCAAAGGCCTTTCTCAAAATAGGGCTTGTCAAATTAGTACTCAAATTAAACTGAAAAGCATTAACATAGCAATGTATTACATCATACATATTCGAAATCAAAAAATGGCAAATACATAATTACCCAAGTGGTGGTAGGGAGGCAGGAGAAACAAACAGGATGAGAGAACAAGAGACAAATGTGATGTAAGTAAGGTACAATACCTAATATTATATACTTAAAGACATAGGCCACTGAGCTTTTAGGTCCAGACTTACCCACTAGAGTGTTCAATAAGTCCTTACTCTTCACAATTATAAAGGGTTAGATCCCGTTGTGATCTGTCACATACGAAAAGACAAAGGAAGGAACAGTATATACCATACTTCTTTTAAGTTCCATTTTGTTATGTTTCCACAAATCTATTGAATGGCGTAGTTCGGAAAGGTCCTATTGGTTAAATGATCTAGTGTACTACAATTATGGGTAAATAAAATTGCGCCATATATCTGTCCAAGCCAATGGTATTACCCCAAATGCAACATTCTGTATAATCCGGACAAAACAGGTAAGTGTAACCATAAAAGAAAGTGTATACTTTGGTTAAATGCTCCAATGCACTACAATTGTGAGCGCGTGATAATACGCCATGTATTTTTCTAACACGAGCATGCGGTATTACCCAATTACAACATTCTAATATGTCCGGACTCTAATAAGAGTCATGTTACGAGGAAAATCCTCAACTAGATTGGGGGATGTGTGCTGTAAGCAGTACTTACTCGCCAGGTAGCAAAACAGTCTCTCGCGTCGGCTCCTCTCGATCTGAGCCCGCGCCATCTTGGGACTACTTTATGTGTCCCCATGGAAACTAGACACCGTAACCAAGCGCCTCAAGTTGTTGCTTGGCAACATGTCCGTAACGTTGCCATACCTTGTGCGCTTATGCATAGACTCAAAATCTCTCTCTTTATCGACTGCAAAACTAAATACAGTGTATAATTAGCTCAAAGTTATAAATTCACTCAAGAAATGCCTAAATGCCTAAGTAACAAATGATAAACAATACTCATTTGTTTCAGAAAAGTCTTAAAGGGGTATACACTTTAGCTGGTACCGGATCCAGATATCCCAAGTTAAGTACCCTAAATTCATGGCTATTCCATCTGCAGCAGAAAGAAGTGATGTTGATTCTCATGATACATTGATAAAATGAAACAACGTATTTAAACAGTTAGGTTCACCTTCGTTATAACATAATGTGATAGATGCCTTCACAGAAAAGATGCCATTTCAGCATCCAAATTCAGACCCCATATAGTCCCCTTGAAAAAACAAATGATTCTCGCTTCCGCCTGGCGCAATGCCCTCATTCTGTCACCACCCCTCTTATTCATAGTAACCTGCTTTATGCCGATAAACTGTATATCAGATTTATCATCTAGTTGGTGGTTCTTTTGCCAATGTGCTGCTATCTCCAGCAAATTTACACATGGACAGATATATGGCGCAATTTTATTTACCCATAATTGTAGTACACTAGATCATTTAACCAATAGGACCTTTCCGAACTGCGCCATTCAATAGATTTGTGGAAACATAACAAAATGGAACTTAAAAGAAGTATGGTATATACTGTTCCTTCCTTTGTCTTTTCGTATGTAACAGATCACAACGGGATCTAACCCTTTATAATTGTGAAGAGTAAGGACTTATTGAACACCCTAGTGGGTAAGTCTGGACCTATAAGCTCCGGGGCCTATGTCTTTTAGTATATAATATTAGGTATTGTACCTTACTTACATCACATTTGTCTCTTTTTCTCTCATCCTGTTTGTTTCTCCTGCCTCCCTACCACCACTTGGGTAATTATGTATTTGCCATTTTTTGATTTCGAATATGTATGATGTAATACATTGCTATGTTAATGCTTTTCAGTTTAATTTGAGTACTAATTTGACAAGGCCTTTTTTGAGAAAGGCCTTTGGTGACCGAAACACGTGTAAACAAGGGCGAGTGAGATCCTGCAAAGCAAATTAATGCAAATAAATTCACTTGAAACAAGGCGCAATTTCCTAGACTCCTTTCCATGCGTTTGCATGCTACTTGTTCATATATTAGACGGTTTTACCTGTGGCTTACCGTCAGTCCAGTGATCTGCGACAACAATATTGATTAGCTTTGAGAAGCGAGAATTTGTTGCACCCTTACCAAAGTAACAATAGTAGCCCAACAGACCAGCTGTAACCCTAAGCCCAGTCCACTTGTCTTCAACTCCCCTAAAACAGGTCACTATGAACGTCACTAAATATACAACATACCATTGGCAAAACAAACTATAGGACCCTTAATCACAAGGCCTCCTACCATTGGTTGGCACTCTAACCCCAGTCAGTACTTTTCCACCTATGTTAGCAGCACACATACTGGACTTCCAGGTGCTGGTGAGCTATTCTTCAATCATAGCTTCCTACCAATTAACATATTCATCTTTCATTACCTCAGTGGTCTGGTGTCAATTAAGGCTTTGAACTTGTCCTTGGGAGTGTTCCTTTGCTCTGGAGAATTCAGGGGAATGAAGGCACACTCTGCCCTCATGCATAGATGTAACCATCATGTTTGTCGAACCTCATCCTTCCACTTGACTGAAGACACAAAATCAAGCCCTAGTGTATTTAAAACACTATTTTCTAATAGACCTCTTACGTCTTCCTTGTTTTTGTCCATGCCTTGTGAACAAGAGTTTTGTTCTTTCACATGATTTGTATCCAATGTCTGCTCACCCCAGCCTGATACAGCCTTGGCTGCTTGGCTTGTCCAGCCACACCGTTCTGAGATACAATTTGTAATTCACTTGTTTTTTAACGGTGACACACTGGAAAAGAGGCCTTCTTTCTTTAGCCAAGCTCTGCTATAATACATAGTGGAAACATCCCTTCTTTACTCACTTCTATATATATATGTATATGTTGGTGCCTGCAGCAATCTATTCACTACATATCTAGCCTCAAGAATACTTTGTCTGCTTGCATTTCCTTGCATCCGTACACGTGTAGAAAGACTTGATATCTTCATCAGTACTGTAGCATAAGCGTCTTCATCTTGATCCCAAGATGTCACTTATCTTTCATAATTTTTTGATGTCTTATAGAATATCTGCACTCTCTTGTCTCTGCATTTCTTCTATATACATCAGCTTGGCTCTGTGTGACGCCACCATTCTCCCATTCCATTTATTGGTCCTGCTTCTTCCGGGATTTCATTCAAATGGCCATCATACTGTCTCGAATGCAGGTGTGGTTTCCTCAATGGGAACCTTGCTTCCAGGATTCTCTTCGGTATTGATATCTTCACTGGTACCGCACGTGTCTCACACTCAGGTTCCCAACATATACGCAATACGGGTAAGGTGGTTGAGGAGGGGGTACTTAGCTTCTTCTCTACAGTGCCACTGGTGGGGAAGGTGCTGCAAGTCAGGATACTGATGCAGCATGACACAGGTACCCACTATGCTTTTGGCATGGATTTTATGAAAGGTGAATCTGATTAGCACATTTCCGTTTCAGAGATGGAATTACCCACATAATGTTATTAATCTAATACAAATCAAAAAAGCCATGTCCCCCACACCATTGCGAAATGGCAATCTGTCACAGATGGGCACTAGCATTGTTCTGTATGATCAAACATTACACTGTCCCTTGTCATAATAAGAATCTGTTTTTGTTCTTTCTGTGACATCCACATAATGGGGATATTCCACAGACCGGCCGTGACATTCCCTGTTTGCCAATCTCTAAAAATATAAACATTTCTAAAATCCAGAAAGTGAAATTCAGTAAAGAAATAATATTTTTGGCCTATCAAGACAATCCCATTTTAATGCCCATTTTACAAGTGTTTGAAAAATATCCACTTTTATGCATAGCTGAAAAGGTAAAGCATTTTTCAATGGTACTTTTCCATGTATGTGATAGAGTGTACATAAAAATAAAATGAAAATACATTACAGAAATGTACTGTGTTACGATATGCTAGGTCACTTATAAAGCACTTATAACCCAGAGGTTTTAAGCACTGACCCGGGGATCGAACCTGTATTGATTTGTGTCGTCAGGCTTCCAAGGCAAGCACGTTGCCCCTGAGCTATCCTCCCATGACAGACTGAGTTGCCACAATTGAATACATTAACGTTGCTCCACTTTTGATTCCCATTTATTTGGGATTAAAGTTAAACAGGTTTTGCTAACAGCATATTCCATTTATACTTTGTATCTGTACAACACACATAAGTTAGCAACATTTTTAAACATAGAACAATTTAATTCTGTTATTTACTTAGTGGCATCGTTCCCATTTGAAACTCGTTTGTTCTGTATTTTACAGAAACTGCAAACAAATAGTCGAAAATCAATTTGCTCTAAAGTTCCCCCGTGAATTTATTGTGTTAATTCCAGGCAATCTATCTTTTCTATTAAAGAGAAATAATAGTGTGTGCAGTACTGCATAGTTTCCCTCAGTTACACTGGAGCCATAGGTCTGTACAGCTGGGCTAATTTCGATCTTGCTGAGGCATTCTTTGTTACTGCTCTTTTGAGTTCATTGCAAGCAATACATTGTTTACACGTTGTATAGGACATGCCATAAATGCATTGTCTATGCAGCCAGGGACACTAAATGCCACTGACATAAAGAGACTGCATTCATTTGCAACTTGCTGCAGATTTCCCTGTGTCACATCCTGCTTTGTTAATGTGTCTATGGTTGGGTTCAATAATGAGCCCCACCTTTAGAAGGGGAGATTGTGGATAGAAGGGGGTATGAGAGTCAGGAACATAGCCCTTCTGGGCTACCATTAATGTAAAGGGGCACTTTCCCAAATATGCTTGTAGATGTTACTTTTCTGATTCCTATCCAATAAGACAGCTTAACCACAACACCCCAAGTTCTCTCTTATGCCACTTCTTGGGTGTCAAAGAAAAGACTCACTATTTATTGTGTTAATTACTTGCTGAATGAGCTCTCTCCATTACAGTTAACTTAAAGGTGATCCATTTATAATCAACAATGAACGCCATGTATGCTGATTGTTTATACTGCAACTCTTATGAACTTCGACTGAAAACTCCAGGCATAGCTGCACTGATTTAGAAGTTGTGGGCTTACTGTGCATGTGATGAATCAGCAATTTGGACTATGACAAGGAACCCCAAACGCAGGGGTGTTGCTAGGTCTGCAAAAGATCTGGGGCTATGCTAATGTCAGGACTCGGGGCTGGCCAGCCATTTGATTGTAGCCCCTGAGCTTCTATGTAGGGATACAGCCAGAAAACTGGGGGCTATAGACCCCTCAATCCCCCCCGCCCCCTCGAGCCCTGCCAGCACCTTCTTCCAAAATTCAAAGCCTGAGTACCTTAACTCTGGTGTTATATCAGTATTTCTTTGTGTTTTCTCCAGACCTGGCTTGCAGTTACCACAAAAAACAAGCATATGGCGATAGAAACTGCACAGACCTGAAGAGTTACCACCAAGAAAGGTCAAGATGACGAAATACCACTTCATAACATTAGTTTCTTCCTACACATGAGCAGGTCAACATTGTGAGGACTGATAAGCGGGAGGACAGCTAGAGTCAACAAGGCCAATCAAGGCCAGAAAATAGAAAGAGCAACAGCTAATCAATTACAAGATCTGTTCACAGGGAAATTGAGTGGAAGGTACATAAGAACATATGTTCCACTAAAAACACTCTGAGCATTTGGAAGAAGATTCATCATTGAACCAGTGGTAGAGAAGGCCTTGGAGACAACTTCCTTACTGATATATCCAAGGTGCTGCCCAAATAATTTGGAGAGAGCCATTGGCAATTGTATTAGAAGGATTCATTGTGTATAAAATGTATAGGTGCAGTGGGCGGCATTGAGAGTTCATTTCATTCAGTTCAGTTCAGTTCAATGGGGCTGTCTGAACCATATCTCCCAGCTGCTTGGGTCTAATACATCTGCATTACTTCTTGCTTGGTGTTCATCCCTTTCTGATCATTTTTTCTTTCCTGGGAATGCTTTTGGACAGAAGTCCCCTGGTAAAATACCATGAACATCAACTTATCAAAGAGCCAACCTGTAAAATAAATCTCCATTGAATAAAAGTGCTAAGTTTGTGGGCTGGCATGCGCACAGCAGTTCAAGAAAAACACATGCAAGCAAAATGTGTAATATTTTCAAGTCCCCTAAAACCAAAGCTGACAAGGCCTGAGATGATCAATTCAAGTATCAGAAAATGTCCTCCAACATTTGCTGGAATGCTAATCTGAGGAGAAAAAACAGAAGTTCAAGAATGAAAAACAGATTTGCATTTATGTTTTTTATTTTCTCCAAAACAAAAAATAGTTAGGATTAGGAGACCTACAAATGTTGAGGAAAATGGACTGTTGGTAGGGGTTTCATAAGCCAATGCAATATGAACTGTGGTGTTTTATGAACATAGGCTAATTAAAAGCTGCAATTTATACTGTGGCCAACTTTAAATGGTGCAAGCACTAAATTCTGACAGAAAGGAATACTTTCAACTCACAAAGATCCTAAGCCCCCAACATGCATGATGGCAGGACAGATAAGTTCCCTTCCCAAGCTAATAAACTCTTTGAAGCTGACCACTGCTGATAAGGATCCTTCTTCAAGCAGTCAAAGCAAACCAGACTATGCTTTAAAGTCTTATTGTGGAGTTGTATTACTTGCTCAGTGTATATGTTAAGGGTGAACAATTTAAAAAAATTAAGTTATTCAGATGAATCGTGTTCCTGCTCAGTCAAATGCATTAACACCATCATACAGGCCTTCCTGAATGAAAGAATGTACCAATTGACAGGACTGAATGTCTAGAATATTCTGAAGAGGAGACAGAAGTAGCAGCATAAAACCACAGACATTCCAATTACAAAGGCTCTAATCATCACCCAGACCCCGACCAATAAAGACCATAGCAACAAGGCCTGAGTCAACAAGAGCAGATTTCCAGCCCTGAACCAATAGAAAATTACCATGTTGATAGTCTTTGTATCTAGGAAGAAGAATTGTAATTGTAATGCCATATTTTTGTATGAAGGAGTACACTCTTTTAATGTATATTGCATTAACTATATCACCTGTATCTCTGGAACCAAACATCTCAGAGAACCCATTTAGGTGTCTAAGCATTCAGCTGAAAATCTTCCATTAGATGGACATTTATTTGTACATGTAGTCTGTTATGTTGTGATGGAAAAATAATTTGAATATAAATGGAAGAGTGAGTTAAAGAGAACAATCTATCATTCAGTAATGATGTGTGTTATTATGATAAAACTTGTACAGATTGATTGGTGGCAAAGAGAGCGAATATGATGAGCCTTTTAGTAAAGTGGCCATATGTGTAGAAACCACTGTAAAGACTGGAGAGGGGTATCTGTGCTCCTGCCCTCTATATGTCATAGCAGAAGCACAGAGAACCCCAGCCAAGCTTCTCTATATGGTAGCAAAGGACAAGCAACCAAGGCTAAAGCTCTCAGGAGGTGATGTAGGCTGGTTCTTAAGTACAGTGTAGTCCCCAAGCCCCCCACAAAAGAATGTCCACACACTGTGGCATGTGATAACACAGTTCATTATATAAATAAGCTTCAAGATGTATGCACAATTATTTGCACACTTTGTACTTTGGAAAATCTGATATGCAAATATATACAATATCTATGTGGTAGCACTCTTAACTATTGACTCCTTTAAAATGCTGACAGTTTCTAATGGCATACAAATCAAACAGTAATGTGTATCAGCATAGGTCATAGGAAGGAAGACAAGTTGTGTTAAACAATGGCAGAATGTTATCGCCCTCTACCAAGGTACAATTCTGAGTGAGGTTCCCGCCACTTGGGCCACCTGTAATAAAGCATATTAACAAGCCCAGTCCATATAGGCTTAGTCTTGTTTCCTGGTCAAAAATGTTCCTCTACCCTAATGTATTTGAGTTAGCAGATTCGTCAATGGCTCATCGAGGAATTCCTTGTGAGCTGACACCTTTTAAAGCAGGAGCCACTGTTGTTGAGATGGCGTGAGGAAAATTTGAACACTATTGTTTGGTGTGCAGCTTCGAATTCTGCGGTGCTCGTTGACGATCGATCGTGGACGTCCTCCATAGACAAGGCATGCGGTGTACCCAGATGACAGAGTTTGGTGCCGCAAAGAGAACTCAGTGATGAGCCTAGGCCCGGCAGCGGGTGTCTTGTGTCAGCGTTGGCGTCGTACGTCGAGACTCGACCACGGCTAGAAAATCACTCATCTGCGTCTTTGTGTACTTCATGTGGTGGGAAATCCACCGACGGATTCTCCTCGATCGTCAGCGACCTCGACTATCTCTAGCAGGAAAAAAGCAGTTTACGATGATGCCAAGGGAGTCCTTGAATGAAATGTTCTTAGGCAATGGTGGAATGTTGTTGCTCCAGTCGGTGAGATCACGGCGGTCCTCCGAACCATGGGTGACAGTGATTGTGGTTGACTGCCTCAATGTCCTGGTGCTTACTTCAATGTTTCTTAGCAGACCCCGTCTCCAGTCAACAGCTCTTTGGGACTGACCTCTAGGTTGCCTTGATGAAGATCAGCCTCTGCACGATTTTCCCTAGTATCTCAGGGAGAGGTCTCCTAAACAGGTTCTCTCTTGGATCAGCCCTTGACAGACATAGCAGCTTTCGGATTTTGTCAATGGTGAGTAGCAGCAAACCTTCTTTTTCAGCTGGGCTTCAAGGGAAAACAGCTTCATGTTTCAACTTCAGCTTCTGAACAATTTGGTAAGTGAGAGGTACCCAGATATACAGATATGTCCCTCATTCACACTGCTGAGCTAAACTCAGTCAGCCAATCAGTCAGAAGGGCATTCCTGCAGGAAGGCAGCCAATCAGGCTCACAGTGCATTCAGACCATTCACTTCCGCCCAGACACCCATAACAAGAAATGTAGATTGGGGCAAGCACCCAACATTTCAGCACACCACACTGCATTCATGTCCGTTTCAGGCAGGGCTGTCTCATTTGTTGTGTCACACACATACATTATAGACACCCATATCATGGAATGCATATTGGTCACACACTCCATTCATAAAGGTCCCACCGCAAGGGTATACACACAACATACAGTCACTGTGAAGGCTCCAGCCAGTCTGGTCTGGACTTCCCAAAAATACCATATATGGTTCTTCCACCCAACAGCCAGTGAGGGGAAGGGACCCAGTCAGAGCTTCACAGGACTTTGGGAAAAAAAAGTAACAGGTAATAGAAACCTAGAGGCCACAGGGACCATCTTGCCTCCTATCACAAATCCACTGATTCCTATGGCAAGGCCTGGCTATCCCAAAATGGAGTCAAATCCAGTATAGGGCTGCCACCAGCCCATACCCTGCTCTGGGCCACACACAGGTGCCCAAAAACATATAATAGGAATACAGTATTGAACCCCATCCCATAGGTGCCATAAGGGTATCCCAAGGGTCTCAGTTCACCACAACCAAAAATAGAAGAAGAACTGCACTGCCAGAAGTCCGAACTGGGCTCCTGTTAAAAAAACAACTGATAACACGCATGATAAGGGAGTACAGGACAAGGACATGAAGGCCCTTTCCCTCCAATGCATTTCCAGTATCGCAACCACACATTTAGAATTTGGCAATATTTCATGCAAGAAATCCATGAGATGACATCACATTAAATCGAAGGGAAACTGAGTTGACAAGTTACTTCCATTAGACTGCCCTCTTTATTAATATGTACAAGGACTGCAGAGGGGTATGTCTACTGTGATGTCACTTTTAAAACACTGTCCCATCACATACATTCACCAGTTTGATTGGGGAAAGTATACACACCTCAAAAAGGTTGGGGTTTCTGTTCAATAAAAGGTCAAACGCTGACAGACCCAGAGACTCACTCATGGCGATTCACTAACAGACTCACTCTCTCACTCACTGGCTGATGGAGAGAAAGAGGAATTGATACCAACAAGAAGAAGAAGGAATAGATTGCTTTAGTTTTGGACCAATTCATGGATTATCAGCAGAAACTGTAAGTGAGAGATCAACAATGGGGGCTGTTCTGGCGTATAACGTTTTCTGGGGACTACTGTTTAACTTGAGTAGGCTTAGGTCGTTTCTATTATGTCAAGATAGATACAGAAACACTTTGGATGTGGAAATGCATCAAAACAAGTTTCAGACACAAATAGATTTTAATCAATCAGCTTTTTAAATTTATTTTAGCTGCTGGATGCATTTAATAATCATCCATCAATAGTTTTTTTGGGGAAATAAGTATTTGTTGAAAAAAACACAATCTGAAAATACAAAAAATTCATTCACAAGAACAGAGTTTGCAAGGAGGTTAATTATTAGTATTAACTTTTCCTCAAGCAACTGTTTATAGCAAGATAAATTGAAAAATAGGAAAGTGTTTTGAAAGAAACACTGTGAAACCACCACCTATAGTGACAAGTTATAAGCATGTAGTCCATACATAACAACCAAGACAAAATGAATGAGAAAACTCTTGGTTATTGTAGCCAGGCTGGAGGGTGACCTAACAAGTGGTCGATGTCTAGATATTGATCAAAGAAGATGTTGGGACCAGAAGGATTATGGAGGTGCTGGTCGGTAAGACGTTTTGGCTAAGTGCCTTCATCTTGGGCCTGGGATAGGTCTCCCTAAAAAATAGAGACAGGGGGACTCTCTTAGTGACTGAATTGAAAGTTTAAAAAACTTTTGTTTTGTTAAAAACACAAGACATAATAATTCAATAAAAATGGTACACCACTATGAAATCAGGGACAAGGGAAACTGGCGACTGACCTTAGGGGCTGCAGAACTCCCTGGAACTGGAAATACTGTGAATGGTATAAAATGCCAAATGGTTTAGGCTTCTGGCAACCGGCTGTGGATGGCTGCAAGAATCAAAGAACATGTAGTTCTAGGTGAGTATGCTGCTAATGACGATCAAAGACAGAAAAGATTGACCCAAGTGTACAAGAAATGGCATGTGCTCACCTTGCTAGGTTGCAACTGTGTGGTAAAACACAGGAAATGCGCAGGGTGCCGGTAGAGTGGCGACTGTTCACAAGGACACGGAGCCAGCACGTAATGGTGGCTGGATGGGTCTTATTTACCAATATTTGCCTGTAGTTATCCTGTGAAAAAACACAACAAAATGTGTGCGCCCGTTAAATAAAATGGTGATTTAACGGTTTAATGGTAAGGATTGGGACTGAAATGAGTGGCAGAGTGGGGAAGAGCATTTACCTAGAAATTGGAATAACGGACAAACTGTGTCGGTAGAGTGGCGACTGTTCACAAGGACATGGAACCAGCACGTAATGGTGGCTAGATGGGTCTTATTTAACCAATATTGCCTGTAGTTGTCCTGTGAAAAAACACAACAAAATGCGTGCGCCCGTTAAGTAACATGCTACGAATAAGGACTGAAAAGAGTGGCAGAGTAGGGAGGGGTATTTACCTGGAAATTAAAGGAAGGAAGGGTAGACAGCCGCTTAATATGAAGATGTGTAATTATCTGCTGAAGTATGTGGGGTCTATCTCGTTTAGCCCGGTAGTAGTGCTTTTCAATTTAAAAATCCACCATGCTTCTTTGTGGTTGAGTGAGTTGGTGGCATTACTTGTATTTGGTACTGAATCTGCTATGCACCAGAGGATATCGTCTGGACCATGATAGTTTTCAATATAATGTTGTACCATTGGGGCAGTGGCAGATTTACATCGGATTCGAGATCTATGTTCTCCTATCATTTTGTGGATTTGCCTAGTTGTTTGGCCAACGTAACGTAACCGCAAGGACATTCAATAATATAAATTACATTTGCTGTTTTGCAATTTGTAAACTGTCTGAGTTCCCAATCTTTTTCGCGATCCTAAATGAAGACATTTTCCTGGTAAAGCGACATACTGTGCAGGTGCCACAGGGGTGATGACCTCTTATTTCCCGCATATTCCAGAGCGTTGATCGTTGTGATTTCTTCTCCAGTCTTGCGTGTGATAGAATGTCCTTCAAATTCTTGGATCGTTTGAGTGCCATTCTTGGTGTTTTCTCTTCTGGCAGGCTTAATTGTACCAGGGGCCAGAATTTTTTCAAAATCCCTTTAAGCTTGGTTGTGTCAGGGCCAAAAGTGGAGACAAATGTGATGGTATCCTCTTGGTCCGGGTTTTTCATTTTGGGTGTTAATACACTTTCCCTAGGTGTATATTTGGCTCTTTTAATGGTCCGACTTACAAGTTTTCTGGGATATCCTCTTTCTTGTAGTTTATGTTTGAGTTTTATTGCATGCTCTTGAAAATTACTCATTTCAGTGCAATTTCGCCTTAGTCTCAGGAATTGGCCATATGGGAGGTTTTCCCTTAGGTTCTGTAAGAGGATTCAATCCAGCACTACAGCTAAGTCAATGCCTAGTCTGGGATACTGAATGGAAACCCTTATTGATATATCTTTATGTCCAGTTCATGAGTTCTGGATGACTACCCCTATATAACACCCCTCTCTTGGAACCTCCCTGACCCC
The DNA here is from genome assembly GCF_040938575.1 of Ambystoma mexicanum. Taxonomy (NCBI): domain Eukaryota; kingdom Metazoa; phylum Chordata; class Amphibia; order Caudata; family Ambystomatidae; genus Ambystoma; species Ambystoma mexicanum. Next base: position 1,510,683,522 of record NC_090937.1, on the reverse strand, counting down.
ACTGAGCCAAGAAGTAGTTCTGTTTTGCAAGTTTAAACTGTTTATTTGAGAATGTAAACAATATATATATATATCACACTTTATAATAAATTAATAATTAATATCACACTTCAGAACATGAGCAGTTAACAACAATGGGTAATGTTCTACTAATAAACTGATTTGATTACCCAGGAGTAGTATAAAGGATGAGGTAGCACGCTTGGGAATAGGAACAGAAGAATAAGGTGGTAGCGAATGCTTTATCTAGTTTCAGATGGATGCAATGTTGAATGAAAATGCAATACAGAAAATCCTCAATATGATTTCAACAAAACAATGTAATCACTTTTCTCTGGCAATCCACTCCCCCCCTTATGCAATGTAAGGAAACGAAGAGGAGAGCACACAGTTCTTAGAAATGCAATCAAATGTAATTCAGTTCACCCCAGCAAGCTTATACAACAATAGGAGTTTTGAAACACAGGCAAAATGCTTTGAATATGGTGACAATGCTGCGAGAAATATGCTGAAAATACTTTTAATTCCCTTCAGGAGGTTCAGGGTGAGTGGTATCTAGTTAATATGAGTTCAGGCTCACTTTAGCAATGATTCAGAGATGGTGATTAAGAGGCAAACGAATTTTTAGCAAGGAAAGAGATGACTGCTGATGGTTACACGTGGCTGGATTTTTAACCAAATCGCAAATCGCGGTAAAATTCGCAAGTGCGTGAATCGTGATTACGGCAAAAGTATAACGAGTAGCAAGTCGCTTGTTGAAAAGCTGAGATTCTAAGCTTTCAGAGGAAAGTTAACCCAAGTTCCTAGCCGAAACGGTTCCAGAGATACGGACGATTAAATAAGGTAGTTTTTCGGATTTGAAATTTTAAAAGTTCAAAGCGACAGGTTACAGCTTGCAGCTAGAAAATTACAGGTGACAGTTCTACTTAGGTTAAATAGATTGAATTATATTATATTAAACTAAGGGATAGGTTCTGAGATTTGCTGAGTACTCACAAGAGATTTTGCACAGGAAGGCGACTTTGTCACGGATCCGGTCACTGCGCACAGCACTTCACAGCGATCTTGTCTCCGGTTCCGAGTACAGCTCTGCTTTCTGGGTCACCGGCACTGCTCCTGGATCTTGGGTTCTGCTGGTCTGGTCTAGCACCGGTCTGCACGGCTCCTAGTCCCGCTTTCTCCGGACACAGCAATGTTCTAGGCAGGGAATTCAAACAGCTTGCCCGGCTGTTGATAGTCTGCAAATGATTTTTGGGCCTGCTGACCAATACTTTTGCTTGCAGTGGGCCCTCTTGGTTCAAAGTTCTGTAGTCTCTGTTTAGCTTGGAAGTCTAAGTGTAGGATCTCTGGATGTGAAGTCGTCGGTCAGCATGCTCCGCAGCAAATGGAATTGAATGTCTCTACCTGTCCCAGCAGTCTCTTTTTATGTGTTTTGAAAGTGGGTGGAGAGGCTAGCTTTCTAGGCCCAACCCCTTCAGAGTTCTGATAGGTTGGAGAATTCTTTGCGTTCTCACTGGAGAACAGGATTGTGTGTCAGCATGATGTCATTTAATGGCTTGCAGAAAGGACACTCCCCTGTCAAATTACACACAAATCTATATTTGACCTAAATACACAGTGGTTTGAAATAACATGCACCCATCACGGATCACGTGAGGTATACTCTGTTCAAACTCTGATGTTTCTAAGAGCTCGCATTCAGAACTGGCAACATTTTGCGTTTTTTAACTGGTTTTGCAATATTGGTTTTTCATTAAAAATTATACACATATACACGGCCTGTCCATACATACTCCAGTAAATTCCCATGTCTCTAGCTTAAACACAGAGTCTGTGGTGTCAATAAATAGTGGGGTTTTGCCCCAGAACATCACACAAATTCCCAACGCGTCTTAAAACGTGCACAGAAAAATCACAAGAATGATGGTATCATTTAAATAATTTTGACAAGTCTGCACTGTGAGTTATACATCTTTCTTAGAATCATATTCTGGCCAACAGGGGTGTGTCTTTTCAGGTCACATGGTGTAGAAACCAGTTTATCCAGTTTCTGCCAAGCTCAGAGACCCTGCCCCTCCCAGCTTCTGCCAAGAGGAAGCTATTTTACGGCCCCCAATATAACATTTGCCTGAGTCAAGGAAGGGCTTTGTTCAAAAGGAAGCCATTTACGACCACCCAAATAAACCATCTGCCTGGGCCCTTTCTTTAGTTTTTTGCAATCCCCTGGTAATTCAATCAGAGAGTGTGTGACCTCCTTTTGGCAGGAGCAATAGAATGCAGCCAGGCCTGGGAATGCATCTGTTGGGCAAGCCCCCACTCCTGTCGGGGGTAGCTGTCTGGCAGAATTCCAGTTTCCTTAAGCCAGGTTTCAGGTAAAATGTCACTTTTTGTTCCCCAGTTTAAGTCAAGACAATTTTTACATATGCAGCTAGAATGCTGATTCTAAGTTCAAAACTGTGACATTTTAACAGTTACAAACTATGTGACACTCAAAAGTAGGTCACTCAGTTAATTTAAACATTTTCGATTTTTGGTAGTTTTAAATCCAGTTTCAGTTAGGCTGCTGCAGACCTGCAGAGCTCAGCCAGTCTTGTTATGAACATTGTTTTGGGGCTCTTCAACTTCCCAGATTTAGTATGCACACATACTTCATTCTGCCAGATGTCCGCTGGTGTTCAGTGAGATTTTTGGATGTGTTGCAATATTTGAAAATAGGCATTTTGAGCTGGCATTCAGAGAAACCAAAGGTAATTTTAAAGTGTGGTTTTTCCTTTGGCACACATTTCACTCATGGCACCCCGGCCCATCCTGCTCGCACTGGTGGGTGGCAAGTTAGGCAACCATTTTAGTGTGCACAAACTTTGTGGTTCTCCTGGATTTTGGCGCACATGTGGGCTTTTTGGCCATCTTGGATTTTCTAAGCCCACAGCACCAAATGTTGCAGCATGATAGCTCAAACGTGGGCCAGGACACCCAACAGTTCCTTGGGTGATGGCTTGTATAATGAAGTAGGGTATTTCTCTCAGTCTCCTTTGTGAAGAGGTCGCATTGCAATTTGCCATTCTTGGGTAAAATGGTCAGATCCAAAAAATTGATGGCACTTTTGCTGTTTTGCATTGTGAATTTTATCTCTTGGGTCTGGATATTGATCCACTCAAAAAATGAGGTAATGCTGTTTTCATCCCTGTTCCAAATAAGGATGACATCATCAATGTACCTAAACCAAGAGGAGATTTTGTCTTGAAACGGGTTAGAATTGTCTATGACATATTGCTTCTCAAATTCTGCCATAAAAATTATTGCCAGACTCGGGGCAAATGCAGCTCCCATTGCCGTTCCGCTTATTTGGAGATAGTATTCGTCATCAAATGTGAAGAAGTTGTTGGTTAGTGCAAGTTCAAGTAGTTCCACTATAAAGTTAGTGGGAACTCTTGTCTGGGTCATGTAGTGGGTAAGATGTTGTCGGATGCACTCCACCCCTGCTTCTTGTGGAATGTTAGTGTAAAGGCTGACTATGTCCATGGTGACTAGGAGTTCCTGCTCACTGTTGAATTGGCGTCCTTCAAATTTGGAGATAGTAGACATGGTATCTCTGAGGTACGTGGGTGTTTTCTGGCTTAGGGGTTTCAAAAGGTAGTCTATGAATTTGCAGATGGGCTCAACAATTGACCCACAACCTGACACAATTGGTCTGCCTGGAGGGTTTTGGCTATTTTTTATGAAGTTTTGGTAGAGCATAGAAAGCTGGTATTCTGTTTTCTGAAGTGTTCAGGAAAGTTTCTTCACGCTCTGTGATCCACTCATGCTCAAGTGCAAATCTAGTAGTTTCCTGGATTTTGTGTTTTATGGCGGCTGAGGGGTCTTTTCTTAGTTTTTTGTAGTTACCTTCTTCATTTAATAAATGCATCACCATTTCTTTGTATTGTGTTATTTTCTGAATCACAATACCACCTCCTTTATCGGCTGATTTTATAATCAAGTCTTTGTTTTTGGCTAAGCTAATTAAAGCCTTGTGTTCACCTGTGGTTAACTGCTGTTGATTGGTTGGTAATTTCCTTATTTCTTTTGTAATACATTTTTCAAATGTAAGCAAGGAGCTGGGTATTTCGTTTTCCGTAGGATTAAAGGTGGATTTTATTCTTAGTCCGGTGTCATTTTGTTCTGGGTGAAGGTCTTTATCCCTGAAGTACACTTTCCTTCTGATACTTCTGAAAAGGTTGGATAGTTCAGCGTCCAGTTTGAACCACTCAGTATGTTCAGTAGGTACAAACGATAATCCTTTGGTGAGGATAGAGATTTCTTCTTTCGAAAGCACATGTCCTGATAAATTGAATATTGGTATTTCAGTTAGAACCTGCAATTGGTTCCCCTCCTCTGGTTGCGTGGTCCCCACTGGGGGTAGTTGAAAAACTGCATTGCCTGTGGGTGCTGATGCGGCCCCCAGTATGCGCCTCTGGGGGCCATTTGCCCTAAAAAAGGCATCTGATTTGGAGGTTTATATTGTCCTTGTTGTCTGTTTTTGTTCCTGTTTTGACTTGAATCTTCTGATGAGGAGTCAGAACTTGAAGTGTCTGAAAAAGAGACCCATTTACGTCTATTTCTGGTGGCCGAGGTTTGGTTAGCCAGTCTTTCCTTTTCCTTCTTGTCCTTATATTCTGCTGAGAGATAAGGATAAATTAGTTCTATTTTGAAATTGCTTATGTCCTTTGCTAATTTTTTATGTTTTTTCTCCAATGTGGTTGCAGTAAATTGGTCAAATGCTTTGTTGATTTCTTTCAATTTATCTCTGGCGTTGGACAGACTGTTGTCATTAAGGAATTTTGTTTCCTCTTCCTTGAGGTCTTGTTGTATTTTTGTGTGGATGCGTTGAGCTGTTGTTATGGTCAAGGCCATTAGATCCCTACTGCATTTTGTTGAGATTTTACTGAAACCCAGCATATATTCCTTGTCCTCAAGGAATAATGCTGGTTCATTTCTGACCAGCAGACCCATTGGTACAAGGTTTACTCTAAGGTATTCCCTGGGGAAATGTGCATGTACTTCCGTGCGGAAGCATTTTTTCTTTAGATTTAACAAAACGTCTCCTGAGGCTGTGGAAGCAATATGTTGCTGTGCTCCTACCAAGTTGAAGAGGGATGGCCCCTCTATAATGTTGTCTATTTCTTCTTCCGTAAAAGATTGCATTTGGTTCATTATGTTAACGTGGGAGGTGTGTGCCCTGGGGGGCCAGGTCCCGTGTATTCCCTTGTTGGGTGTAAATGTGTAAAAGCCTAAAAAATGAGGCACAAATGCTACAGTACAAAAACAATTTAAAATATTCCCTATTATAGCATGGTGCTATATCTCAATACTGGTAACTGGAGGGATGGCCCAACTACGGCAGAACATTGGGCTGGAAATACTAGATCAACAATGGGGGCTGTTCTGGTGTATAACGTTTTCTGGGGACTACTGTTTGACTTGAGTAGGCCTAGGTCGTTTCTATTATGTCAAGATAGATACAGAAACACTTTGAATGTGGAAATGCATCCAAACAAGTTTCAGACACAAATAGATTGTGAAACTGTAAGTGAGGCCTACCGGGAGTTAAAGCCTCATGACTTGTTCAGTGCAAGTGACAGCAGACAGCTAGCTGGTGGAGGAAAGCTGCTGCCAACTTGCTGACTGATTCCCACCTGTGCCTAGAGGAGGATAATTGAAGAGGTCAATAATAGGGTGCACACCTGTTTGTGATACAGCCAAAAGAATTCCGGATGAGAGTATCATCGAAAAGGGAAGTAACCTTGTAAGGAGCCATCCTATAAAATGGAATTAGAGCACATCCTGGCCCCTATTATTTGTCAGTACTGAGGGGTGGGAATAGATACATTCATTTTGCATCGCAGTAAACTTAGGGACCGTTTCAGAAGTGTATGTGCTTCTGTAAAATATCTATATTGATAGATTAAGTCCCATGGTGTGTATACAGAGAGATTCACCAGAACGTTTTCGCCGGTCATGACGATTAGCAAAGAATAACTATTAGAAGGGGTTGAAAAGGTCATCTTACTCTTTGCATACCTAAGATAATTTAAGTAATTCCTGGGTATACCATTAAGAAGAATATTGTTATTTATGGGGCAGTTGCTCATGACAAAAGGGAGAGGGTAAAATATTCACTGTCCATTTCTTTCCCCGGTTCAACATGCTTATTGAAAGGGAGAAATGTACATTTCATACAGTAATTGAATAAAAGCCATTCACATACACAAAGATCCAGTGGTTTCTTGCAATTTAGTTTAAAATGCTGTTGAAATTGAGACATCTTTATCGAATAAGGGGCTGGTATTTTGAATGAAGAGGAAGTAGCAAGAAGTGGATAGGCAAAGCTATTTTAACTAATGTGTTGTTTTCACAAATGAAAGATTACTCCTGGGCTCTGATGCATCTAATCTGTAATGCCTGCATGCTCACGGTGAATTAAATGCACAGATACCTATGGTGAAGTGTGTGTTAGTAAAGTCTCTATTTCCATAACTGTAGCATTGGGAACCGAAGAGACTAGTGTGTTTATTAGTTCTCATCATTAGCCTTGTTTATCTTTAAACTGATTTCAGTATATCTATTTGTTAATAAGTAGACCTTCTGCGTGTGGCAGGGTATCACCTTCTTCTGAGACTGCAGAATCTGTTATTGTTCCAAACAGTGCTGCTATTCATACTCTCCATGCTAGCAGGGTGCTCACTTCTTCTTCCCCACACTTGCTACATGCCTTCTGCCATACCACCGTTTCAGCCTCCGCCCATTTTTGCAAATCCCGCCATCAGGCCTCCACCCGTGGTTTATAGCACTGCTTCCAGCCCATGGCAAGCCTTCGTTTTGCGAGCACATATGCCAAGTCCTTCAATTTCCCAACATGTTTAAGTTTCCCTGGTCTGGGAAACCCTCCCAACAGGCAGGCCCAGGCCGTATCTATAGTGAGCGTGACCCCTTTGTCCGCTAGTTTTTGTGCCACTTCTCCCCAGAAACTCTCAGTCACTGGGCAAGACCAAAACATGCATGTCATATCAGCATCTTCCTTATCGCATTTTGGGCACGCTTGTCGTCCCGCATTTACAAACTTCGATATTCTCATCGGGGTCATGTAAGCTCTGTGCATTATGTACAACTGTATTTGTTGTAATCTGGCATTTCTGGACACCTTCTTGTGGTATCCCATAGCACACTCCCACATCCCATCTTCCATCTGTGCTCCCACCTCTGTTTCCCAATCCAGCCGCAAATGCGTCAATTCCTTCCCAACCCGAGTCATCACCATCTCATACAATCTAGAGATCTCATGCCCTCCTTCTGATATGTCATATATTGTCCCCCTAGTGGCGTCTGGCTCCTCCGCCAATACAGTCTCAGGCCAGATCTTACGAATATTCTGCACCAGCCTTAGATACGTGACATACTGGCCCCTATGCAAGCCCGCCTCTTCCCCTAATCCTTCAAAATCCCTAATGGCCCCCTCTTGCCAGAGATCCCCCAATGTAACGAGCCCGACTGACTCGCAATAGGTCCTGATTATCATCCTTAGTTGTTTGTCTCCCCCTGCCAAGGCCACCAGCGGCACCTGCGGGGAACACGGGTACGGGTCCTCCATCATTCGACATACGCTACGCCACATCTTCCACCCAAGCAACATCATACCCGGGCGCTCCTTCATTTCTGACCTAGGCAACCAAATAATTTCCTTCAGGTAAAACGAAGTGCAGTCCTGTCCAAACAGCCTAAATTCGGGAGTTACCTCATCAGAGAGCCATTTGACCACATATTGCAACTGGCCAGCTACATAATAGGCCTCATAATTGGGCAACTCAATACCCCCTAAATTCTGCAACTTCCATAGCGCCACTCTATTCCGAGTGCCATGTCATAGGAAGTCTCTGCACATACTATTCAGCTTGGCAAAACACTTCTTAGGTATCATGTATGGAATATTGCTGAAAAAATGTAAGAGCCTAGGTAGGACCACCATTTTGAGCATCGCCTCCCGCCCATCATCGCCAACGGCAACTTCTCCCAAAACTTCATATTCATACAGTTTTTTCCCACAGCCACCTCGGTGTTATGCAAATGTTCCTCCTCTACCATGTGATACACATCTATTCCGAGGTAGCGGAAGGAGCCAACCGGCTGTCATGATCTCTGCTTCCAAAAGATCAGGACTTGCCCGACTCCCTTGGAAGCAGACCCATAACCCCGGTTCCGAGTGCAAGCCAGTCCCAATTGGGACCTTTTGGACCCTGTCCTGGCACCAGTGGCACCAGGCTCATAAAGATGCCCAGTCCCAGCGCTGGAAGCGCCGGGCTCATAATGCTTGGGTGGACTTACCTGCAGCAGACCATGCTGCTTACTTACCTGCCAGTTGAACCCCTGATCCTCTTCTGTTTGGGACTACTTTTCCTGTTGGGTGGGGCAGGAGCCACTCCCTAGGTTCAGAACACTGGAACTCTTCTGGAAAGCAGGAACTCTTTTCTTACCTAGGCGTGGCTGTGGAAGGAGAAACCTAAGCACTACAGGAGGCTATTTAAACCACACCCGATGGATGAATCTTGCTTTGCGTTATTCTGCATTCTCTGCAGCAGAACGCTCATCATGTCTTCTGCTCCTGATCCTGGGCCTAAAGAAACAAAGGCTTACCATCCTGGAATCCAGTCTTCAGCAGCACCTGTAAAGACAAAGAAAGAACAGGTTAGCACTACGGTCTTCAGTGGCAGCGCATCTCTTACCTGGTCCATCGGCTGTCACCAACGCCTCGTGCTGCATTCCGGCATCTGAAAGACAAAAGCTTACTAGCTCTTCGCACGCTCCGGAGGCCTTCGGCGCTGCATCCCGCATCTGAAAGACAAAAGAAGGTGCGTTTAAAGACATTGGGCAACTTTATTACTCACGTGCCATTACTCCTTCCCACGCCGAATCCAGTGGGTATTCCAGCACCCTTCAGCTTCTCTAAAGCTCCGAACTTGTACCTGCAAGATAAAAGGGACAGTTAGTGCGCATCGTGAAGCAGGCTACAAGCGCTTACTTACGTGCTTCCAGGCGCTTCTATTCCTCACGCGGGTTCGATCCTCAACTCTCATCAGCCCGCCATCCGCCATCGCCGGAACCCTGCAAAACAAGAGATATCATTACAAAAGACTTTTAAGACATTTGAAGTGCCCAGAACTTACCGTTCGTGCAGTTAACGACGGACAGCAGTCCTCTAAGGTCAAGAGGCCTGCACCCTTATCCAGTGAAGAAACTGGTTACGGCACCCTGCCCCGAGGCAGATGGAGAGCTCGGCGTTCACTTACCTAAGGTGAGGGCGTTAACCTTTGGGGTTCTACAGGAGAAGAGAAAGGGAAGAGGAGAGAGGCACCCAATAACCCCAGTTCATTAATCCCATATTTTCTATCTGCAGACATCTTACTCTTCGAGTCAGACATACAGTGCACAGAGGTCCAGCCTAAAGAGCCAACCGTGTGTTACACATCACCTTTGAAGATACGGCATTCACCCAGTCAAGACCGGCGCCTCTGCGGGAATCAGGTGAGCGTTACAGAACGCAAAGCCTACCGCAAAACTCCCACCCAGGCGCTATGGAAACCTAGGATACCGACCAGCTAGCCCAGTTACTTGGGGAACTAAGAGCAGAAGTGCATGCAGCCCGTCAGGAAACGAATGCTCTAAGAAGGGAACTGATTATTTCCAAGGAGCGAACAGACGATCTCGCTAGACAATTGCTACAGTCACAAGCCGGACAAACTCAGTTACCCGCATCAGGGGCAAATCTTCCTTCAACATCCTCTACGAACCCAGTGCAGATCAACCTACCTGGGAATGTACCTCTGGCTCCGCCCGAACGATTTTCTTGTGACCCAAAGAGGTTTGCAGTATTTATTAATCAGTGCCGGTTGCACTTCTTATGCCAGCCAGCAGCCTTTCCAACTGATCAAGCTAAGGTAGCTTTCGTGCTTTCGTACCTTAGTGGCAATGCGGCAGACTGGTCGATCCCTCTAGTTAATCAAGATGATCCCGTTCTCCATGATTTTCAAGCTTTTCAGCTCAGTATGGAAAAACTGTTTACAAGACATTCACAGGGGCAGGCCTTGGACAATGAGCTCCTTTCATTGCGACAGGGTAATCAAGACCTTTTGGCTTATATTGCGTCTTTCAACAGACTGATAGTGGAAACTCGATGGCCTGAGGACAAAAGGATTACGCTGTTTTATAGAGGTCTACGTGGAGAGCTCAAAGATGTGTTAGCCCAAGTAGTGAATCCCCCGCAAGACTGTTCGGACTATATTGACTTAGTCGTTCAAATTGACCACAGACTGCAGAACAGGAAGGCCGATCGTTCCAAGTTTGATGCTCGAGTATTTTCCAAACCATCAACTCCTACCAAAGGAGTAGACTCCGGGGAACTCATGCAAATAGGGGGCCTGAAAGGACCACTTACACAAAAGGAGCGGGAAAGGAGAAAACAGCTGCAATTATGCCTCTATTGCGGAAACTCGGGGCACGTTCTTCGAGACTGTCCGGTGAAACCAGCCAAGAAGGCAGTAGTAGCTGCAGTTACCACGGTCACAAACTCTGAGCAGGGAAACGACCTCGCCCGACAAGAATAGAGGTCCTCTTGCCGAGCGTTAAAACCAGTTCCGTGACCTCGCATTTCGTGATACCTATGGTCCTCATTAGCCCTGCACATCCGGATCGATTACATGCGATTGAAGCTTACGTCGACAGCGGTGCCATCGGCAATTATGTGGATCATGAAATGGTTTTGAGGATGAATCTGACTCTTTGTCCAAAGGCTGTAAAGGACGTCATTACTACGGTGGATGGTACGGAGATAGCCTCCGGACCAGTAACGCATAACACCCAAGAAGTGACGCTAGTAAGTCAAGATGGACACCATGAGAAGATCGTGTTCGATGTGATCAAGGCCCCTCAGTTCCAGATTATTCTAGGAATTCCTTGGTTAGAGAAGCACAATCCTCAGATCGATTGGCGAGCAAGAACGGTTCAGTTTCCAGAATGTGTCTCTACTTGTCACCCTCGACCTGGTGTTGCACTGGCAGCAATTTCCTCGGAGGCTCCCCAGTTACCTCCTGAATACCTAGAATTCCAAGATGTTTTCCGGAAGGATCAGGCTAACTCTCTACCTCCTCATAGGTCTTATGACTGCCAGATAGACCTGATACCTGGATCTACTCCTCCTTGTAGTAGAATTTATGCCCTCACCGAGCCTGAGAATCTTCACCTCCGACAATACCTGGATCAATACCTAGCGAATGGGTTTATTCGTCCTTCCAAGTCCCCTGCTTCCTCAGCTTTGTTCTTCGTTCCAAAAAAAGAAGGGGACCTTAGAACTTGTATAGATTATCGCGCCCTGAACCAGATCACCATTAAGAATAGATATCCGTTACCTTTGATCCCTGAACTCCTGGACCAAGTCAGAAAAGCATGCATATATACAAAGCTGGATCTTAGAGGAGCCTACCACTTGGTACGAGTAAAAGAGGGCGATGAATGGAAGACGGCCTTCCGCACCAAGTATGGGCTATTTGAATATCAGGTCATGCCCTTCGGACTTTGCAATGCCCCGGCCGCCTTTCAATATTTTATGAACGATGTCCTCAGAGAGCTCATAGATGTGTGTGTTGTTGTTTACATTGACGACATCCTCGTTTATTCTTCATCGGAAACTGAACATCGGAAACACGTGAAAATGGTCCTCGAGAGATTGCGTCAACACAAACTTTTCGCTAAATTGGAAAAATGTGTTTTCAACGTGACTGAAGTTGAATTCTTGGGATTCATATTATCACCTAGCGGAGTGCGTATGGATTCAAAGAAGGTCGATGCAATTCTCAAATGGCCATCGCCATCCTCCGTAAAAGGTGTTCAAAGCATGTTAGGCTTCGCTAACTTTTACCGCAGGTTTATCCCCGAATTCTCTCGAATAGTCCAGCCCATCACCGCCTTGTTAAAGAAAAACAAACGTTTTGAATGGTCTACCGAGGCGGAACAAGCTTTCCAGAATTTGAAGACTAGATTTATCTCTGCACCGATCTTAAAACATCCTCGCCCAGAACTCCCCTACATCGTTGAAACTGATGCTTCGAGCCTTGCCATGGGGGCAGTTCTATCACAAAAGGACCCAGTAACCAATCAGTTGCATCCCGTGGCATTTTGGTCCCGCAAACTCTCGCCTCCTGAAATCAATTACACTATTACTGATAAGGAACTTCTAGCTATCAAGTCCGCCTTTAAGGCTTGGCGGCATTATCTTCTGGGGGCCCGACACACCGTTACTGTGATTACAGATCACCGAAACCTGCAATATTTGAAAACCACAAAAGCTCAATCCTCTAGGCAACTCCGTTGGGCACTATTCTTTGCCGAGTTTGACTTCATAATTACCTATCGACCTGGTACAAAAAACGGTAAAGCTGATGCCCTTTCTCGGATGGGAGTGGAAGAACATTTGATCAATCCTAAACCTGTACCTATCATTCCCGAACAAAGAATTCTAGGTGTAATCGCCACACAATCCATAGAGGAAGTTAAGGATAAAGCCAGGCTACTGGTAACTCCAGCAGACATACAGAATTGGCATCTGCAGGGAAAGGACTTTACGGTGAAGGACGACCTATTATATTTCCAAGAACGGTTATACCTGCCCAGCACAGATTTACAGAAAAAGGTAATCTCTTGTTATCACGATTCTTTAATGGAAGGACATCCCGGTATGACCAAGACCTCGGAAAAGATCAAGCGCTACTTCTGGTGGCCGTCTTGGAAAAAAGATATCAGAGACTTTATAATGTCCTGTGGAGTATGCGCCCAAAACAAGAGTCAAAAGGAAAAACCAGCCGGCCTCTTACGCCCTATTGACATCCCGCCTCGCCCTTGGCATACGTTTTCTATGAACTTCATCACCGATCTACCTCCATGCTCCGGATACAATACGATCCTAGTAATCGTGGACCTATTCTCCAAGATGGCTCATTTCATTCCACTCAAAGGCTTACCAACAGCAGCAACTCTGGCCCGAGAATTTCTCGAAAACATCGTCCGACTGCACGGTTTTCCTTCAGTTCTAATTTCGTATCGAGGTAGTCAATTTATTTCTCATTTTTGGCGAAGTTGCTGTTGGTCGGCTCAAATTGATGTGAGACTTTTCGACCAGCCACCACCCTCAAACTGACGGACAAACCGAGAGGACCAATCAAACTCTGGAACAGTATTTGCGCTGCATGCTACAACAAACTGAAAAAACTTGGAAAGATATCCTTTGGATAGCCGAATATGCCTACAATAACTCTGTCCACTCGGGAACTGGGAAGACCCCGTTTTTTCTTTTATACGGTAGTCACCCTCGAACCTCGGAGTTGGATCCACTCCAAGATCTTGGAACACCAGCAGTAGACCACCTGCGTTCTACAATCACCCAAGCCTTTAAGGAAGCTGTTTCTCACCTTCAAAGGGCTAAAGAACAATACAAGAAAGGAGCAGACCAACATCGGAAGGAAGCCCCCCAATATCAAGTAGGAGATCAAGTCTGGTTATCCACCAAATATCTACCTCTAAAAGGACCACGCACATTCAACCCAAGATACCTTGGTCCCTATTCCATCACTACCATAGTAAATCCAGTAGCGGTCAAGTTGGACTTGCCCCTCACATGAAGATACATCCGGTCTTCCACGTCTCTATTAAAACCCGTGCAACCTCAAACCCGACTAACTACATCTCCAAAACCTATTCTAGTTGATGGAGAACTCGAGTTTGAAGTCAAAAGCATCCTGGATTCCAAGATCTCCAAATCTAAACTATTTTACCTGATTGACTGGAAAGGCTACGGTCCCCAAGAAAGATCCTGGGAACCTGCAGAATATGTCCACGCGCCTCGCCTAATCAAAAGATTTAATCGAACATTTCCTAACAAGCCCAAACCCCCGGAGAAGCCCGGTTTGGGAGGGGCCTTGAGGGGGGGTGCTGTCATGATCTCTGCTTCCAAAAGATCAGGACTTCCCCGACTCCCTTGGAAGCAGACCCATAACCCCGGTTCCGAGTGCCAGCCAGTCCCAATTGGGACCTTTTGGACCCTGTCCTGGCGCCAGTGGCACCAGGCTCATAAAGATGCCCAGTCCCAGCGCTGCAAGCGCCGGGCTCATAATGCTTGGGTGGACTTACCTGTAGCAGACCATGCTGCTTACTTACCTGCCAGTTGAACCCCTGATCCTCTTCTGTTTGGGACTAATTTTCCTGTTGGGTGGGGCAGGAGCCACTCCCTAGTTTCAGAACACTGGAACTCTTCTGGAAAGCAGGAACTCTTTTCTTACCTAGGCGTGGCTGTGGAAGGAGACACCTAAGCACTACAGGAGGCTATTTAAACCACACCCGATGGATGAATCTTGCTTTGCGTTATTCTGCATTCTCTGCAGCAGAACGCTCATCGTGTCTTCTGCTTCTGATCCTGGGCCTAAGGGAACAAAGGCTTACCATCCTGGAATCCAGTCTTCAGCAGCACCTGTAAAGACAAAGAAAGAACAGGTTAGCACTACGGTCTTCAGTGGCAGCGCATCTCTTACCTGGTCCATCGGCTGTCACCAACGCCTCGTGCTGCATTCCGGCATCTGAAAGATAAAAGCTTACCAGCTCTTTGCACGCTCCGGAGGCCTTCGGCGCTGCATCCCACATCTGAAAGACAAAAGAAGGTGCATTTAAAGACATTGGGCAACTTTATTACTCACGTGCCATTACTCCTTCCCACGCCGAATCCAGTGGGTATTCCAGCACCCTTCAGCTTCTCTAAAGCTCCGAACTTGTACCTGCAAGATAAAAGGGACAGTTAGTGCGCATCGTGAAGCAGGCTGCAAGCGCTTACTTACGTGCTTCCAGGCGCTTCTATTCCTCACGCGGGTTCGATCCTCAACTCTTATTAGCCCGCCATCCGCCATCGCCGGAACCCTGCAAAACAAGAGATATCATTACAAAAGACTTTTAAGACATTTGAAGTGCCCAGAACTTACCGTTCGTGCAGTTAACGACGGACAGCAGTCCTCTGAGGTCAAGAGGCCTGCACCCTTATCCAGTGAAGAAACTGGTTACGGCACCCTGCCCCGAGGCAGATGGAGAGCTCGGCGTTCACTTACCTAAGGTGAGGGCGTTAACCTTTGGGGTTCTACAGGAGAAGAGAAAGGTAAGAGGAGAGAGGCACCCAATAACCCCAGTTCATTAATCCCATATTTTCTATCTGCAGACATCTTACTCTTCGAGTCAGACATACAGTGCACAGAGGTCCAGCCCAAAGAGCCAACCGTGTGTTATGCATCACCTTTGAAGATACGGCATTCACCCAGTCAAGACCGGCGCCTCTGCGGGAATCAGGTGAGCGTTACACCGGCCATGGTATCGACAACACTGGCAATCGCTCCGGAGGGGTTCCTGTGTAGCTACCCAATGGGAACATGCTCGATTTTTGGGGTTTCACCGCTATGCCCGACAGTTCTGCATACCTTTCCATTACCTCCAGAATATATTGAAGATTTTCCTCCGGATATTTCAGATATAATAGCAAATCGTCAGCATGCAGGGATATTAGGTGTTTCTCTCCCCCTACTTAAATGCCTATCATGTCATATTGTTGTCGAAGGTACACTGCCAGGGGCTTCAGGGCCAGAATTTATAACAACGGGGACCAGGGGCACCCTTGTCTGGTGCCTCTGCTAAGTTGCCACCTCTCGGATATCACCGGTCCTGTACGTACTCCAGCCAGCGGCTCACTGTATAGCAACTTTGCCCACCTAACATAGCCCGGCCCCATCCCGTATTCCCTCAGGGCCTCCAACAACCACGGCCACCTCACTGAGTCGAAAGCTTTGACTGCATCTAGGGACACAACCGCCATTTCACCCTCGCTCTTGCTCCCCCCTTCAATCACCTGGTGGAGTCGCCTGTGGTTGTGGGTTATATTTCTGTTGGGGACATAACCTGTCTGGTCGGATGTATCAATTTACTCATAACTCTACGCAACCTATTGGCCAGGACCGCCGTCAATATCTTGCTGTCCTGGTTCAGCATTGACAAGGGCCTATAGGAGCCGCAGCCATGCCCTGGTTTGTTGGGCTTAGGGAGCGGTATTATTATCGCTTCTCTAAGCGATTCCGTCAGCCGGCCCACCTCAAACGATTCATTGAGCATTTCTAGCATGGGGGGGAGTACCTCCTCAGCTTCCCCTAACTCCATTAGGACCCCACCCTGCAGGCCCTTCGATTTAGCAATGGCAGCACCCCGCAATACCACCTTAAAGGCTTCCCAGAGCGTGCCCGCCGAATCCACACTGCCAGCGTTCTCCTCGAAATAATGTGTGATCTCATCTCTGATATCCTCTCTAAAGACCGAATCCTTAAGCGCCTCAGCCCGGAGGCGTCACATCGGTATCCGTGCTCTGGGGCGGCAGTACTGCCAATCCAGGACCAGAGGCGAGTGGTCCGACAGGACCCTCGCTTTATAGTTTATTTGGGTGGTCTCTATCACCACTTCTGGTGTGGCAAAAAAATAATCGAGTCTCGTATGCAGTTGTTGCGGGGCTGAGTAATGCGAGTACTGTTCCTCATTAGGATGTTTCAGCCTCCAAACATCTGCCAGCCCAAAGTCGTCGAGCAGTGTCTGCAATGCCCTGGCCGCTGGGGGGGGCCTATCAATCTTATTATCAGATCTGTCTACCCTGGGGTTCAGCACGCAATTAAAATCCCCTCCCAAAATAACCGCCCGACCCACACATGCTCCCAGGTTGGTACACAGAGTCCTAAAATATGCCGCCGTATTTTGATTGGGGGCATACGTATTTACAATGCGCACCTCCCTATTCTCCACCAGAGCCTTCAATATGACCATCCTCCCCTCCGTATCCACCACCACTTGTGTAAGTTGGAGCGGAACGTGCGGTGACATCCCGGACCAACACTCCCCTGGCGTAGGCAGAATACGGAGAGCCCACTACAGTACCTCTCCACTTCTTCCCCACCAGTTCCAACATTTGCCGAGTCAGATGCGTCTCTTGCAACAGTGCAATATCAATCTTCTGTCTTTTCAAATACATCATGACCTTGTTCCTCTTTAGGTAACTGTTGAGTCCCCTGACATTCCACGTTACGATCTTAAGATCCCCCATAGCTCATAAGTATCATCCCCCCTTCCGTGCAGCAAATCCCACTTGCCAACGCAATACAGATTCAGCCCTCTGGCTTTTTCTTGTAGCCTCTTGTATAAACTCAAACTCCCCATAACTATACACACCCCAAACTCCCCACTTCCCTCCCCACCCTCCACCCATCCCTTCCCTAACACCACACACCTCAACTGCTGCCCAGCTACATCCTCGGAACTCAGGCACCCCTACATCTAGCCCTGCAAGCACCAAACAATGCCCAGAGCTCAGTAGGGTGAAGTCGCCCTAACGGCCACTTAACTAAAGTTACTAAGTGGTGTAAAGAGATCCGCTTCGCAAGGCTCCCCTAAATACAGCAATAATCACAGTGCTCATAATATCTTGTGCAACAGTCTGACCTTCTCTGCCTAAGGCCGTGCAAATGACTATAATCAATACCCAGAGATCTATTCCGCGCTATCTTGTAGCACCCTCCTCGTGCACTACTTATCTCCTCCATCTCCTCTTCCTGTTCGAACGTCAGGCTCTTGGGGACATCCCTGCGTGTCGTGCCATCCCATGGCGTCCTCCGGAGTCTCAAAAAACAAAGTTTTGTGTTTATGAAAAACTTTCAATTTCGCCGGATACAGCAACATGTATTTATGGCCCGCCTCTCTCAATCCCGCTTTACCGTCCAAAAGTTCATGCGGCTATGCTGCACAGTCAGGGTATAGTCCGGGTAGGCCGTTATGTTTGCCGCTCCTCGTGTAATTGTTCCTCCCTTGCTGAAGTGTTCTAGTATCCTCTCCCGGTCCCGGTAATTCAAGATTTTGGCAATTACTGGCCTAGGTGGGTTTCCCGGCGGCGGCCTCCTTGTTAGAGCTCTATGCGCATGTTCCACTGCAAATCCTTGAGATAAGGCTCCTCCGGGTATCTCCTGCAACAGCATAGATTCGATGAACTCCATAGGATCGTGGCCCTCCGATCCTTCTGACAGGCCCACGATGCGAATGTTGTTCCGTCGGGCGCGTCCTTCTGCCTCCTCCGCCCTGCTCTCCAAGTTGCCCACTCTCTGCACCAAGGCATGCAATTCGGCCATATGGGAGGCACAATCCATGGTGTTCGGGCTTACCTCTTTTTCGAGGGTCTCAGTGCACTCCGCCAAGGACCTGACGTCCTGCCGGAATAAATTCACCTCCTGCTGTACCTCTCCTACCTTAAGGTCCAATGCCGTTTTCAGCTCAGTTACGGCCAGTTCAAGCTTAGCTTCCCAGGTCGCCTTCAAGTCTGCAATCGCAGCCAGGACCTCTTGGTTAGCACCCATCGCAGGCATGCCGCCTGTAGGCGACTTATCCTTACTCTTGGGATTTTCTGGACCAGGGGACGTCTTGGCAAAGTCGTCCAAGGTGGGCTGCTTCGCCTTCGGTCTCAATGTTCTATTAGACATGACCTGCGTTCTGCACAAGTTACAAATGCGCACACAGTTCGCTTCTATCGCCCGACCACCGTGCGGCCTGCTCCTTCCTTTGTTCCGGTCGTTGATCGGCCATTTTGTTTCGTCTTTCGTCTCCGGCACTCCCAATCTTTTTCGCACAAAACTCCACCACCGTTCCTCCCACGCCTTCCAAAAGTTCACAAAGCGCAGTCAGACCGCTCACACATCGGCATGTGTGTTTTCAGCAGTCATAGGCCCGTTGTTATGCACTATTTCTCCAGGATCATTTCAGGATCTCGGGAGCTGCTCCAGAACGCGTCCTCCTACATGGCCCTCGTAGCCACGCCCCCCAACAAAAGAACATACTTGACCTTCTGTTCACTACTCTTACAGCTGTCAAATGTCTTGTCTACCTTTTGACTGGAAAGACCATGCAGCTATATCCTTCCTGCTCCAACACACACCTCTGCCCCATCAGGTCCAACCAAATTGACCAAGAAGCTCCGCTGCTCTCTCAAGTACTTCTGCATGTGCCCACTTGAAATACACTTTATAGCCTTGCCCATCACATTCTGACCCCTTGGAGAATTTAAATGCTGAGCTCTGGTAACACAACCTCAACCACACACTAACTGAGACCATCTACTCCCATACACCACTGAATATTTAAAATAGTAGCCTTCCACAACTTAGTACATGCAGGAACTTACCCAAAGCCAGCACCCATTCACAGTAAAAAATAAAAGGTTTGGAAGAAAATCCCACTAAATAGAAGATTGTTTTGCCCTAAGAGCCCAATGATCAAAATGCAGGATGCTCATCACCACATCCAAAGTAAAACACTACAAAAAAATATCATGGAAGCATCCATCTTATATGGACTGAATTCTTGACAATTACTCCAGAAGACCTTGCCATCACTCCTGCAGCTTTAAAATCCACCAATTGTAAACCTCATCTCCTCTCTCCAACTATTGGGAAAGTCATCAAATATGTGACAGTCACACCAATTTTCATCATAATCCACATATCCCAAAGAACTATTCCCGATGTACTTAAAAGACACAGATCTTCCCCCTGCAGGCAAAACCCACACCAGACCATGGTGAACTGGCCAAATATTGCCCCATCATGTTACTACCCTTCCTTGGCGCACTGAGAAGACCATTGTCATGCAGTTGCACAAACGTAGCACTCAGCCCAATCCACCGTAGGATTACCTAACTAATTTACAAAAATGTTGCAACAGTGAGATAAACACCATCCAAGAAATCAGTGATGTTCTACTCATTGGGGGAAAAAAGGAACACAGCTTATTCCTTCTCTCCTACTACTCTGCTGATTGCAATACTATTCAATGCAATACTATTCAATTTAATCCTGGTTGTGAACCAGCTACCTCAAATTCAACCCTATAAAGGCACCACACCAAAATGCTCAAATTCAGACTTGGCTGTCTGCTATGAAGCTCTACAAATGTGTGCCTCAACTCTTATCCAGTATTTCATCCCTCAGATATACTATTGACTTTGGCCTCTCATTGAAAACATACATCTCCAAGAACACCCACGTATCATGGTAATAGTGTAGAGACTTTACACCTCTGCCATAAATTCCAGAACAGTTAACCATGCTATAGTCATCTCACTTCTGAATGGTGACAAAGCTGTACATCAACAAGGTGCCCTACATACCCATCATTTTTCTGCATGCCTCATCAGAGCAGTAAGAACATTTGAAGGCCACCCCCATCTAAAAGGATTTGCATTGGCTAACCCCTGAAATATGCAGCTTGTTCAATACTGCCTGCATCAGCTACAAAGCAGTCACAACCAAAACACCCTCCTATATTGCTGGAAAACCCCATTGTCATTAGAGTCCAGAACACCACCAGCAGCCACATTTCCAGGCAGAAAACAAACAACAAAAGGGACTCTATTAGCTTTTCTGTGCAAGGCACCCTATGTGTGGAACATGTTACCAGTGCAGCTAGACAGGCCTACTCTATCCCATACTTCAGTAATTACCTGAAAATCCTGCGCTCCAAAGGACATTTATTCTCTTCAATGAATCATATTATCTCTTGTGATGAATTGACATCTGCCCTGCAAGAGTATAAGGATGAGTACAGGCTAAATTGCATACTCATCCTTCACATTTCTACAAAACAATAGTGAACCCAATCATAAAGGTAAAACAGACACAGTTAAGAGATATACCTCCTTCACCTTTTCTAGTATCATGGGCTGAGTCAAGGCTATGTCACACAACACTTCCCCGGGGCATGTCAACATGCATTCATCTCGCTCACTTTCTGCTAATCAGTGTGTACCCTATAGATTTTGTTAGGTAGAAGAACACCCTGTCCCTATTGGGTGTACCTAACCCTAGGAGAGAAGTGTTCAATGCCTACCTAATAGGGACAGCAGGGAGAGTCTATCCCTGCTTCTGCAATGTATTTGTTCCCAAAAGTGGGGTATACTGTTAAAAAACAAATGGTTGAACACGTTCTACTAATTCTTCCATGAACATTCTCTGGAGGTATTTCCTATAAGTTTTATTCACCCCTGACAGAGGTGTGTACATGGAATGTAGCTAAAAATTATTTCAAATCAGTTTCAAACCCAACCAACCCTGACCAAATAGAGTAGGTCTGAGGTTGTAAGACTCAAACTAAAAACAATCATCAACCTACTGTAGATTTAAGGTTAGGAGACCTAATGTCTCTAAAATTATATGACAGGAGTAGTATCCTATCACCACTGTGGAGCATACAGGAGAGAGCATCTCCACTATTGACTATTCCTTCTTTATTCTGTATCCCATCTGTAGATCTTGTGGGATATCATCTAACGTAATGGTCGACCGGTTTCGATGAATAACTTGTTTTTGTAATCTTCAGGACCTTTCATGTATATGCGCCTCCATGCAGGTTGTCTGCTCCCTCGAGGTGGTGGGTTCCCAACCTCCTAACCTTGTTTTCCGACAGGATCACTTCTGTGTCTGGAGTATAGACAATTGATCTCTTGCCAAACAGTGTGCTTGCTTATTCTTTCTTTTTCCTGTTTCCCGTAATCAGTATTAGGAATCCTTGCTCTGTTGCTGCCGCGTGGTTACTGCGTCTCGCGCGTTCGTGTCTCTGCAACAAACTGATACATACTCAAGAGGGTGTGAACGTAATGCAGTAGCACCTCAAATAGCAAAGTATAACTGCCCAAAAAAAAGGGAATGTCCAATTAAGGTTCTATAAAAATATATAGCCTGATTACATGTATGTCGGAGCGGGGACAACTTATTGGCAACTGAATTACTGCCAATATTCCCGCTGCACATTACTACGAGTATGGCCCTGGACTGGAGGATGTATCTATAACACCATGCTGGAGGTAAATCCTCCAAGTCTCCACCAATAGATCGGCAAAATCAGTGGAACACTGCCACAGTAATTCTGTCAAAAAAGCCCCTTAGAGTCGTATGGACTCAGAAGGGGATTTACAGCGCCACCGCCACTTGTAATCCAGCGGTAATACCGCCAGATCAAGTGGCCATAAAAGTAATTCATTTGGGCAGTATTCTGGTGGATTTACTGCTGGAATAATGCCCAACTCATAATGAAGCCCTAAACACAGCATCTGCAGTAATAACTAAATAGAAAAACACTAAACAAAACCCAACCCTTTGAAAAGAACGGAGAAGATCAGTTTGATGAGGTGCTCGAGGAAGTGTGGATCAAAGGAGGGGCCACCAGTGTCAGTTCAACAGTCGGTTCAATGGTGAAGATGAGCACTTTGAACCTGGTAGTTTAGATGCAGCATTCAATGATCAATGTCATGTCAGTCTTTCAAGCTCCATACAACTGGAGATGTAGATGTAGCAGCAGCAAAGATGCTGTGGTTTGAATGTGGTGTTTGCTACGATGGATTTCTAGTTTGAACTGAGAGACAATGATGCGCTCAACTGACATTTTGTGGTGAACTGATTTGTGTGCGTGAGATAGCAGCCTGAAGATTGATCAAGCACTTAAGGCAACTCAGGAGGGCAGAGTGCTCTGGTCAACTCTCCCAATAGACGCCCAAATAATAATTCCTCAGGAATTTGTTCAATAGTGATTTTAGTGGAAGATCACCATATTAAAGGCACAAGTCCACAACTGATTGGCCCAAAGCAAGCCTACTTTAAGAGCTGTAATTCCTGAGCTTAAGACAAGTGGTCTTTGCCTTCTGACATCACACCCAAAGGAAGTAGAGAGGTAATGAAAGACAGATAGATATAGAGAGAAACAGGATGGTGGAATATTCTTCCCACTATGTTCGCTCTGTCTTCACTAACTCTGTCACTGTCCATTGGTCTCTGAACTGACAATGGTCCTTTTGGTATGCAGCACGCCAGTGTGTGGCTAATCCTTTTTGGATGGGTGTACCCTTTGATGACTGCTTAACAGGAAAGCTCCTGCTGGTAGGGTCTTCAAAGTAGAGATGTGTTATCAGACCTCACAAAGGTTCAAAGGATAGACCCAACCATTTGTTGTCTTGCCCTGCAAATTGGTAGGCAGCCAGGTTGACTGATCAGAATACACATACCACTTCCACAGCTGAGTTCACCGGGTTAACACATGTGTGATGTCAATGTGAAATTACTTTAATAAATGTAGGAGATACTAGCCACCATACCGTAACTCAGTCATGTCTTTAATGTAAAACTTACAGCTGGGTCCAAAACAATATGTCTGAAAGCTTTGTGGTTTTCGGGACAGTTCAGCACATCCTGTATGCAGCCCCTATGCTGCCATTACTTGGCTGTTACTGCCTCGGTTAGACGGTATTTGTGGCCACTGACGCTGTTCAATGGCACTGGAGAGCAGACACTGCAGAACAGGATACTGATTCCACAGGACACAGTTGTGGCATGAAGTTGGCTGAATGAAGAGTCTGGTCAGCAGACCACCCTTTCTGAGAGAGAATAAGTTGCATAGTTGTGTTATTAGTAAACATTTAAAAAGCCGGGGATTCCACGCCCTTGAAATATAGCAATCCTTCAGATCCCCCTCTAGAGGTTGGTCTTCCACTCACACATACCCATCCAAGCTTCAATCCTACCTTTGCACCCTACTTGTAACTCTCGGTGTGTGTCCTTTCTGTACAGGGATTTCTTGATTTCCAAATCCCATACATACATACATAGATACATACATAGATACATATATACAAATGAAACCAAGCTGCTGCATAGTCACCAACCTCTCCTTCAAACCTCACATCACTAATGACCTGGTTTCAACTAACACTCAAAAAAATAAACATCTTTCTTTCATCAAAGGCATTTCTCGGATACAATATATTTTTTATCAAATTCAAAAGTGGATGGTGGATAACTGACTTGGGCCCTCATTACGACCCTGGCGGAGGACCATGGTGCAATTTGCACCATGGTCCATGGCGCAAAGCTGCCAACTCCGCCATGGGGGTTGGCGGACTTACCGCCCCATTCCGACCTTGGCGGGGCGGTAAGTCCCCAATCCCCATTTACCCTTCCCCATTCCCATTTTTGCCCCATAGGGTATAATGGGAGTGGGGAAGGCGTTAATTACGCCACCGTAAATTACGGTGGCGTAATTAACAACAAGTCCCGTAGCGCCATGGATTTTTCCGCCTGCAAAAAGCAGGCGTGAAAATCACCATGGCGCTACGGGAACTCGTAGTCTGGCGGAAAGGTACGCCATGCTTTACGCCGGCGTAAACCCCTTTCCACCAGGGTCCTAATGAGGGCCTTGGTCTTATCCAAAACATTTTTGTAACTATTAATCGAACTTACTAGGGGGGGCACTCGTGAGCCCAAGCAGCATGGCGGCTCTTCAGTGAGCTCTGCCTCTGATCCCAAATCCTGTAGAAAACCGTGATGCTCCAGGTGGAACTAGAGACTGGAAACTGGCGGCGATCGGTCCATAACGGACAAGAAACGGATGGTGCGATTTCTGGCATGGCACGATCAGTGAACTGGCTGTGGCAGTGGAGTGGCAGGTAGGTCCTGGGACCGGTTTAGAGCTCTGAAAACAGTGGAAGCAGTAGTGGCAGAGAACGGCCAATGGGGCAGTGCAGCATTAATGTCAGTAGGTGACAGCCCCTGTGGGGTGACAGAGGAGAGAAGATGATGGCAGCCACACGACCAACGTGCTGGGTCTGCCATTACACCAGGCAAATGGCTGGGAGAGGGCCCGTCATGCTGTCCCACTGCGGCCTGGCTGGTGCTTGTGAGGAGGGGCTGTGGCTGTGCAGATCTTGGTGGTGGTTTTGGAGTGCAGGATCTGTGACTGAGCTTGATCTTGGTGTAGGGCTCCCTGTGAAGGCTAGCCCCAGCTGGAAGAGGGAGGAATTAAGCAGCTGCGGAGATGGGACCTATACCCCAACTGCAACCACTGTGGCTGGGGCGCTGAATGATGGAGAGAGAGAATGAGGTCAGCCAGAGTGTTGGGGCAGTGTGGAGTCCTGCAGGGCATTCAGTGCCGGTGGTGGTGCACTTATGCGCTCTGCCACATCCTGAGAACTGCGTGGAGAAATCGAAGGGCCTTGCCCACAGTACAGCGCAGGAGGGGAGAGCGCAGGCTGCTGGTCGACACTCTCGGAGCGGGTGCCATGTGGAGAGGGAGGCCTGGCCGGGGGAGAGCCATAATTCAGTGAGGGCCCCGGAGGAGCAATGGCCATAAGAAATTGTAGGTTCATTCACCTGCATGACTGGCATAGCACCAGAGAAACCAGAAGGGATGGCTGGGAGGTCTGCTAGGGAGACCGTGCATCAATCAAGGGCAGCAGGATGGTGAAGGGAGATAAAATGCAGTGAACCTTGGTCTTTGAGTGCTAGTCAGCCAGGAAGAGGTCATGGACTCTGGTGACGGGGCTGTGGCAGCAGAGGGGTCGGAGCTGGACATGAGAGAAATCCTTTTGCATCTCAAGGATTGGATGGGGAAATTGTACACACAACTGGACGCACTTGACATCAAGGTTGACCTGATAAAATTACGGGTGGATAAACAGGGTGCCTGGCTGAATGAGGCAGAGTACAGGATCTCTGGTCTGGAAGATGCAGTGGCAATGGTCATGGCCAGGCTGATGGCCCTAGAGACGGCAGTGAAGGTCATCAAGTTGAAGAATGAAGATGTGTAGGTTTGTTGTGAGATGCAATAATCTACGTTTGGTGGGGGTCTGAGAGCAGCAACGGATGGGCCAATTGGAAGACTTTTGTTGAAAAGTTGTGTGGGACACTCTTTGGGAAAGATGGCCTCCACCCTATATTCATTGTGGAGAGGGCCCACAAGGTCCCCGGCACTGTAGCTTGTCCAGGAGCCACACTGTGCCCCCAAATCACGAGAGTCCTTAACTATAGGGACCAGGACACAAATATCCCGATAGCAAGGGACAAAGGTGAACTCACATGTGAAGGGGACTGCATCCAGATATTTCTGCACTTCTCTGCGGCATTTAAAGCTGCGAGGATAACCTTTGTGGGAGTAAAGTGTCGGCTTAGGGACTTGGACATCCGTAACGCAATGATGTTCCCTGCCAATCTCAGTATCCAGTGTGCTGGAAAGGTCCCCTTTTTTGCTCATCCAGAGGAGGCCAGCAGGGGGCCAAGAGGGGGCTGTGTGAGGGTGCAGTTTCTCCGTAACCCCAATAATGAAGTGGCCGGACCCTCTCATAACCAGACCTGATTCGGCTGAGCAGGGGAGTGAGCGGGCAGCCGGCCCTGCTTAAGTATTAGCAGATTTAAATGCTGGGAAGGGAGTCATGTTATTGGCATGTTTGGTGCACCACACTGCGCTTTCATCGATGCAGGGGCATGACCCTCGTGCCTGCTGGGACAGGCAATGGCTGATAGGGATGTGCATTATACTGTGGGGGGGGTGATCCAGCAGCTGAGGTTGAGGGGCCCCTTTTTGGTCACGCCGTTGGTTGGGGCTACCTCGATATGGGTGCAGAATCCTAGCCCGCTTGAAGAGGGAATAAGGAGCTGGGAGCAATTGCAGCTTTTGATGGATCAGGAGTGGGTGGAGGCACGAGGGCCCCATGTGTACTCCACAATGTTGGTCAGCTGTGGGAGGTGAGATGGGTGTGTTTCGTGTTTGGCATGGAGGGGGGAGGAGGTGGGGTCTTTGAGGTTGGGTGTATGTTTGTGGTTTTTGGAGTGCCATCTAATAATTTTTTCACCAGCGAAGTGGTGCAGTGAATCCTGGATGGCAAGGGTGTGGTACATCAATCCTGGGGCAATCCCCGTGGGCATCAGAATATTGGTGAAGGGCATCTCCAATGATGGATGGTAGTGATGGAGAGAGGGAGATGAGAAGCTTTAAAATGGTCACGTGGAATATACAGGGCTGCTGTTGCCCTAGCAAGATACAGAAAGTTCTCCTGTACATGAGACACAACATTATTAAAATGGGCATAACTGCAGGAGACCCACTTAACTGTCAGGTTGAAAGTAAGTGGGCGGCACAATGGGGATGTCACAGATACTATTCATCATACTCCTCCTATGCGAGTGGGTGGCCATGTTGATTCACAGTTCCCTTAAGTGTTGCCTTATCGAGATGGCCAAAGACCAGGTGGGAAGGGCATTGCTACTAATCGGGTGCTTGGATGGGTTGAAGGTCTCATTGCTGAATAAATATGCCCCGAATACTGATGACCCATGGTTTTCACACCTGTCCCTAATACTAGAGTTTTTCCTAAGGGGAGAGGACTTCAATACCACCCTGCATAATGACCTGGATATATCCACTGGTGGGATGCACTGGCACTCTAGAGCTGAACTGACCGGAAGTGCTCAATAGTTGTGCCATCTATAATGTGTTAGATGTGCGGCGGGCGCAGCATGCCGGCGTAAGGAACTGTACATTTCACTCATGGGTGCGTCATATTGCATCCAGTATTGACCTTATTTTGGTCTCCTGGCAGTCGAGAGTGAAAATGGGTCCCTGTGAGATCCAGCAAAGAAAACTATCAGATTACTCGCCGGTGATGCTGGATTGTCTCATCCCCAGGCTGGTGTTGAAAGGGGTGAACTGACAGTTCAAGTCGAAGGCGCTCAGGGCCACATTCATTTACACTGAATTGTTAGCAGACATGCAGGCCTTTTTTGTCACAAACAATGGATTGGTAGACTCTCCCTAAGGACTATGGGAAACCTTTAAATGTTGAGTTTTTGGGGATTACGTGGGAAGGCGGCAGGGATATTACAACTGATTTAAGCTGGATTGGAGGACAGTGAGTGTAAATTGAACTGGTTAGAGTGCCAGAATCAGGAAACGGCAGAGGTGGCAATGCTGGGATGCATTCCAGGCAAACGCATTGAGGTAGGCTCGCTATCTGCACAGGTCAGCACAGGTCAGAAAGTATGGCGAGGGGCATAAAACAGGATCCCTCTTGGCACATCTTCCCGGAGCTGAGCGGCAAGCTTCTCATGTGAATCATATAGTTAAGCCTGGGGGGAATTTGTCTATGAGGCAGCAGACATAGGGGAGTTGTTTCGCGAATACTACAGTGCACTGTCCTCATCAAAAGGTGTACCTTGCGGGTGTGGCGCTGTATTGGCTGACAGCAGAACAGAGGGAATACCTGGACAGGGAGGTGACGGTGGAAGAAATCAAGGGTGTGATCAGGAAACTGCCTGCTGACAAATCACTGGCCCAGACAGCCTTACCAGCTTTCCCGGGGAATTTTATAAAGCATATAGTCACGTGGTGGCCCAGCATCTGCTCCAGGAGGCAGTGCTGCAGGATGGCCTCCTGCCAGCCCTCAGGGAAGGTACAATATCTTATTAAAAAAGGAGGGGAAGCCGGCAGATAATTGTTCTTCATATAGGCCTATATCTCTTATTAATTTGACAATAAAATACTGGCCAGGATACTGGCAAATAGGCTCCTTACCTTCTTGCAGGAAATTATGTTAGCTGATCAGTCGGGTTTTATATACCACGTATGGGCTGCCACATCATTTTGGGCCTTTTGAAGGGGGTGGACCAGGAGGTCTCAGTGATCGCAGTCCTATTAGACGCTGAGAAGTCATTTGACTCAATTGAATGGCCATTAATATTTGCCATGCACCGGCAGATGAGGATGGGGCACCAGCTCTTGAACTAAGTAGCTTTGTTATATGCCTCCCTCACAGCTCGAATTGCCATTAATGGAGCGCGGTCAGCACCTCTACAACTGGCACGAGGGACGCGACAAGGCTGTCCTCTCTCAACATTATTATTTGCACCCTGAGGAAACGGAATTACAGAGAGGTATTAAATTGTACTCCCACAAGGTCATCCTGTCCTTGTATGTGGAAGATATTGGTCTGTTTCTGAAGAACCCAAAGGACAATCTTCACATGGTGATGAAGCAGATAATACAGTTTAGGGAAATGTCAGGATTAAAAATTTACTACGACAAGTCCCTTCTGGGAGGAGGTGTTTGACACTCTATCTGTCATTTTTTTTTTTGGAGGTAGTTGCAATGAACCCCCTAGTGGCGTTGATGGGCCTGACCATGTGCCTGGCTCATATCGGCGGCTGGCAGGTTTGCTACTGGTCCTAGCCAGAAAGATGATAGCGGTAACACGGTGGAAGCGCACGGGCCGCAGAGGACACAGTGTTTCGAAGACATTGCCTACTGTTACTATGCGAAGGTGGTGTATATTCGAACATTACCGCTACTCGCCCATCCACCGGTTATTTGGGGCATGTATGTACAGTTCTTGCTGGCTGAGGAGGAAGTACTGATTGCACTGGAACGTGGCGGCTGTGCATTATTATCGATAATCTGGGTTGTCTTTGTCATTTGCTCATTGTCATTTGGTGCATTGATGTTATGGGCGACTGGGTGGTCTGAGCCTCTGCAGGCTAGAAGGGGCCTCACCGGACGGTTATTTTGACACCGGATATGACTTTTTAGAGATACTGACATAGATATGCATTTGTGTTATCTTTTTAATGATGACACGGATTTTTTTTGGTATGTTGTTATTGGTATGTGCTTATACAAACCAATTATCAAAGTAAAACAAAATAATAATTGATCTTATTAGGACAAATTAAACCTCTTTTGTATGGGGAATACTGTGCATATATTGCCACTATAATCAGTTCTAAATGAGACTATTGTAATTCTCTGTAGGGTGGTTCTAAAGAACACACTATACAGCATGATGCTGCAAGTATAGTTTCATATTGCACAAGTGATGGTCACAGTATCCCAGTTATTCATAAGTTATATCAACTACACATACAATCTAGAATTACCTGCAATCGTCTCACGTCAGCTCGTAGAGCCTTATATGGACCAGCAACTGATTAAAGCTACACACTTCCTCCCACCCACAGAGTGCAACTACAAGATTCAGTTTCTTTTTTAACTGGTTTAATTGTTAGTAAGCTAATGGAAGACAGTGCAGCTAAACTCTGGAATGATATTCCAGAAAAGTGCAGGTCCATTAAAGAACATTACCTATTCAAAATAAAAGTGAAAACCGTTTTCCAACTCCATGCTTTCTCATAGTTCAGATGATGTTTATAAGCCAAAAAAATAGATACTTGCATAGCGGTATTTGGGTGGTGGTGGAATATCTGCTGGTCCAATAAAAATGTGGCTCCATGGCTGCTGTCGAAGTATGAGTATATTCACAACTTGATGTAGGCAAGTGACTCTCTCAGGCGTCAACACCACACTACGGAACGTTGTCCAAAATATCAATTACAGCGTGGATCACTTATAAACTCAAGTGCCACATTATCTAGATGAAAAGCTAATAATTTCCAAAGGGAGGGGGGGAGAAAGAAAGAAGGAAAGAAAGAAAGAAAGAAAGAAAGAAAGAAAGAAAGAAAGAAAAAGAGAGAAAGAAAGAAAGAAAGAAAGAAAGAAAGAAAGAAAGAAAGAAAGAAAGAAAGAAAGAAAGAAAGAAAGAAAGAAAGAAAGAAAGAAAGAAAGGAAGGAAGGAAGAAAAGGCTGGTCTTTGGGCCGATGTGAATCTTCTGGCATCTACCTATGACCCAGTGATAGAGTGATAACACGCTTTTCTGTGGCTAAGAATAGCTGACTTACACAAAAGAAAAAAAGAAAGAGAAGTTTTCTGTTACCAAATGTGGCCTTCCTTTGCCCAAAACAGTATTTGATTATCCTTTATTCTATTACATTAATATGTACAGCGAACACAGTTAACAATTGACTTTACCATTACCAATTGTACTATTTTGTTCTCAAAACAAAACTCATTAGAAGGCGCTGCTGGGCAATGTAAAAGATGTGATTCTTAGTTTCCAGGGGCTTGTCACTGCATGACACAGATCTTCACTCCGGAACTGTTGTTTGTTGCTCTTTGCATGTCTGATTGATATGGTGCCTTTGGCACACCTGCAACTGTTTGCTTCCCACTGAGCTCAGTGATGGTACAAAGTGTTCTACTGGGCCAAGTACAGTGCTTTATAATGTAATTGATCGGGAGGGTATTGAACTCCATGGGAATGTAAAACACTCTGAGAGAATGCAGTCATTTTTTCTCTTGACTTGGATTTTGCTTCAGTATTGATCACCTACAGTTTGTATTAAATAACATTTCAAAATCGATTCAGGTCACTTTTTTATATGCTACAAAATGAGGTGCCCAATAGCTTGACTAATCTTCTCCCATTATTTCCTATAATACTTACTCAAAAGTGTGTGATTTGTCGCGCTAATTTAGAAGCAGTTGTTCACAGTGTTTATGCAGTTTGGATACAAATAATGTTATCTGTGATGACTCAAAGTTGATACACAAACCTTGTTTTGATTTTCTAACTATAACAAAGTATTGGCAACACTAAATTATAGTGGAGTGTGGATGTACTTAGTACTACACAAACAGCCTTGCTTTTTGTGTCTCAGCAAGACTTCGTCATTTTACCTTAGCAACGGAAACATGGTCCGCTGAAATAAAAGTAGATCCTTTGGTTTGGGAATTGTTCTGTTGATGTTCGTTGATTGGCTGATAGTGGTAATGTATGCATATGCTCTAGTCCCACATTCACAATGAAATAAGGCAAACAAGTTTTGTTCTACTCCCTCAATTTATTATGGACATGGTGAGGGGGGTGTGATGACATCCCAGCCAATCAGGACGCTCAGAACATGAGCCTTACCACACGATAAAACCCCCACTCTGAGCCTCCTCGGAGAGGGAGGCCGCCATCTTCCCACACTGAGAATCATGTAAGTGTGCCTCCTTCACCCCCATCCTGACCTTCCCCACCCCCAACCCCAAATCCCCTCCCCCGCCTCACTTACCATTCCTCGCTGGTGCCGGGTATACTCAGTGTTACTGACATACATCCTTCCCACAAATGAACACCATGAAATGGGAGAAGGGAATACATGTAGATCCCTTCTCCTGAACCATAGCGGCCCTCTTGTTTTGTAGTTTGTTCTCAAGTTGTGAAATGGCAAATACGCTGTTTACTAATAGCAATAGCAATAGCAATGCAAACTTCACGGGAGGCATTACCAGTCAAGTAATGCCTGGGGGTAAACTTAAAGCCCTCACTTTGCTTAGTCTTCTAACTTATGCCCATGGACAACACCTGACTGGTAATGACCCCCTGCTCGGGTTGCATTGCTTAATTGGGCTTCATTCTGACATTGGTATCCTGGGGGTAGCGCCACCAGATACCGGAAAATGTAGTGACCGTTATCATCACCTTGTCTGCCAGATTACGGGTGCCAGATTAATGGTGTATATCCCCATTCATGGAGTCCTATTGGACCCCATGAAGGGATTTGCCACCATTACAAGCACCGGCAATGAGTGCTTTTTTGGCAGGTAAGCCAGGTGCCCCACCGGCAAACCCATAGTCGACCGGTCCGGTAAAGTGCTGGTATCCATGAATACCAGCACTTTTTTACCAGGCCGTCCGACACAGAATGAGGGCCTTTGTCTTCTTTGTCTAATAACACACAGCACAAAATGATTTCCCCCAAAAACTTTGTTAATTGTCCTTAAAGACTTTAGCAAAGATGCAACATGTCTTAGGCATTTTGTGGCATGGTTACTCATTTAGACATGTGTTCACTTGTCTCCTTAGTGACTTATTATTTATTAAAGAATGCACCACACTGAGATCAGTGGAGTCCAGATCTTATGATCTTCACCTTCCTCCTTTTCTTTCACTCTCTGGCCGGCCTCCCTTGGCCCTATTCCTGATCCCACCTGTGAGGCTAAGATCCTCGGGGTCATCTTCGATTCCACACTCTCCTTTTCTCCTCACATCTCCGATGTCTCTAAGAAGTCAAATTACCAACTGTACCTCCTCAGGGGTATTCTTCCTTTTTCTCTCCTTCCCAAAGAAGCTCAGTGTCTCTAAAGCTCTGGTTCGCTCTAGACTGGTCTACTGCAACAGCCTCTTTCTAAATCTACTTGCTACCACTCTTCTTCACTTGAGGAGAACCATCTTTGGTTCCGGAAGCCCCTCAAGACCTTCCTCTTTGTTTCTGCCTTCTGTCTTTCTCTCACATGCTGATCTCTTCTGTTTCTGTAGTGGGCACCTGGATACCCTTTGAATTTGGGCCCAGATCCATGCCCACCCAGCTGCATACCCGCACTTCCTCCTGGCAAAACTCTGCACTTGGGTCTGTATCGGCACCCTACAGTGTCCTTACCCATACCTATTTGACATCCGTTGTCTGTGCTTAATTCTTGCACCTTCCTCCTGCTGTCCGCACTTCCTGTTGTATTGTCTCGTGTTCAGCACTTCCCACTCCTCCCCTTCCCCTTGCGTTTCCCTCTCCCCTACACTTGCGCGTTCTGAATGTCACTGGGCCTAGTAAGATCCTTGTCTTGTTTTCCCTTGTGTATGGGCGTGATACACTTAAAATATCAAATCATATCATATCATGATACACTGTCAAGCACCTAAGCGAGTTTCTTTATAGACACATCAGACTGAAAACTGGGCATGCAAGATAAGGAGTTCAAAAATACCAGAGTCCATGTTTGCTGCTAGCTGGATATCATATTGCTCTCACCCCCTTGTGGGATATTTTGTGGTTCAGTCCAATATGGGCTATTTGGCTTCTCAGATTGTCTGGTTTTTGTATTCCTCTAATCACCTCTTGGGGAATTCTGTGGTTCAGCCCGGCGCCGGCTATTCAACGCCTGAGGGGAATGAGGAGAGGAAACAACATTAACACTGTTCTTCAGGCATGGAAGATAACAGGTGGGGGTCAGAAACCAAACCCTTCACTTTTGAAGGAATCTGTACATTATTGTACTGTTCAATCCCCGTATTACCAGACGAAAAAAATAAATAATTGTATCTCTTAAGAATTTTATACAAAATACAATGTGTAAGGACCGGCAATGACCGACGTCCTGTCAATCTACAAATTCCAGAAAAGCAATAACATGTTGACTATATAGTATATGAATATGTAGCTCAGAGAATGCAAACAGCGCGGGTCACGTGTTGCAATCACATTCCTCATTTTGGAAAGCACATCTTCTGGAATGAAGAACTGTGATGCATTACATCCAAAATAACTTATGGATGTTGATTGCACAAGCCTCCGTTTTGCAGAATAAGCAATCTCTATGGCAATGTTATTGTCTAAATAACTACTGGATTACAAAAAAATGCATAATAACAATCATTATCTAAGCAATGTATTTCAGACTATCAGGTAAGAAGTTACCAGCAGCATTATTTCACCCAGCGGAAAGGTGTGCCAGATGCATAGTGTTTAACTGCTTCCATGGGTAGAGGGGAGGTTGAGGAATGTACACTGATGGGTGTGATAAATCTGTATTTTTGTAGGAAAACTCAATTTTTTACAGAACGCAGTACTCTTAAAGATATTGAGAAATCTCAGCATGGGGATTACCGCTAGAGTCCATTTTCCCTTTCCATCGCAGCCATCGGGAGCTGACGCGCTGGAAACAGAAGTGTTTCCAGCACGTCCGCTCCCAAAAAAAAAGGTAAGTGCGGTTGGGAGGGTGGAAGGGAGGGGAAGGGGGAGGGGAAAAAAAAAGCTGAAAGATTCAAACACTGGACTTTAGTTTTCAGGACATGGAATGTGCTTCCATGTCCCTTAACTTGTCATGTCTTCACTGTGAAGCCAGCTTTAATTCTGCTGTTTGCTCTTTATGCAGCCTTTCAGCCTGCACCTGCAATCTCATTAAGTGGGCCAATTTGTCTCAATGATCTGCACCAATGCTTCTCACCAGTGAGCTATGGACTGAGCTGCCTTCAATATTAGCAAGTGATAGAAGGTTAAGGGTTTGTAATTGTTAGTCTTATGCTTCATTGCAACTCAGTCCATGCTATACCATGATGTGGTGCACTATGCTATGGTTTAACTATCATGCAAAGCTGGGTTCAAACCCCACCTTTTTCTTTGTTTTGTATAAACTCATATTACTGACTCACACCAGATTCACATCAGAGTCTCACACCTCTTGCTGTCTGAGTCTGAGTTTTTGATAACATTCTGCCCCAGCTGAAATTCAAAGCCTCACTTTCCCTAGACATCCCTCTCCTCCCTGCCAACCGGTACAGCTGTACCGCTCCTCTGTGACTCTATTTATCCTACCCCATGCTGTATTTCACTAATATAACTCGAAGACCCTTTCTCCTTCCTTCAATTTAACAAGTGTTTCCCCCAATGATTTCCCTCTGAAACATATTCTGGCACATGGCATAACTTTGTATAACCATGGAAATCATTACCGCAGTAAGACAAAGTTTGCTAATTACTGTGGCAAACTGTACTCTCTGGCCCTCTCATATTATAATGTTGTATCTGCTGGTTCATGTGATCATTTTGTTTTCTGAGTGTGTCTTGCACATTCATGTGGGAGTCCCACATGATTACTGTGCTAAGACAAAATTGATCTGCAGCAAAATAGACTCTCCAGCTCTCTATTGACTCTGCAGCTACACATAAAGTCCTGTTTCCACTCTCCAATGCTACGCGAATGTGAAAACACATTTTTTACATTTACAAATATCTTTTTTTTAATTTGCTTATTAGTTTAATACAAAACCTTCGCAAAAAGAACAAGACTTCTTCTTGTGATTGACAGAAGCTCTTTGAAAAAAGATCCAATTTAGTTAGACGCCCTCACCAGTCCACTACAACCGAATATGTCAAAACATTCCCTTAGGAATTGTCCTGCTGCAATGATTAGAGCGGGCTTCTCTCTTCTCAGTAGCAAAGACCACCACTCCGCTGCAGATAGTGTTACACATCCTTTGAGGAATGGATATCTGTGATTTCACCAAATCCATTTCATCTAAAGGAGAAATCATCAAATTTGTTTTTCTTCCATTTTTTTTATTATGACAGCGATACCCCCAGCCTCCAGACTACCGCCTACATTATCCTATCCCCTTACCCCACGGCATCTATTTTTTTTTAAAATGTACCTACTTCTTAACCAATTCGGAAGAAAAACAAAAAGTTTGGTGATTTCTGATTAGGTGAAATTGGAGTAGGTGAAATCTACGGTATCGTCTAGGAATTGCCGAAAGTGACTTCTGATTGATGTTAAAGCCATGCATCTAATAAACAGGCGGGGTAGGTTTTTAACCAAGAAAGTGATTTTACAAAATCTAAAGCACACTGAGGTTGAACCTGTCGCATCTCTAGCTGACAGAATTTCCATTGTTACAAACAGGTTCATGTTAATAATCATGAAGTCAGCCCTTTAGAGAGGATCTTTTATTTGAATATTCTTCATATATTCTGGTATGTTGCCCCTCCATCTGGTTTCTTTCACAATTTATAGAAAAGTTGATATCCATTTGCTTCATCATGTGTCACTATCCAATCCACGGTCCACAGCTTCTTTTTAACTTACCCTGGTGTGCAGCGCAGGTTTTCCACTGAGGCACCTAGCAGTTCCAAGACAACTCTACAGTCTGCTTCCAGTTTGCCAACGCAGACCTGTCTTCCTTCGACAGCTCTGCTCTTATAATAGTCAAGATTGAAGCTGAATTCTCATCCATACACTTGATGAAAAAGTTCAAGATTTTCTAATCAGTTGGCGCTTTCAAGGAACCTAGGCCCAGCTCACGTCTGACCACCTGTATTGGGACTGAGTTTGGTAAACCCAAGACCCATTTTCAGAAGGTCCCTCCAGGAAATCCCAGTGCTTTTTAGGCACCAAAGCAGAGCCTCTGCTTTGTAGGTCAACGCTGGGACTTCCTTTGCTTTATACATTTCCAATATGGGTAAGAGATTATCAACAATATCTGCTTTTCACAATTAGGGCCCGGTTTGCCAGAGTAATAGCTTTCCCTTTCAGGGAAGATATGTGCGTTTCCAAACTACTTCATGAGACATGAACCCCTAAGTACTTACAGGAGTTCACAACATCGATTGCCTCAGTCTCCAAAGTCCATCTGAACAGATTTTTCCTCTGGGAACTTCTCTTTTTTATTATTATAATCTTTGTTTTTGCTGTGTTCATTTTGAGATTGTTTTTCAATGTGTATTTGTTCAGAGCCTTTAGTTGTAGTCAAATCGCTGTTTGGTCTAGGAGCACTAATTTGTCTGCATAAAGTAGACGGGGCACCTTTACTCCAGCAACTGACAGTGGAAAACATCTGATTTTTTGCAATAGATTTAGCTAGATCAGAGATGTAAGGATTGAAAAGGGCTGTTTTACTCTAGTTGGGATATCCTAGCTTAACCACCCATTGGTGTTTAAGCGTACTCTGATCATAGTATGGGTGTGGAGGGACCTTAGCTGTGCCACAAAATCTTGTGTGCACACCCATGCAGCCAGTTTATTCCTGTAAGAGGATTCAATTCAGCACTACAGCCAAGTCAACGCCTAGTCCAGAATACTGAATGAAAACCCTTATTGATATATCTTTATGTCCAGTTCATGCGTTCTGGATGACTACCCCTATATAACACCCCTCTCTTGGAATCCCCCTGACCCCACTGAGCCAAGAAGTAGTTCTGTTTTGCAAGTTAAAAGGTTTATTTGATAAATTAAACAATAGATATATATATCCCACTTTATAATAAATTAATAATTGAATATCACACTTAATCTGATATGATAAAGATTAACAACGGAGAATCTGGCACTAGCACACTTCTTATAATCACTAATGAGTTGACATGAAATGGATAAGGTAGCACACTGGTAAATAGGAACAAAAGTATAATGTGGTAGAGGATGCTTTATGTAAGCTCAGGTGGATGCAATATTCAATGAATGCAGTACAGAAAATACTCAATATGATTTCAACCAAACAATGTAATCACTCTTCTCTGGCTATTCACTCCCCCCTCTTTATGCAATGCAAGGAAATGGGAGGAAAGCACACAGTTCTCAGAAATGCAATCAATGTAATTCAGTTCAATCCCCCCAAGCTTAGACAACAGAAGTTTAAAACACAGATAGGAGTTTTGAAAACACAGGCCCAAATGCTTTGATATGTGCTAGCAATGGATGAGAAATATGCTGGAAATGCTTTTAATTCCCTTTCAGAGGTTCAGGGTGAGTGGTATCTAGTTAATATTAGTCCAGGCTCACACTAGCAATGATGCAGGGATAGTTAGCAGGTTAAACGAATTTCTGGCAAATGGAAGGCAAGCAGCAGCAGTTTTTACATGTGAAGAAATTTGCAAATCGCGGTAAAATTCACGGGTGCGCCGAGCGCTATTACAGAGGAACCACAAGGACTATCTCTATCGTTTTGGGGTCCTAGGAAAGCCTCCAAATGAAAGTTACTGCAAGTCTCTAGCCCAAACGGTTACAGAGTTATGACCGATTTAATAGAGGTCGTTTTTGGTTTTGCAAATTTTAAACGCAGCACTTTTTCAGTTCAAAATGATGGCAGGATAACACAATTTCTAAGCTACAGTTCTACTTAGGTTAAATAGATTGAATTAGATGAATTTAAACTAAGAGATTGGTTCTACACAGTTCTGCTGGGTACTCACACTATGTTCTTGAATTAAATGGGCCTCGTCACGGATCTGGTCAGGGTTTTAAACTGGACTCTGGTCTGGTCTGGTCTGGCCTCTGCACTTCACAGTGATCTGGGTCAGCTCTCTCTGCTGGTCTGGGTCTCTCTGGGTACAGCACTGCTTTCTCTCTGGTCTGGGTCTCTAGTTCTGGATAGATTGAAGTCTCTAGTTTGGCTCTCTGGAGGTTTGATGGAGGTAAAGTATGGATTTTTCCGGCAGAGCGTCCCGCTGCAGATGGAATTGAAGGTCCCTATCTGTCCTGTCTGTCTGCTTTTATGTGTTTAGAATGTGGGTGTGTTCTAGCATCACTGACC
Source organism: Ambystoma mexicanum (assembly GCF_040938575.1). Classification (NCBI taxonomy): domain Eukaryota; kingdom Metazoa; phylum Chordata; class Amphibia; order Caudata; family Ambystomatidae; genus Ambystoma; species Ambystoma mexicanum. The sequence continues at coordinate 1,510,644,619 of NC_090937.1, read as the reverse complement.
CTACCTCTCTCTCAGCGTCTAATTGGTCAAACTTCCATTTATCATTTGATTGGGGAATGAACTGTGAGTCAGAGGGATGTCATTTTATGGCTTGCAGATAGGACACTCCTCTGTCAGATTGCACACATTCTATATTTGATAATAAAAGACATATTTCACAGTTACACAGTTGCTTGAAATTACATAAACATGGTGTGGCTGAATTTAGCCATGTCTCTGTCCAAATCTGCTGTTTCTAAGAGCTTCCATTCAGAAATGGCACATATTTCACTTTTTAACTGATTTTTCAATTTCTGACATTGACCCAACTTTACATGCATGTGCGCAGGGAGTATGGACATTAACTGATGAAGTTTCAGATTTTTAACATGCATACATTTAGAGTAATATCCACTTTTCCGCTAAAACCCCCCTGAAAACGCCACCGGTTCTAAAAACCTCTTAAAATGTGGGCAGAAAAATCACAAGAATTATGGTATCATTTATAACATTTTCACATGTCCGCTCTATGAGTTATTCATCTTTTTAAAGTTATGTTCTGGCTCCAAAGGGGTGTGGTTTACCCTCAGCACAAGGTTGAATTTCTGGTTTTTCCAGTTCTGCCAAGCCAGCTTGCTCTCACAGGCAGTGCTCCTCCCCTTTCCTCAGGAGGAAGCCACTTTTTACGACCATTTACGACTCCTGCCAATAAAACCTTTGCCTGAGCCAGGACAGGGCTTTGTTCACTTTCCTGCAGAGCACAGGTAATTCAATTATCAGATAGATGGCATATCCTTAGTGTGAGCAGCAAAAGGGCAGCTAGGCCTGGGAACACAGCTGTGACTCAAGTTTCACTCCTGATGGGGGTAGTTGCCAGGCAAATTGGAATCTCTTTAAGCTGTCATTTCTGTTCCCCAGTTTCTGCATTCAAATAAAACTAAACATTTTCACATATGCAGCTAGAAGGCTGATTCTAAGTTTAAAACTATGACATTTAAACAATTGCAACCTATGTGACACTCAAAAGTAGGTCACTCAGTCAATTTAAACATTTAGATTTTTTTTTAGTGTCTTTCAGTCCAAATTTACTTAAACTGCTGCAATCCACAGCTAAGCCAGTCTTGTTATAAACCTTCAAGTCACTTCAGAATATAACTTTACATTGTATCCACCTCTCAGTAAGTCTTTCTTTCGCTTGCTTTGGGTTCATTTATTCAGTTTTGCAAAAAGTAAAATCTGGTGTTGTTTTAAAATGCCGGCTTTTGGATAGTGGTGAGTACTGGTACTGCACCCATTTTTGGGATTTAAGAAAATGAATTCCCAACAATTCTAGGTTGCATTTGGCAATCAGCATTGCCATTCCCAATGGTTTCAGACTACTGTGCGGGTAGTCCAATGGTGGTTTTAAAGCGCTTTGAAGCTAACCGGCGCTACTGTTTTTCCTTTGGCAACCCATTTCCCTCATGGCAACCCGGCCTTTCATTCTCGCACTGGTGGGTGGCAAGTGAGGCAACCATTTCGGTGTGCGCACAAACTGCGCAGCTTTCCTGGATTTCGGCGCACATGTGGGTTTTCCGCCATCTTGAATTTTCTAAGCCCACAGCACCAAATGTTGTGGCATGATAGCTTAAACGTGGGTCAGGACACCCAACAAGCCCCCCCCACGTGACTGCCCCTTGAATTTGAGTCGATGGGGAGTCGGGTGCACAAGGGTTTTGACCCACGCACCGGTCTGTCCGCATAATCTTCTTCCTCTTCTGTAGATGGCATAGTTCAGCATCTTCTTCTCCATCCGGTACTGATCGATCGGTTCTCCTCGCCAGTCCTGATGGGAGTATTGGGCGGTCCACTGGGCCCATTGGATCTTCGTTCCTGGTCTCCGGATCGCCCTCCTTGGCCCGTCTCCAGGTTTTCTTTCTCCTAGGACGACAAAGGAAGAGCGGCAATACCTACTCATAGACTTTTTCCACCACTGTTGAGATAGTGGGGCAGCATATGCATTTCATCATAACAAAACATTACATTCTTATTTTGAAAAAAAAAAAACAATATAACTAAGAGACAGTTTCATGCAAATCACAATATTTAGAGACTAGATGTGGTATGTTTTATGATTGGAACTGAATTAGTCTGATACAGTACCCGCTAGGATTCCAGAGGATTCCTCCAGTTGTTGCAGAGTGTGCCTGGGATGGCAACATTTCAACTGGTTTATGTGGACCCACTTGTCTTCCCCCGCTGCCAAAGGACCTTTGGGGATGTGGATTTTGTAGGCCACAGGGGAGATCTTGTCGATGATCTCAAAGGGTCCTTTCCATGTAGGCAAAAATTTGCGCTGCTTGGCCTGGTTCCTTTGGAAGTTGTATAGATAGACCCGGTCTCCCACCTGATATTCCTTCCTGGAAGTTTTCAGGTCATAGTGGGTCTTCATGCTATCAGCTGATCTTTCTAGATTCCGCTGAGCATAAGCAAAAGCATGTTGAAGGTGTTTCCTTAAATTCTCCACATACTCATGAGTAGTGGAGGCATTTATCAGTGTCTGCTCTTGGGTCCTGTAGAGCAAATGCTGAGGAAGCACCATCTTGCGCCCAGTCATCAACTCAAATGGTGACATTTTGGTTGCAGATGAAGGGGTAGATCTGATAGCCATTAGGACCAGAGGTAATCGGATATCCCAACTTGGCCCAGAATCTGCCACAAACTTCTTTAATATGCTCACAATGGTTCGGTTATATCTCTCTACTGCCCCAGAAGAAGCTGGCCGATAAGCAATATGCAACTTCCTTTTGACCCCCAGTATCTCCCACATCTTTGTCATTACTTCACTGGTGAAGTGGCTACCTCTGTCGGACTCAATCCTTTGAGGTAGACCAAAACGGGAAAAGATGTGGTTAATCATCAAGGCAGCTGCAGTTTCTGCCTTGCAGTTTGGGGCTGGGAGACATTCCACCCACTTGGTAAACAAGCATGTCACAGTCAACATGTACTTATTCCCCCTAGCCGAGCGAATCACAGGGCCTACAAAGTCGATTTGTAAATCTGACCATGGCAGTGTCATTCCCCTCTTTTGTAAAGGCGCCCGGTGTGTGAGGGATGTCGGCTGAAATTGTGCACACACAAGACAACCCTTCAAATATTGGTTGAGGTCCTGGCCCATGTGTGGCCAGTATGCAACCTCTCTTAAGATTTCCAATGTTGTGTGAAACCCCCTGTGACCGGCAGTGGCCGCATCATGGGCGTGACTTAACATCAGGCTTCGGAATAAGGTAGGAACCACCCACTGATCGTGGCCAGCTTTGGATTTCCTTACCAGCAAACCGTCTTGGATTCGGAACATTTTTGGACATTTCATCAACACTCTTAGGTCCTCTTTCCCAATGTAATCGGTATCCGTCAGGGGAAAGTTCTCAGGGTCCTCAAGGTGCTGGTAAAATTTACCAATAATTGGATCCCCCTTCTGAGCGGTAATCAAATCAGCATCAGGGGTCTCCTTACTCCATTGTACAATTGAAAGGTTGTTGTGAGCATTTGTCTGGGACCTAGTGATGGCAGTGACCTGGATTTCCCCCAACAGGGACTCAATCTCAATTAGATCCCCTTGATCTTTTTCCAATAGATGGTCATCTCATTCGAGGTGACCAGATCATCAATGTTTTGGATCAACTTCCCATGTTTCAAGGGTTTGTTGTTAGCACATAACATGCCTCTGGTTTTCCAATTAACCAGGTGCTCCACGAACCCATTCCGTACATAATCCGAATCTGTGGTTATGACCAGTTCGTGGAGTTGATGCTGGACAGCAGTGAGGATGGCCTGATGCACAGCCATCAATTCTGCCACCTGACTACTTCGGGGACCAATTTTGTATCCAGCGGAGGGTTCTGGGGACTCATTCACCCATGCATTCCCTACGCCGGCCACCAGTTCTTTCTCCCCGTTGTTGTCAACATGGTAAGAGCATCCATCCACATAGACAGTGGGCATTCCCTCACACTTGTCCTCTTCAAAGACTTTGTGGGGGGAATTAAGGTATGCCTCCATGTTGTCCTTGATTTTCAGACTTTCGTCCTCGAGACAGTTTTCTCTGGCACAATCATGCAAGTCAGCCAGACCTTGCGCGAGTGGACTCTTCTTGTTTTGGCCATATCTGACCTCCACAGGAAAGCCTTGCATTGACAGAATCCAGGAAGTAATTCGGGAATTACTCACATTTCCGGCCCGGATTCTGTCACTTTGGAGATATTGCAGAGGCTGGTGTGGAGTCTCCACTATGATGTGTTCCCCCTGGATAAACGGGCGGTGATTCTTCAATGCCCACACCGTTGCCAGGAGTGCCTTCTCACAATCGTTGAATTTCTCCTCCACAGAGGATAAAGTTTTGCTCGCATATGAGATTACTTTATTGACCTTGTCATGCTTTTGGTATAATACTGCCGTCAAGCACGCATTAGAGAACCCCGTCTCCAGGAAGAACTCCTTGTTTCTGACAGGGTAAGCTAGGCAAGGCGCTTGTGAAAGGCTTCTTTTGAGTTGTTTTACTGCCTCGGCTTGTTCTGGACCCCATTCCCACTTGACCCCCCCCCTTCAGGAGATGAATCAGGGGTCTGGTGATCTCTGCGTAGCCCTCAATGAACTTTCTGCCGTAATTAGTCAGTCCAAGGAGGCTCCTTAGTTCCCGCAGAGTTGTGGGGTCTTTCAGTTTCTGAAGTGCTTCCACTTTCTTTTCCTGGGGACAGAGACCCTGAGGAGTAATCTCATGCCCCAAGAAGTTAACACGGGTTTTACACCACTGTGCTTTCTGAAAGGAAAGTTTTGCTCCGGCGGCCCTCAACTGTGTCAGAACATAACGGATCTCCGCTATGTGTTCCTCAACAGTTGAGCTTTTGATGAGGACATCATCTACATAAGCCAGGTTACCCCTTGCACCCAAGTCGGGCATGGCCTTGTGTAGAAAAATGTTGAATTCATTGCCGGAGTTGAGGTATCCGAAGGGAGTCCGGGTCCATGTGTACTGCTGGCCCCCAAAGGTAAAAGCCAGCTTGTATTGGTCCTCCCTACTGACAGGCACAGTCCAGTATCCATTGGTCAGGTCTATTGCAGTGAATACCTGTGACCCCTGGATCTGGGCCAGCCCTTGGTCAATGTAGGGCAGAGGCCATCGGGAAGTATGGACTGGCCGTTTGGCTTCAATATCCCTAGCACCGGATTATTGAAGGTGCTGTGGACTGGACGGATTATTCCCCGGGACTCAAGGTTCTTAATTATTTCAGTAAGGGACTCCATTGATGCGAGAGGCAAGCGATATTGCTTCACAAACACAGGAGTCATGCCAGGGTCCGTGGGGATTGTTGTTGTGTGGATGTCAGTGCGACCACAGTCATATGAGTCTACCGCAAAGAGATCTTGGAAATCCAAGAAAACTTGTTTCAACTTTTGCTTTTGTTCCAGAGTCACACAGGCATCAGCTAGGTTGACTCTCTCTTCCACCATCTGCCTGAAGCCTGGAAAGACTTCTGGTTTGGCTATCTCCGCGGCCTCCTCCAGCTGGGTGGAGAAGTCCCTGGTCAGAGTGCTGATTTGGACCGGAGGCTTCAGGTGGGAAAGGCAGCCTTCATGAACCTGGAAAATCACCTCATCCCTCCTGAAGTCACACGTCACATCTTCCTTACCATAGGGGCAGGAAGTGTACACCAGGAAGTTCCCCCCATGCCGGGTAAAAATCCTGTCTGGTGTTGTATTGTCCTCACTGTCACTGTCAAAACAGTCCTTGGGGATTGGTCCTAACAGTTCATTTCTAAGATCAATGGAGAAATGTCGGTCATCAACCGCCATTCCAATAATGGTGCCTGCGGCTAGAGTAATACTCTTTAAGTCGCTGTTATCCACCTCTATTGGAATGGTGTCATGTTCTATGTTGACTAATGGTGTTGGGTTTACCCCCAACCCTTGCTGTTGGAGAGAAGCATTTAGATGTATGTAAGCATCAGGGTTTTTCAACTCTTGTCCCCTTTTAACTTTCACTTCCAGGGAGAATTGTCGGGTCCTTTCTGGGATGGTGACTTCCTCTTTAACCTGAATTTCAACTGCATAAGGTAGCAATTGAGCTGACCTAAATGCTTTTTCTGGATCATCAAAGCCCATGGGATTATCCGCTAATCGGGACCAAGCTTTGAAGTTTATTAGGTCCAAACTAATGGCAAAGCGATTGAGAATGTCACTGCCTAAGTAAAAGGCGGCAGGGACGTCTCGCACGACCCAACAATTGTGGACTATGCTCTTGTTGCCAATGGAGATTTTGAGCATACACCTGCTTGGCAGGAGATGTTTGGAATTAGGTGCTTCCAGGTCCATTTCCCATTTGTCTATCAGTTTGAAGGTGGGAATGGCTGGATCTTTTGGAAGTTGGCGAAACATGGCTTCGCTGATGAAGCTCTTACCGTTGTTCACACACACTCGAGCGAGAACAGAGTCCTTCCCATCATTTAACTGAACAGGGATGAACAACTGCTCTCCAATTTGCTGAATATCAGCCAGGCTTTGAGCTGATTTCACATCTTTCTGGACTATAGGAGTGGGAGTTTCAGATTGTGGATTGGTATAGAATTTCAAAGTGTTTCCTTCCAGCGTGGAATACCACTTTAGACTGGAAGGAAGGTTGATTTTCAGAAATAGAGAGGACCCTCCATCACCAGTCTGTTGTCCTACTGCTATGACCGTCACGTCTGGAATTTGGTTGTTCTGGAAGTGAAATTCTACTTGGTCAGATTTTTGTTCAACCATGTGGCAGGTGCCGTTTAAACTAACATGGTTGACACTCTGTTTTAATTTTATCGGTCGGCTAGTCTGGGTCCAGAGGACCTTGTTTACACAATCTATTAGGGGTGACAACCTTCTCAGGAGGTCATTCCCTAGTAAACAAGGGGTGCCCTCTGGGGTCACAACTATGACCGGGTGTTTCAACTTATGTCGCCCAATTTTAATGTCCAAATCTGCCATCCCCTCGACGGGAATTTCCTTCCCGTCAAAGTTCTGTAGTTGTCCAGGAAGAGAGGTGAGAGGAATTTGGTAATTCTCTCCCCTTCCTGCATTCAGTTCGTCAAAGGCCCTTCTGGACAGAAGGGTAGCTTGAGATCCCGTGTCCACCAGTGCCGAGATTGTACCCTGCCCCTGTACTTGTACCGGGGCATAATATCTTCCCTCCTTCTCCTCAAGGGGGCACAGATAATGCACATTTTTGGACAACTGGTGGGCTAATTTTCTGGTTTTGGACATCGCTAGCGAAGAGATTTGGGCAGAATTCTGTGGAGAGCCTTGGGAATCTGAAAGAAAAATTTGGCAACTGGAGATCAGAGCCATTGTGGGTTCCCCTGGCTCCGGTTCTGGGCCGCCCCCCCCTTTTTGGAGGCAGTCACCAGGATGGGTTTGAACCAGGGGATTTTCTTGCGGTTGGTTCTGGGATGAGATGGTGGGCGGCGGTAGCTCAGTCTCCACATCTCCCCAGTCTGGATTTGCATCCCTAGGGACCCACTTTTCTTTGGGAGGAGTTCCCCCCTCTCTGAAGGAGAAGATCCTTTTCCCAGGATCCTGTGAGGATCCCTCTCCCTCAAATTGGAAGATCTGTACCTCCTCCTCAAACTGAGTCTTTTGTTTCTCCTACCCCCCCTCTGCTCCTTAGGAGGCAGACTTTCAGGGGCAAGAGATTTTGTTTCCGGTTCCTGGGTTTCCAGGGGCTGTTTACAAGTGAGGAAGGAAGCTTCCTCCAAGGCTTTACACCCCCCTTCCCTTTGTGCCTCCTCCCTGGGAACCGGTGAGTTAACTGGGTGCTGCCCCCGTCATTGTTCTGGAGCACCAGGTCCAGAGTTGGGTGCGTTCTGCGCCGGCACGCCCATCTGAGGGTTCTGCTGAGCCCTCAGTATGTGACCCAGATCCCGCGCCATGTTTTGAACCTGGCGCTCTAACTGGGAAACCCGCTCAGGCTGATACGGGGCCCTGTTTTCTCCCCTGGGCTGATCCCGGGAAGGGTAGCTGTCCCTCCTCTGGTAATACCCCGGGTTGGGAAGATTTGGGTACCCCTCCACGCTTGGCCTCCCCTCTCCCGGATTCAGTGGTCTGGGCTCAGGGAATTGTGGAAAGAAGGATGGATGGTTTTGGGGCTGAAAGTCGGGTGGATATATGGGGAAAAAGTTCTGCCCAGGGTTTGGTAAATTTCTGCCCTCCTGTGGGAAGTTTGGAGGGAAGTTCCCTGGGCTAGGTGCTTGGCTGGATCCCCCCCCTTGGGCTGGAGGAGTCCACACATAACCCAGGATGGGTCGATTTCCCTTGTAACGGGGACTTACATAATCAGGAGAGCGAGGGACCCCATTTGTGGGGCTGCCTCCCTGGCTCCCTGTCTGTGACTGGCCCGAGGACCTTCTGGGCCTAGCATTATTAGGTGCAGGTAGGTTTTTAGGCCCCCCCATCTCCAAATCCAAAACGGGGGTGACCTTTACCTCTGCCACCTTGGCAGCAGCAGGGGTGCTGTTGGCTTTGGGGTTTTTCTGGGCATTACTTTTGCTATCTACCGGTTTCTGCACCTCATAGATCCGGGTAGCCTGTTCAATGACCTAGTCTAAAGATCTTTTCTCGTGAAAATCCCTCACGAGCTGGGTCATGATATATTTGGGCAAGGCATGGAAAAACGTATTAATAAATTCCCTGCTATCCGTGCGCACCCTTCTTGTGGTCTGTGCAAAAGCACGCTTTAACTCCTGCACAAATTCTTGTGGGGCCTGATCCTCCCCACATTGTAAATTGTAGGCTGCCTTGCGAGCCTCTTGAGGATTTCTATGAATGGAAAAATGTTTCAAGATGGCCGCCTTATAGGTGGACCATCTTAAATGATTTTGGTCCTCCAGCCCCGCAAAGAAACTGGAGTATTCCGGGGAGAAGGTCCACTTTACATATTGAATACAGCTTTGGCTGTCCTTCATATGGAAAGTCTCCATCATTTGCTCAAACAACTCTAAGTGCTCCCAAACAGAATACTTAGCGTTCTTATGGTAAGGCGTGATGACGCTCCTGATCGCCTTAATCTGCTTTAAAGGGTCCTTAAGCAAGGCCCTTTTTGTCTTATTGGCCCTTTTGGTCCGGGTAACCCTGGTCCAATCATCCTCGGACTCAGAGGCACTGCTCCCAGAGGTTCCTGTCTGCTCTTCCAGGTTTTCCCGGATTCTGCGAGCCTGGGAATGGCTGGCAGAATGTGGGGACCTGGTCCCCTGTGTCCTGCGCAGTTCAGAGGAGTCTTCAGATTCCTCCTTGCTGCCAGGATTTGATGGGTACCCCCTCCACTGACCTAACTGGGCAGAGGTTTTCAGGATGCCCTTAATGGGCCTACTCTCCTGGGGTTCCCCATTGAACTGTACTGTACTTGGGTGCCCATACCCGGATGCCCACCCCTCCATTCCTGAGTGGTACTGGCCTATGAGCCCCATACTCTTAGCTGGATAGTAATCTGCCATCCCTGCAGCCCTGTGCTCATGTGCGCCAGGGGACATGGGGGTGGTAGAGTCCAGGGACTGGGGGAGATGAAGGCCCCTGGTGTTAGGGCTCCTGCGGTTATGGTCAGGAGTCTCTCTTTCCTAGCGGACCTCATCTCTATCCGCCCCTGCTCCCTGTTGCAATGCAAGAGCCTGCATTTGTGCTTTCAGTTCCTCTGTTAAGGCCTTACTCGACTCTATCAGTTTCTCCTGCATCGCTACCTGTTGCTGGAGCCTCTCATTGTGCTGGCAGAGAGCCTCATTTTCCCTCTGTGCTTCCTGGTTGGTCCTGGAGAACTGGGCCAGTCTTTGCTGCAGGAGGGTTACCTCCTGAGCTGTGTCCCTATTGGCCTGCTCCTTTCTTGCTAGAGCATCCTCCACCCTCCTGGTGTGCTCTAGCAAGTTCTGGTGTTCTTTTTGGAGGTCACCCAGTCCCTGGTGGGCCAGGTGATTTTCTTCCATTTTCCTTTTTAAATGGCAGACTTCCTGGCCTAAGGCGTCTCTTTCCTGACTAAGAGCCTGCATTGTGCCGTCCCTCTGCCTTTGAAAGGCACCAGCTTTCTGGCGTTCTTCATCAAACTCTGCCTGGGTATCCAGGTCTTTCAAGATCAGCTTGTTGCTCTCTACCTTCACTCTATCTAGATGACTTTGCAGGGTGGCTACCTGCTCCGTGCATGCCCTGTTAAAGTCTAATTGTTGCTCCAGCTTTTTCTGGCTCTGCAGTAAGGAGTCCAAACTGTCTTGGTGCTCCTTCTGCAGGGCCAGAAATCTGGTATCCTGTTCTACCTTTTCCTGTTGCAGCACATCCATATCCTTCTTTATTTTAGTGATGTACAGTTTGCTGTCATTTTCTGACTCCTGGCTCCTCTGCAGCCTCTGCTCAGAAGAGACCAGGTCAGATTGGACCTTCTCTAACACCATCTGTTGCCTATTTGCCAGATTTTGGCTTTCAGCACATCTATCCTGCATGTCTCCCATATATAGGTACAGGTATGCTGCTATCCTGGCAATCTTATTGTATTCCTCTTTGCCTTTAGGAGCCATATATAGTTCACTCAGGGCCACATGTAATGGACCCTGATCTCTCCATAAGTCGGACCCTGTTTCAGTGACCTGTTGTGTGATGGCCTGCAACCACACATCCTGGCCCTGTTCGGTCCATTCACCTCTCACAAATAGCTTATGCAAGAGGTGCTCTCTGGCTATTTTCATGTCTACTAAGGTCGTCATTCTAGAGATTGGTCTCTGTCCTGACTTACAGAAGTTTGTATTTTATTTTTGCAGAACAGAACTTTTCTTGGAGTGTCCCTTTTGAGGAATGCTTCACAGCGTAATGCAGCGTGGTGATCCAACCGGATGTATGTATCCCGTCAGTTAGCACACTGTATTAAGCTGCACAAGTGGTAAATCTAACCCAACGTCTCGGCTCGAGCCCCCAATTTGTAAGAGGATTCAATTCAGCACTACAGCCAAGTCAACGCCTAGTCCAGAATACTGAATGAAAACCCTTATTGATATATCTTTATGTCCAGTTCATGCGTTCTGGATGACTACCCCTATATAACACCCCTCTCTTGGAATCCCCCTGACCCCACTGAGCCAAGAAGTAGTTCTGTTTTGCAAGTTAAAAGGTTTATTTGATAAATTAAACAATAGATATATATATCCCACTTTATAATAAATTAATAATTGAATATCACACTTAATCTGATATGATAAAGATTAACAACGGAGAATCTGGCACTAGCACACTTCTTATAATCACTAATGAGTTGACATGAAATGGATAAGGTAGCACACTGGTAAATAGGAACAAAAGTATAATGTGGTAGAGGATGCTTTATGTAAGCTCAGGTGGATGCAATATTCAATGAATGCAGTACAGAAAATACTCAATATGATTTCAACCAAACAATGTAATCACTCTTCTCTGGCTATTCACTCCCCCCCCTCTTTATGCAATGCAAGGAAATGGGAGGAAAGCACACAGTTCTCAGAAATGCAATCAATGTAATTCAGTTCAATCCCCCCAAGCTTAGACAACAGAAGTTTAAAACACAGATAGGAGTTTTGAAAACACAGGCCCAAATGCTTTGATATGTGCTAGCAATGGATGAGAAATATGCTGGAAATGCTTTTAATTCCCTTTCAGAGGTTCAGGGTGAGTGGTATCTAGTTAATATTAGTCCAGGCTCACACTAGCAATGATGCAGGGATAGTTAGCAGGTTAAAAGAATTTCTGGCAAATGGAAGGCAAGCAGCAGCAGTTTTTACATGTGAAGAAATTTGCAAATCGCGGTAAAATTCACGGGTGCGCCGAGCGCTATTACAGAGGAACCACAAGGACTATCTCTATCGTTTTGGGGTCCTAGGAAAGCCTCCAAATGAAAGTTACTGCAAGTCTCTAGCCCAAACGGTTACAGAGTTATGACCGATTTAATAGGGGTCGTTTTTGGTTTTGCAAATTTTAAACGCAGCACTTTTTCAGTTCAAAATGATGGCAGGATAACACAATTTCTAAGCTACAGTTCTACTTAGGTTAAATAGATTGAATTAGATGAATTTAAACTAAGAGATTGGTTCTACACAGTTCTGCTGGGTACTCACACTATGTTATTGAATTAAATGGGCCTCGTCACGGATCTGGTCAGGGTTTTAAACTGGACTCTGGTCTGGTCTGGTCTGGCCTCTGCACTTCACAGTGATCTGGGTCAGCTCTCTCTGCTGGTCTGGGTCTCTCTGGGTACAGCACTGCTTTCTCTCTGGTCTGGGTCTCTAGTTCTGGATAGATTGAAGTCTCTAGTTTGGCTCTCTGGAGGTTTGATGGAGGTAAAGTATGGATTTTTCCGGCAGAGCGTCCCGCTGCAGATGGAATTGAAGGTCCGTATCTGTCCTGTCTGTCTGCTTTTATGTGTTTAGAATGTGGGTGTGTTCTAGCATCACTGACCCTACCTCTCTCTCAGCTTCTAATTGGTCAAACTTCCATTTATCATTTGATTGGGGAATGAACTGTGAGTCAGAGGGATGTCATTTTATGGCTTGCAGATAGGACACTCCTCTGTCAGATTGCACACATTCTATATTTGATAATAAAAGACATATTTCACAGTTACACAGTTGCTTGAAATTACATAAACATGGTGTGGCTGAATTTAGCCATGTCTCTGTCCAAATCTGCTGTTTCTAAGAGCTTGCATTCAGAAATGGCACATATTTCACTTTTTAACTGATTTTTCAATTTCTGACATTGACCCAACTTTACATACATGTGCGCAGGGAGTATGGACATTAACTGATGAAGTTTCAGATTTTTAACATGCATACATTTAGAGTAATATCCACTTTTCCGCTAAAACCCCCCTGAACACGCCACCGGTTCTAAAAACGTCTTAAAATGTGGGCAGAAAAATCACAAGAATTATGGTATCATTTATAAAATTTTCACATGTCCGCTCTATGAGTTATTCATCTTTTTAAAGTTATGTTCTGGCTCCAAAGGGGTGTGGTTTACCCTCAGCACAAGGTTGAATTTCTGGTTTTTCCAGTTCTGCCAAGCCAGCTTGCTCTCACAGGCAGTGCTCCTCCCCTTTCCTCAGGAGGAAGCCACTTTTTACGACCATTTACGACTCCTGCCAATAAAACCTTTGCCTGAGCCAGGACAGGGCTTTGTTCACTTTCCTGCAGAGCACAGGTAATTCAATTATCAGATAGATGGCATATCCTTAGTGTGAGCAGCAAAAGGGCAGCTAGGCCTGGGAACACAGCTGTGACTCAAGTTTCACTCCTGATGGGGGTAGTTGCCAGGCAAATTGGAATCTCTTTAAGCTGTCATTTCTGTTCCCCAGTTTCTGCATTCAAATAAAACTAAACATTTTCACATATGCAGCTAGAAGGCTGATTCTAAGTTTAAAACTGTGACATTTAAACAATTGCAACCTATGTGACACTCAAAAGTAGGTCACTCAGTCAATTTAAACATTTAGATTTTTTTTTAGTGTCTTTCAGTCCAAATTTACTTAAACTGCTGCAATCCACAGCTAAGCCAGTCTTGTTATAAACCTTCAAGTCACTTCAGAATATAACTTTACATTGTATCCACCTCTCAGTAAGTCTTTCTTTCGCTTGCTTTGGGTTCATTTATTCAGTTTTGCAAAAAGTAAAATCTGGTGTTGTTTTAAAATGCCGGCTTTTGGATAGTGGTGAGTACTGGTACTGCACCCATTTTTGGGATTTAAGAAAATGAATTCCCAACAATTCTAGGTTGCATTTGGCAATCAGCATTGCCATTCCCAATGGTTTCAGACTACTGTGCGGGTAGTCCAATGGTGGTTTTAAAGCGCTTTGAAGCTAACCGGCGCTACTGTTTTTCCTTTGGCAACCCATTTCCCTCATGGCAACCCGGCCTTTCATTCTCGCACTGGTGGGTGGCAAGTGAGGCAACCATTTCGGTGTGCGCACAAACTGCGCAGCTTTCCTGGATTTCGGCGCACATGTGGGTTTTCCGCCATCTTGAATTTTCTAAGCCCACAGCACCAAATGTTGTGGCATGATAGCTTAAACGTGGGTCAGGACACCCAACATTCCATAAATACTGCCTGTTAATGTTATTGAAATCTTGTTTAAAGTCCACAACGGCCAGGTAGAGTTTGCCCTTCATCCTGAGTGTTTGGTCCTTCAAGATTGATAACAAGAAGATTGGGGGTGCTGTCCCCAAGCCCTTAACGAATCCACTCTGGAATGCGGCGTTGGAGCCTTCACTACCCAACCACTTTTTCAATCTCTTTGGGAGAAGGGCGAATTGGCTTTTCCCAGCACGTCCGAGAAGGCTATAGGAATCCTGTCTGGTACCACTCTTAATAATTCGCACCACATTGGCCGACTTCCATAAATCAGGGACCTTTAGTGCTGCCAACAAATTCTTCAGAATCAGATCCAACATTAAAGCCCATTCGTCTGGGCCTGGGGCGCGTGTGCAAATATCTTTTCAAACCTTTTTCTTTTTGCAGCTTTCCACGGGACTGAAACAGGAATTCGTCAAATTAAGCAAAAACATGTTGAAAAAGCGTCAGTACTGCAATGTACCATGACAGATATATTAAAGCTTTTTTGGGCAAGGTACACCCTCCTTCTCCATCACATTCTTTAAAAACTACTCGACGGATCTACAGCTAAGCCAAAAGGAGTATCTGTGATGCATTACGCCCAACTTGCTTCTTACTTGGTGCAAATCCATCCAGCAGGTTCTATGCTACCTGTGTTCAATTGTGAACTTTTTCTCAAATGGAAAATAAATGGAATTGACCAAAAACGGTGTTTTCTTTTCATCCATTATAAGTTTCGTACCTTTTAATACATTTTCCTACAATGTCCCACTTTGGAAGGGCTTTTTCTAAATATACCAGTGGGAAAATTGTAACCAAGTCCTATAGTTATTAGCATTAGAATTTTGGGAAAAGTCATTGCAAATTGGTTTCACAATATGGCAAATCTAACATCTTAAAACGTCTTTTTTTCTATGTGGATTCCAGGTGTTGCATTCATATACATGTTCCAATTATCATTTTTTTAAAATGTAGTTTGCAGAAGTGTTGCAGGTAGACCCACTGTGGTACATCAAATATGTCCAACAATGTATCAATATTATTCTAATATAATGTAAAATATATATGTAGCAAAATCGTCATCAGGCATGCTACAGATGCAATGCTTACTATCATCTGAAAAGAAAAGTGCACAGTTTGCGGTCTTATTGTACAACTTTTTGTATGATTGCCCTTCTTTCTGGTAGACAAGTGTATTTAGCTGGTAAGATAGCTCAGTGGGTTAAGCACTGGCTGTTGCTATATCTGTTTGATCTGCAGGACGCATGGTTGAATTCCAGCATGGTTGAGTCAGCCTTTCATCCTTCAAGGTCAATAAAATGAGTACCAACTTCGATGGGGTATTAATAATTGTATATAAAAATGTTCTATGTAAAGTGCTTTGGGTAAAACTGCTATATAAATAACAGGTTGTTATTATTATTTAGAACGCACAAAAAGAAGCATGCCTTCTACAGACAGAAAATGGGTTTAAGATTGAGTGCTTACGTCACGGTTCTCTAATTCTCTCTTATTGCGTGTGTTTTTCTTTAGACCCCTGAAGAATTAGAAGACGATTCTGACTTTGAACAGGAGGACTATGATGTTCGTAGTAGAACAAGTGTGCAGACCGAGGATGACCAACTCATCGCTGGGCAAAGTGCAAGAGTGAGTATTACCTTAAAGTGCATAGCTGGCCATCCATGTGGCAATGGGGGATCGTGCTCTCACTGTACACCGAGTGGCTGAGAAGTAAACATGACATCTTAGGCTCTGTAAATGAAAGGAGAACAGTATGTTACCTTTTTATGCAGAGTTTTGTTAATAGATACAATGTGTGCATGTGTTGCTGTGATGTCGCAGGACATTTCCCACTGTATTTAATAGTTGTGCATGTAATCCACTTAGAACAACGATGGCACATGATTATTTTTGTTTGTCCTTGCAATTTCTGTGAAATGTCAATGCAACTAAGAGGGATTTGTCATTGTTGTGGGATATTTTGGCATCACAAATTATGGTCCCATACCTGCAGCTGAAAAAGAGCCTCTTAGGTCAAGAAGGGCGATTATCAATATCATCTCTAACAGCATTTCACCTTTTAGCATCACATAATTTATGCAGTCAATAACTGATAGTGTTAACTTCGTTCTAGGCACTCTAATTGGATGACTGCTCATCATTGATTGAGTGTTATTGCGCATTGAGAGGGCAATGCAGACACTTAATCGTTTGAATCCCAAGTCAATGAGCATGAAAAAGAGCCTTTCCATATGGGCAATGGATTCTTAAATGTGTATATTTGCAACAACCATGGAACATTTTGCTGGCCCTGTGTCATGTGTAATAATTGCCATTTAAGTGTTGTCACTGTAAATGGGGCCGGTATTCTGGCGATAGAGCTGCAAAGATACCAGCAAATGTTACCATTTTTGGCACTCAGTCCTGCGGTATTGCCACCAGATTACTGGGGCCAGAGTGACAGTAGTGTTAATCCCCATTGATGGAGTCCCATCGGACTCCATGAAGGGATTTTCTGTCATTACTGCACTGGCAATACCGGTGCCGATAATGATGGATTGTTTTACCGGTAGGGTGCCTGGTGCCCCACTGGCAAACCTGTAGTCGGCCAGTCTGGTAAGTTGCCGGTATTCATGAATACCAACACTTTTTTACCAGATTGGCTCACACAGAATGAGGCTCATTATTTATTCTGGAAACACACATACAATGTTGCAACGAGAGGAGCAGAAAGAGTGGCAGCTAGAGAAGCCAGTGGGTTGTCTGCATGGTTGGTACTCATGCCCCGGATGAAGCTGAATTGAACAGAGTCTATGCCTCCATTGAGAACTGGATGGTGTGGAATAACCTAGCCTTGAATAGGGCAAAGACAGTGCTGCAGATTATTGGTACTCAGCCCATGTTAACCAAGCTGGGCCCTGCGTATGATAGTTTTCAATTGGGAGATGTTAAGATAACTCCCCAAAGGTATGTTACAACTTTGCGTGTTATCTTCAACCAGCAGCTTACAATAAACGCCCATGTTGGGAGCCCCATTTCTGCGGTGGCCTTTTGTATCAAGCTTTTAGCTCATCTTAGACCCTTTATCACACAGGCCAACACTGAGACAATTGCAAGAGCTATTGTTGGTTCAAAAATGTATTATTGTTGCAGCCTCCTAGTTGGACTTAGCAAAACAGAGAGGAATAGACTACAAGTAATCCAAAATGGGGCAATGAGGGTGGTCATGGAGCTAGCCCGCCGAGACCATTTTTTGGATGACAGAATTTTACGCTTGGACCAACATTTTTGTAACAGTACTATTCCAAATTTGAACACGTCTTTGAAAGAGGGCCACTGAGCAACAGATGCTCGACAGTGTTATGTGCTTAGTACTTCATTACCGGTTTCAAGACTCGTGGGTATGCGATTGCTGTTGGCGTCTGGCAGTAAGAAGAAGGTGGAGGCACTGGAGATGCAGCACGCCCAGGTACATGAGGTTGCGGAGTAGGAACGGTATAGTGAGAGGCAGATGGTGTGACAAATGCTATCCTTCCGTCCATCAGGATAAATGGTCATTTGGGCCGCGACTGCCTGCCTCCTGGTTCACTGCATTGCACAGGTGGGGATCAGCTTTTCTTTAGCTACATTTATGTGTATTGCCTCTGCCTAATGGCTTGGTGTTTACACACACATATCGCCAATACTGGACAATGCATCTGTTTGTTTGTCATTTAAATGCTGAATGAATACTTTGTCTCTTTCTAGATGCCAATGCATACATTATAGTGCCAGTTAAAGAAAGATAAAAAAAGAAATTTCACTTAATATGTGCATGCACTATTTTGTTCTATTACAGAATACGTGGCTTGCATGTTGACTTATGTTTAGATAGATGGAATTATCTCTCTATGTAAGAACTTTCTTTTAGTACTAACTATTTGTTCAGGGTTTGGTCGCTGAATCTAGCAGTATAGTGCTAGACAACCAAACCAACTCATTCATCTAACCCCATTGCCTGGACAATGGTTCTCATTACGAGTCCGGCGGTAACCGAGGCGGTAAAACTGCCTGGTTACCGCCGGACTTGTATTACCATTCTGCCTCCGTGATTCCCGGAATTACCGGGGCATTACAACCCTGGTGACCCGGGAATTCCGGAGGCGGAATGGTGTAAATCCCCATTCCCATTGAGTCCCATAGGGCTCAATGGGGATCATGGAAACACCGGCACCATCTCGTGATGGTGTCGGTCTTTCATCGTCTGCCTGCAGGCGGGCGGTTTTTAACTCGCCAGGTCAGACCTGGCGGGATTAACGCCTCCGCCTGCAGGAGTCGTGATCACCCGGTATGGAAACAACGGTGGCGGCAGGTTTACCGCCACCGTTGTTTCCATACCGGGTGAGGTGTAATGAGGCCCAATGTATTCTTATTGTGGATTTTTATGTAAAAATTAAACATTTTGTGGTACATCACATAGGGCACGGATGAACAACTGCTTTTGCAGAGGGACAAATGTACCTTACATACTGCCTATAGTGGGCCGAAATGTAAATGCGGGAGGGGCGATTGGCAGCAGCCTTTTTCAACCCCCAATTTTTATTAAACAAATGGAAAAATAATACGTTTTTCAGGCGGAAAAGTCTTTATTTGTATTTCAAACTTACATTTTGTACTGCACATTTTCCATGTTTATCATGTATTTCTTAAATAAGGGCATATTGGCAATAGTCAGAGGCGTTGCTGGGGGGGGCTGATGTTTGATATAGCCCATGGTCTTTTAGTTGTGGCCCTGGATAGAAGCTCAGGGCCTACAGCCAAAAGGCTAGCTAGCCCCGAGTCCCAACAGCCCCGACATTAGCATAGCCCTGGATCTCTTCCAGATCTACCAACACCCCTGGCAATAGTAGACAAAGTAGGTAGGCAAATCATTCAAGAGAAAAACACTGCCCTCAAACATTGAACACCTTATGTTAGTTTTCATTTGCTAGGCAGACGCTCTGCCATTTGCACAGCTTCTTCCACGTTGTAAGTGAGCAATGAACCAGGAGGGGAAATACTCTTTCTTTCTTTAAATGGGAGATGCACCACTAGACCAGACATACTTGATCAGTGAGAAGCATTGCAGCATTTCTCAGATGTCAGATTCTGGATCTCGGCCTCAAGTGATGTTGTGTCTACTCTCAGAATAGCATGAACATGGTGGTCAGTGAGTGCTATCCTTACACTGGCTTTAAGTAATTTCAACTGAGAGAAAATTTGCTCACAAATGTATGTACTGCCAAAAATGGACACCATTTTTAACAGGACAGATAGGGAATTTCAGCAGTTTTCAGAGACTGGTTAAAGGCCCATAAAGGCATCTCTCTGTGTTTATTTTATTGGGCGCTACAGCACTGAAGTTCAATCACTTCCAGTTGAAGATCAGGTGGCATATTTTATCATCAACAAAGAAGGGGTCATTTAGCAATTCAGTCAGGACCTTCACATGCCAATGCCATTCTACATACCTCTCATGGGGGAAAGCCTGTGCACATGAAGGGCAGTGTACCAACATCCCTTTCTCCGGTTGGGTTGTCTGAAGTCTTAACGTTATTACCAAAGCACAAACTGCCTCAAACAGATGAGAGATTAGATGTTGGCTTCCTTTCAACTTTAAATTTAAGTCATAAAAATTGCTTGTCAGGTCAGTCAGAAAAGCAAAGTCAGCTACCTAGTAAACATCTTGCATGACAGAAGTGTCCATTCCTTTTTCATCAAGGAATGCTTTGATTTCCTGTGGAATTGCTTCAGAACATTGCCGCGACTAAGACGGCTAACATTAGTGTGAGACAGGGCATCACCATAATCTGCCTTTGCCTATTCTAAAAGCGACTGAAACCATCTGTGGTTTAAAGAGCATGCACAGATATAATGAACTGTTTTCACAATGAAGTCTGTGGCTTCTGTGAATTGCAAATGTGTTGCACATAATGCCTCCTGATGTGTAATGCAATTAAACTTTTTCAAATGGACAGTCATCTCACCCAAGTATCTTTTCAAGCAGCCAATAAAACCATGTTGCTCTCCAATCATGGCTGGGGCTCCATCAGTGGTCAAGCCTACCAGATTATCCCATGCCAATTTTAAATCATCTATGAATTTTTGAAAGGCATTAAAATTGTCGACGGCAGTAGTTTTAGGGAACACATAATTTGTTATTGGCGCCATGACTGCAGCAATTGTCAGCCCTATCCACAATGCACGTCTGCATACTCATCCATGAAAGGGGAACATATGTAAAAGCATCTTTTTTTTTCCTTACACACTGCCTTGCAAATCTCCATCAGGCGGTCTTTTGCAAAATCCCCTCCTGAGAAAGGTCGTACTGACCTCACAATAAGCTGTGAAACCTTATACCTAGATAAATGGACACATTCAGATCTTTTTTTTCCAGCTCAAAAACACCTTGTTGCTTAGTCATTTGTGTTTTTAGCTCCCCTGCTTTCTTTATTCTCACTTCCCCCTGCAAATCCTTATATTGTCAATCTTTTGTTTCACAATTGCTGCAGATATTATATTCCATGGGGACTGGAATTCGCTCAAGGCAAATAAGGTATGAGCAGACACTAGGTTTGAACTCAATGAAAAAAAAAAACTTCAGTCCACTCAACTTTAACCTAACGGTGATCGAGGTCATTTTTTTCAATTTTTATTCAACAACACTGGACATTGTCAGGGATATATTTGGAGCACAATCAGTGATGCAATGTGATGCAATACACACTGTGGACTGTGCACACAGATAGAGTATCAACTGTAAAGGGTAGGTTCAGTAATATTTCAGGCAAAATAAGAACTCCACTGTTATGCTCTCACTATGATTCGCTGCAGCTCCAAACCTGTTTCACTTTACATCAATCTACTTATTCACTTAAATATTATCAGATGACTAAATAAATAAATAATCACTTTTCAGCCTTTTAACACAACCTATTACTTTTTTTTTCTTAACTACCTTACCAAATGCAACACATACAATATACAAACAAACAGACAAACTGACAGACTGGCCAACCCACATAAATCTCTGTCAACGCTCCTCGTGACTTATTCCTGCCCCTAATAATGACTCAGATCGGAGTGTGAATTGTCCTCTTTAACGAGCCTTGATCATTTGTAGCCTAGGTAAGTCCACTTGGACTCTAGGACAAATTCCTTCTAGACGTCCTTGACATAGGATTCTGGGCTTATATAGATCGCTCCTCGTCTATATACCTTAACCTGTTACGCTCTTCAATGTTAAACTAAATATACCCCAACCAACCCTCTGTTTCTCTTTCCCCGTTATCCCTTTATCACTTTCCCCACTCAATGCCCATTCATTGTTTGCCCTCTCTCTCAGTCTACTAACCATTGGTGTTTCAGCTTCTGACGCTTGAGATCACCTCCTCCTCAACCAGGCGCTTCAGCCGTCGGTCCGCTCAGCTGCCTGTAAAAATTGGTAGGGGATTCTGTGAAACGAGGGACCCATCCCACATGTCTTTTTAGTGACCTGTACGTTTTTGTAATGGCCGCTATCTACAGGGAACTTCTCGTTCCTCCAGCTAAATGGCGGCGGACACTCAATTTTGTGAGACCCTTAAAAGCCTACTAGATTGATGGGTCTTTAACCACCTTCTGCTACCACGTGAACCTATGTAACCAACACTAGGCCCTTTAAGATGAGGTAGCAATACTTTGAGATGGATGGAAATGCAGAATATATTAAAACATCAATAAACAGACTGACTCAGGAAGTTGGCAAAGTATGTTTTAATTAAGCAATAGAACCCGAGTGTCGGGGGCATTACGAAGACCCCGGGGCATTACCAGAGTCGGTAATGCCCCCGACGCGAGGTTTCTATTGCTATTAGTACCCCGGCCCGCAAAAATTGCGTGACCGGGGCACTAAAAGCTTTTTTTTTTGTCCCGAAATGCTGCAGTGTTTCGGCGCTGCGGCGCTTCGAAAAAAAAAAAAGGAAAATGGATGCCGCCATAGAAAGGGAAAACGGAGTCCGTTTTCCCTTTCCATGGCGGCCATCGGGAGTGGACGCGCTGGGAACACAAGTGTTCCCAGCGCGTCCACTCCCGAAAAAGGATCAAAAAGAAGGTAAGTGGGGTTGGGAGGGTGGGAGTGGGCCAGCTGGAGGCTTCCCTCGTCCTCCACCAGGGACACAGGACCAAGAAGGTAAGTTGGGGGGGTGGGTGGGAGGGTTGGGAATTTTAAACAAAAAATAAAAAACTTACCTGAGTTCCCGGCGGGGGGCGAAGGCAGCCTCTCAGCTGAAGGGAGGCTCGGAGCGGGGTTGGCACCGCTTCAAGCCTCCTCACAGCTGGAGGCTTCCCCCGTCCTCCGCCGAGGGGTTGCCAAGCCCCCCGCCAGGGTCAAAGGCCGTAGAATCCCGACGGAGGTATTCCTGGCCGGGTAGGGACCTGGGGAGAGCCAATCAGAATGCTTGTTGCATTCAGATTGTCTCTCGCCGGGGTACTAATATCAATTACTCACTTAATGAATTTCATAAAAAATACAATTATAGTAAAAACTTGTCTTCATTGACGCCAATCTACGTGGCAAACTACAAAAACCTATTTGGGAAAGTGATTGGCTTAACGGGAACATCTAGGTATATGTTCCATACTTGTTGTGAAGGTGATTGGGTCTCTAACATCAGGTGGGGCAACTAAGTCCTCCTCTAGTGCAAGTCACTATGAACGCCATCAAATACATGACATCCCACTGGTTATACAAACTATAGGGCTCTCTATTACGTGTCCCTCTACAATTGGTTGGCACCCTTGCAACGCTCTGTACTATTCCACACAGGCTAGCAGCCCACAGGCTGGCACTCAGGGGCTGATGGCAGGTTATAAACATAGCTTTCCACCTCATTAGCCTGTCATCTCTCATCACTCTTGTGGTCTGCCAGTAAATTAGCCCTTAGAACATTGGCCTTGGAAATGTTCTATGTGCATGAGAATAAAAGGGAGTAGAGGCATTCTTTGTCTCTTCGTGTCAAACTGCTCAATTCAGTATCTATGTTCATCCATCCACGTGACTAGAGACCATGTTTCAGAGCTTTTCGGTATTTTAAATACTATTAAATGATGAACCTCTGATGTCTTCAATGTTCTTGCTCCTCACCTCAAACAGGAGTTTGTTCTTTTCACACATTTTGTAGCTACTGCATGAACATCCAAGCTCACGGTGGCCTTGACTTCCTGGTGCTTGACCAGCCAAACTCTTTGTGAATCTACCTCTGGTATTAAATCGTTTTCCAACTGCACCACACTGAAAAAAGCCTGTCTATTTACTGGGTCCAAACTCTTCTAAAGTGCGTTGTGGAACAACCATCCTCTATACATTCCTAAGCATATATGTTGGCGCATCATCACAATCTATTCACTACGTAGCCAGCCTTTAAGAATACTTTGTCTACTTGCGTTACTGCGTCTGTACAATTGTAAAATGTCTTGATGTTTTCTTCATTGTTTCTGAAGCATGAGCATCTTCATCTCGAGCCCAAAATGTTGCTCATCTTTAACACCTCCTCCTTAGATCTTCATGGAATGCTTACATTCTTCAGCCTCTTGTCTCTTCTCTGGATACGTCAGCTCTGCTTCGCATGACGTCATCAATATTCTCTTTTGCTTGTTTTTCCCACTTCTTCCGGGATTTCATTCAAATGGCCACCATATTGTTGGCAGTGCATATATGGCTTTTTCAATGGGTATCTTACTTCCAGGATTCTTTTCAGTATAGGAATTCTCACTGGTACAGCATGTGTCTCACACTCTGGCTCCCAACATATCGGCATCATGGGGGCGCAGCTTTGAGTGGGGTACTTGGCTCCACCTCTACAGGGAGAAAAGCCTAATGGAAAAACAGACATGCAAGTGAGGTCAAAAGAAAGGGAAACAAATATTGCAAGAATGTCGTCCTATAAGGGAATAAAGGACAGAGGAAGAAATAAGCTCATAAAAAGGATAACTAGAATAAGTAATACAGATGTGAACATGAGAAATCTGAAAGGAAGAAAGAGTAGTAGAGTGAAATAATTACATAAAGGCAGGCAAACAACCTAGAAAAGCGTATGTGGCAAGATCAATACGATGGAGAACATCTGGAAAAACAAATTGAACTAATAAAAAACATCAATTAAGGATAGAATCTAGGCAGACAAACTAAAGATTAAAAATTGGTAAATTCTGAAAAGTAAATAAGTCCACAGCAGTCTCAGGTCCAGAGTTTTGGGTGCCAACAACTCTTATAAACCCTAAAGAGTAGTGCTTAAGACTACCAGTGAGTGATCTGTTAATTGTCTTGCAAATCGTAACTGCAAAGCACCTTTTATGCCCCCCTACACAGCAAAGCAGCTAGTGTTGTGGGGCTTCCTCCTGAGCATCCTACAGTGAGGGCAGGTGCACCTATCATGCAAGATTTAAGTGTAGGACAGAGTTTGGAAACATCTTCTACCCCAAAGCCGGCAGACTGTAAGTGATCACATGCCAGGGTGCGAATTCTACCACTTTAGAGGTGTGGAAGGATGTTTTGTATGGTAGAATAACCTCTTTCTTCCCAAATAAATGTATTACCCCATTCTATGCTCTCCTTTGTGGGCCACCTGCCTCTCCAATACAACCATGTGAAGAGTGTATGCAATTATGTTCCCCTCGATGAACAGCCCAACCTGGCACCTTCGACCACTTGTGTGAATACCAGCCAATTAGCTGCAGAACATATTGCTCCCAACTTTGAAGTGCCTGTCTCAGCTTTCTAAGAACCCACAAACCTGAAACTTTAGGAAGCCCCAATCACTTGAACGTCCAGCCAGAGCTTCGGCATCCTCAGCCCCTTTTTTTTTTATTATCTTGCAGCCTATCTGAAACTAGTTTTTGAGACTAATAATGCTGGAGGCTTTTTGCAACTGTTGTTCTTGCCGGCTGTTAACCCCTTGAGTGCCAGGCTATTCAAGTCTATGCAAAAAGGACAAGCATACTCGTTCTTGTCACTTGAGGGTTAAGAAGCACCTGCCGTCTCTTCCACTGGAGCAGCGACAATTACAGCCCTTGATTTTGTGTTGAAATCACTTGTAAGACTTCACTCGAAACCATTGAGAATACTACTGATCAACAGATTTTACTAATTCAAATAAATGCGTAGATCTCCTTTTTAGAAGGCTACATAGTTAACTCAAAGAGTAGCCCGTCTGTCTTAGCACCTAACCCAGTGGCACAAGCATTGCTAGAATGTGATACTCCTGAATGTATGGTTGTGAGAGGAAATTGCTCTGAAATGTCTCATTCTTTGAATATTCCTCATCTGCCTGACAAGATTATACACCATTTGGAGGATCTGAAACAATATCACTGAATTGTTTATAATCGAATGAAGCATGCCATAAAACCTGTTAAACAGCCACACACAAAGAAAACCAAAAATCAGGTGGTAGGAAATCTAAATGCCAAGCGAGGATTCCACAGGTTTCTGTGCCATATTGATTTGCCTGAGATGGCTCCCTCGTGTAATGTACCTTCTAAACCTTAGAAGAAAAGACAATGTAAAATCAAAAAGATGAACAAATCTCACGTGCTGGCTGAAGATAACAGAGTTGTATTGGTGCCTGGAGCCTTTGGGATTTAGACATACGAGGCGAGCCTTTGGGACACCCCGAAGCTAACGTAAGACTTGACTCATCTATAACCTGGCTGCTCCAAAATATTTCAATCTATTCTGAGGAAGCTGTCCCCTGATCTAAAATGATTTCAGCCTCTCCAGCAATACAACCAACCAGCACACCAGTGCAACCGAATAATTCTTCCCAAGATCAAGGGTCTGCAGGTGCCTTTTTAACCTTGGAACAGAGATGCATCACAAATTTAACTAAGTTGATTGAAAATACGTATGATTGTTTACAAACAGGAACTATAGCCTCTGATCAGACAAATCGAGAAACTGTCCATGATCAGAGAAAGGATCATTTTAAACAGGTCCAACGTGATGGCTCTATTTCTATTCGTCCCTAGTCTGAATGACATTGGTTCTTCAGGCATTGAATGGGTTGAGTTCTGGGATGACTATGTCTTGGACAGGGCATTTTTTCACATCACATTCAAGATGGTCATTCATTTACTATTGAAAGCCACAGATCAACTACTCTAAGATCATGGTCTTAGATCATGAGGATGTGTGCCCGGGCCCACATCCTCTAGTCAAATCCAGATGGCATCTGCAATTTGATAAGGAAGACATTCTTAAGCAAATAAAGAGGAGTAAATCCTCAAGGACCATAGGGCCGAACGTCCTTTCCAACACCATGTTAAAAGGTAATCCCCCTCTTTGGTCTAACACTCTTTTAACTTTGTTCCAAATGATGGCATCCCACAAGCTACTCCATGAGTCTTGGACAAACCCAGTCATAGTTCCAATATTTAAAAAGAAAGATAGTTCCAACCCGGCTGAAGATAGACCTATCACTCTATTGGACATCTCTGGAAAAATCTTTTGCTCCTTGGTTGACTACCAGCTAAGGAGGTGGGCCACCGAGTCAAGACTTTTGGACTCCTTTCAGACTGGATTTTTCAAATAAATTAGCACTGCTATAGATAGAAATTCTTTAAAGCATGAGCATGTCTATACACCTGCTTCATCAAATTCTCTATGGCCTACACTAGTGTGAATCACTAACTCCTGTGGTTAAAACTTTGGGGTTGTTTTAATTACATAATAGAGATTATTAAGCAACTGCATGAAATACCACCATTAGAGTGAGACTAAAAACAAAGGACACTCTATCTTCACCTATTAAAACCATCTTCATTTCCTAAACTTTATTTTATGATTGTGTTACCTTTTCGGTGTTGGAGACCGTAGTTTGTTACCACTGTTGCATCTGGAAAGACATGAGCATTACATTTTCGGATGAGGAGTATAGTTTACTTTAAACCAGAAATACATTGTAACAGTTGTAAAAAACAGCCTATCTTGGAATGGCAGATCTGTGGAGCAGTACAACATTCTCCTAGAATCAGTCCTTGATTAATCTGATTTAGAGTGCTTACTAGAAGAACATGCATGTGAGGACATCCTGGAGTATGTTTATAAACAGCACCTGAATCCTAAACTCTGTATCACTCTGCATTTACATGTATTTGATCCTGTAATTTTAGTATGGAAACTGGAAATGAGAAGAGAATTGCATTTGCGAAGATCCCTACCACTAAAAATGTTAACAATTCGGAAGCGCTGGATCAAAATAAAATACAAAAACTGGATGAGGCAAAATACATCTATCTTAGTTTAATGTGACACTGAGCTCATGCTAGATGCTCTGAAGGATTGGAACATTTCACACTTCTGCAAGATCATTAACAACCAATCCTCAATGCAAATAAATATGCAGGCAAACCCAATTTTTATATACTATTGCATTGCACTGTATTCCAGGATTTACACAGATCATTGGGATGTGTGCCCGGGGCTGCATCCTCTAGACTAATCCAGATGACATCTGAAATTTTATGAGGAAGACATTCTTAAGCAAATAAACAGGAGTAAATCCTCAAGGACCACGAGACCGGACAGCCTTTCCAATGCCACTTTAAAAGGCAATGCCCCACTTTGGTCAAATACCCTTTTAAAGTTGTTTCAAAGGATTGTATCCCACTAGCTACTGCCCCACTCTTGGACAAACTCAGTCATAGTTCCAATATTTAAAAAGGGAGATAGTTCCAACCCAGCGGAATATAGACCTCAAACACTATTGGACGTCCCTGTAAACATCTTTTGCTCCTTGGTTGACTCCCAGCGAAGGTGCCGGGCCACTGATTCAAGACATTTGGACCCCTACCAGACAAGATTCTTCCAAGGAATGGTCACTTCTCTGAAAGGCCTTTTCATAAATCTAATGGGAGAAAAGTTCTTTGAAGCATGAGCATGTCTGTACGCCTACTTCATCACATTTTCCATGGCCTTTGATGGTGTGAATCACTAACTCATGTGGTTAAAACTCTTGCGTTGGGCTGGCCACCAGAGGGCGCGCGGATGTGGTCTGACTTCGCGTGAGCTCCGCTACTGTGGGTCCCTAGAAGGGATTGAGCCCCCACTTTGACGACCCCCCCAAGATTCTACACCGGTGTGCCGCCAGCAGAGGACCCCCCCTCCGGTCTGTCAAAAACCCAATCGAAAACGACCCCTGCAAACCTGAGATATACATCTCTCAAAAAGACGCCACACATAACGGCTCTGCGGCCCGCTCGCAGGGAACTGCGCAACGGTCAGAGGTGGACCTTGGGCCTGACGAACGAAGAAAGCTAGAAAGACCCTGAACCCCACTCACGGAATTCACACTCCCGATGACGTTCCTCGCCGCAAAGGGGACGGGACAGCCTTGGTTGAGTCGGCGGAGCTTCCGAAGAGCGGGATCGGACTAGGCCCTGAGACAGCGCTGAGCGGGGAGACGGTAGGCCCATCCCATCTACCCGGGTGGTGCGCCATCACCACGCAGCGGCGGTTCGGACCTCTCTTGCCCTGAATGTTTACCCCCGCATCTTGCACAAGAGGAAGACACCCCCAAAGCATCGCCGGGCCTGGACACTGCTTAAAGGGCACCCCGGGTGACCCATACGCATTACTGAGCCGCCTGTACCCTGGGAATATCAACAAACGCACAACAGACACCCCTCCCAACACCTAACGAACTTCCCGAGAACACCAATGTCGGAGTGCAGAGGGTAGGGCCCGCAACCCAGGGGCGTGTGCCTCTTCTGTCCCCGACCCCATCTCCCCGTCGAACAGCACTGGTGACACCACAAAACTTTGGGAGAACCAATGGACATAAGGGAGAAACTAGCTACATTCTCCTACGTCTC
Organism: Ambystoma mexicanum; assembly: GCF_040938575.1. Classification (NCBI taxonomy): domain Eukaryota; kingdom Metazoa; phylum Chordata; class Amphibia; order Caudata; family Ambystomatidae; genus Ambystoma; species Ambystoma mexicanum. The sequence continues at coordinate 1,510,615,656 of NC_090937.1, read as the reverse complement.
GACTCCTGCCGAAAACTGTGCCCATACCATGGCAAACCAAAATACCTCGGGGAGTGAATCAGCAGCTACCAAAGGGGACATTGCTGCCTTGCTGGGCGAAATAAAGAATATGGGCACCAGCATTGGCTCTAAAATTGACAAGATTACCCAACGTCTATATACCATGGAGGAGAGGCTCGAAGGGGTCGAGAACAATCAAGTGTCCATAGACACCCTTGAAGCACAACTCGACCAGCGGATGACCGAACTGGAGCACCGAGAGGAGAGCTTCAAACTCAAGCTTGATGACTTGGAAAACCGGGAGAGGCAGAACAATCTGAGGATTTTCGGAATCCCGAACGAGAAGGGGAGACGGAGAGCGATCTGAAGAACACACTGCATGACATCATCAAACTCTTAGTTGCCGATGACGCGGTTGCTGAACCTAAGACAGAGAGGATACACAGAGCCGGAGGGCCTCCAGGCGGACCAAGATCTGTCCTTGCTCGATTTCACCGCTTTCAGGACAAAACACAGATCTTCAAGAAAGCAGGAAGCAGCGACTCAATTACCCTCCAAGGATCCCAAATATCGATATACCAGGACCTGTCATCCATGACCCTGGCACTCCAACGCATGTGCGGGCCTATCACCAAACAATTGAAAGAAAAGAACATAATATACAGGTGGGAGTACCCCTTCTCTCTGTCCTTTCAATACAACGGAAACTAAATCAAGCTAAGCTCCGAGGGGGAGATCAAGACGTACATCTCTGACCTCCTTGGACCAAGCGCAGAGGAACACGATCGGGGAGACCCACGTCAAGAAGAAAGAGGATGGCGTATAGAGGGACCCAGAAGAAACGTGTCAAGGGATCGAGGACATTTCAGAGAGTTAATACCCCCCCAGCGTGGGAAAACCGATGAACTACAACACTGGTAAAATGACATATATTCTAATACATATGTCCATGGCCTGAACTGTGTAAGGATGTCTAGGCTCAAAAGAGACTCGGGCCATGCAAACGAAGGAGGGAGGTGAATGGGGGCTCAATCAAGATTATGATGTTATAATAATTTTGGGGACCCGAAGTGACGGTCCCTAAAGGTGGTTCGATGCAGGGCCAGTGTCTTTACCTGGGTCCACACGGACGCCGTCAATGTGGGAAGGGTGGAGGGTGGGGGGGCTGGTCAGACAAGAAATGTACAGAGGATGAAGCATTATCGGCAATACAAAGGATCACTCAAGACGACGTGAGTCCTTATGACCAATATATCTACTTGACACTGGTCTCGAATCCACAACCGAAATACTCTGATAATGGCACCAATTGAAGATCAGAAGGGTAGGGAGTCCCTAAGGATAGGAACACTTAACGTTAATTGTACACCTCGGAAGTGACTCCAGGACAATCAGATACAGATCACTATCTCTCCCAGATAGATATGCCCAAAATCTCGTACCCCGAAACTGAGCTCTTAGAATCTCCGATATCCGAACCTGAGGTCCAAGAGGCAATTAAAAGACTAACTATAGGCACATCCCCCGGAGAGGACGGTTATACCACTGGGTTTTATAAAACCTTCAGCGACCAACTAACACCATTCCTGACAGAGCTCTTTAACGAGATATTAGAAACAGGGACAGCCCCCGACTCCGTTACGAAGGCGCTCATAACAGTGATCCCAAAGGAGGTAAGGAACCCCAAACTATGTGGTTCATACCGCCCAATTACATTGCTCAACTTAGATGCAAAAATTTACACCAGGGTACTAGCTGCCCGATTAGAAGTACTGATCCCTCACCTCATACACAATGACCAAGTCAGATTTATATTGGGTAGGCAAGGGGCCGACACCATGCGCAAAACTCTCCATCTCATCCACTCATCACCAGAACTACCAAGTGACCCTGCCCTACTGTCAATAGACGTAGAAAAAGCCTTTGATAGAGTGAAGTGGGAATTCTTGAGGGCAGTCCTTCGCAAGGTGGGGATAGGGCCAAGATTTAGGAAAGGAATACAAGCAGTATACACATCCCCAACAGCATCTATATCTGTTAATGGGGAATATTCCAGATGGTTGATATGGGATATGGGACGTGCCCCCTCTCTGCAATACTTTTTGCGCTCTCCCTAGAACCCCTGGCCCAAAAGATATGATCCATAGAAGGCATGTGATTGGGAACAAAAGAATATAAGATAGCACTCTATGCTGATGACATATTTTTACACATTACCAACCCCTCTGTATCTGTCCCTCATGCTCTCCAACTATTAGAAGAATATAGCAAACTCTCTGGGTTTAAGGTGAACAAGACTAAATAAATATTGTTCCCTTTGCAAGGAACGAAAGAGGAAAATGAGACCAAGTTCTTGCCCTTAGGCCTCAAACTCGAACACTCTGCCTTTAAATACTTAGGCATCCAGATCACCAAAAACATAACAGACCTATACAAAGCCAGCTTCCCTCCCCTCCTCCAGAGCTTCTCGGACGATCTGAATAGGTGGGACAAACTCACAATTTCGTGGTTAGGTGGGATTAACACCATTAAAATGGTATGCCTCCCCCGATTCCTGTAGCCTTTCCAGATGTTACCTATCGATATACCAAATGTGTTTTTTGAAGAGGCCAAACAACTTATGCTTAGGTTCCTTTGGCAGGGAAAGAAGGCCAGGATTGCATTCGACACTCTGATGCTTTCCAAAGACAAAGGAGGAGTAGGTCTCCCCGACCTGCGAGCATACTACAAAGCCTCACAACTACGTATCCTTATCCCACACCTACATGATCACAACCACCTCTATTGGGTCCACATGGACAATCATTACTTCTCGCCGGCCACTGTGTCAGAATGGCTATGGACCCCTCACAAAAGAATGCAACGGAAAATTAAGGGCCACCCGATACTGAGTACCATCTGGAACATCTGGCAACCAAGCAAAGCAATGAACAAGATCACCACCTGGCCGTCCCCTGGCATAAATGATCACATACCCGAGGTAGGAGGAATATTCCAATCCTGGTACGAGGCGTGACTCGAAAGGGTAGGGTAACTCCAGAAAAAGGACAAATTCATATCTCTTCTAGACCTAACTGAAGCCCTAGGGATAGGCACATTATCTACCTTCCAATACATCCAGATAAAAGGAGTCCTCACAAAATCTGCATGGAAGGAAAAGCTGCAGAGAGAACTCACCCCATTCAAATAACTTTTGGATTCTAAGTCTGAAATGAAGGGTTTGATATCGGCTATGTACAAAGAACTTATCGAAGTAGGCACCGGGTACACGGAACATCTTGGAAGCAGATGGGGGAGAAATTTAGGAGAGGAGATAGAGCCAGAACAATGGGAAATGATGTGCAAAAACGCATCCAAAACATCCTTATCCAGCCATATAAATCACACGCCATCAAACTCCTACATAGATGGCAATACGACCCACTCAAATTGTCCAAGATGTTTCAGACTCTGAGCCCAAGATGTTGGCGAGAATGTGGAGAAACAGCCGACTATTGGCACATGTGGTGGAGCTGCCCATGCATTAAGGTATTCTGGGAAAAGTCCTGGCATGGATCAAAGACATAGATAGCATACAAAGAGACGTTGATCCACGTTTGGTTCTCTTCGGAATGGAAAAAGACGAGGATGAATGGACTAGACTCAGGGGTCTTGCCCCACACCTATTACTAGCAGCCCGTGCACTGCTAGTAACAAAATGGAAATCCAAAAAGGTTCCAAGTAAGAAGGAATGGATCAATTTGTCAACCGACATTTATACAATGCAATTGATCACGGCATCCCTACATAACAAAGCATCGCAATGCGAGATCTTATGGTCAGAATTTCGAGACAAACACATCTCAGAGACGATGGACTCCCAACCCGAAGACCCTACAAGACCTTAATTGAACCAAGAATCTCAAAAGCTCTTAATACGGGACAGTTATGACCCAGGAATCGAGGAAACCTCACAATAGTGAACCGAACATTACCCGATATGAACATGTCAACAGGGAAAAGATGCCGCAATGATGTCTGCCCAAACATGGGGAGGGAGGTGGGTGGGTATGGGGGATGTTATCCTGATTGTTATTACTAGAGATTGGAAATGAACACAAGGACGATCAATTGTATAATGAGACTCTAGTTTTATTCTTTTGACGTAACCATATGCTAACAGAGTTGTAACAAGTGAAATGCTCAAATCTTTTGTTAATCTTTTGTTTATCTTTTTATTTTTCTTTTGTTTCTCTTTTTATTTTTTATTTTTTTGCTTCAAAATCAATAAAACCAAATGAAAAAAAAAAAAAAAACTCTTGCGTTGGCATTGTCCTACTTACCTAATTGAGATTATTGAGCAACTTCATGAAAGTACCACCATTAGAGTGAGACGAAACATCACAAAGGGCACCGTATCTTCACCTATTAAAACATCTCGAGGACTGAAAAAGGAATGCATCCTGGCCCCAATCCTCTTTAATTTGTTCATAGGCTTCTCATGTGTTGTATTACGGAAGGCATGTCTTGGAGTGTGTCTCTTTCTTTCTCATGTTCCCAGAGTCTCTTGATCTTCATCACTATAAACTTTGGTTTCTCATATGGGTGCGCTCCCAGACTTGTACTGATGCATTGTGTCTACTTAGTTCACTCTTCTGCTAACCATACAACTCTTCCTTGTTTTCTTATTTTATCCCCAGGGTGCCAGACCCTCTTATTCTTATTTCTTATTTGGTGCAGGCCCAGACTCGCACTGTTGTGTTGTATTTGCTTGGTTCACTCTCCAGCCAAGTATACTTTTACTGCTTTGCTTCAAGGTCCAGATCCTCATCTCCCAGCTTCTGGGTTCTCCCCATTGCATCCCCAGACCAGCACCTCCTGGGCAACCCACATACCTTTTTTGCTTCCTTCTCTCAGGCATAAGCGGTTCCTCGGCAGCTGCGTCCTTTCACGAGGCTCAGGTAGCATTCAGGCATCCAGCAGGTCGGCAGAATCTCTGCACTCTTCTAACCCTTCCTGGCTGCACATTTTCCTTCTCTCGCATTTCGCCAGGGTCTGGGGCACTCAGAGTATTCAGTTGGCAGCAACCAGAGCAATCCTCTCGTGGTGGGCTATGTTTGGGTTCTCCTCTTCCTCCGGTTAATGCTTCCATTGCGCCTCACATTAGCTGCTCCTCTGCACGAATCTCATTGTTCCTCCTCAGAGGATCGTTCTCTCCCTCTTCTGTGTCCTTGTATGAGCTCAGAATGCAATTTCCTAGCAATTTCATATAGGATTTTAGATCTAATTGCCTTAAAACCCTGTGGCACTTGATATTTGAAGGCCCCTAGGTTACCTGGAAACTTAATTTAATCAGACTTTTAAAGTTCATCCTGGTTGAAAAAGTGGACAGTGAGGTTAGGATTCTGATAACATTACACAGTAGCCTTTTTATCCTTTTTTCCAACTGTCCGATTTTATGGAACGCTGTAGTATATTTGTCTGTTGTTGTGTCATTTTAATCTCTTTTCCGGTCATACCTGTTTTAACTGTGCTTATTTTATGACTTGTTTCCAGTGATACATTTGTGAAAAGTTAATTTTATGAACTAGAAAACAATAAAAAAACAAATTAAAAAGATAATAAGTAAGCAATCATTACCTTCTCTTTCCCCATGTTGACGTCCTCAAATGGGAAACCAAACACCCTCCAGTCTAACTCAGGAACAGCAAGCACTAGAAACTTAGGCCTGAAAAGGTGACGTATGCAACTGTTAGCTATACATTAAAAACAAGCTTTCTGAAATTCAACCCAGAAAAAGTTACATAAGGGCACAGTTCCAGAACAAAACGTCTGGTGAAAAACAAATATATATATATATATATATATATATATATTACATGGCCATAGTAGTGGCCATGTAGTTATGGTTAAGTTGGTGTTTCCATAGGAAGAGCACTTTTTGGGCGGCTTATAACTTCGCTCCCCCTGGACGAATCCTCACCAAACTTTGCAAAAAAAGTACATGGCCCACTCTGAATTTCTTTGCAAAGTTTGGTGAGGATTCTTCCAGGGGGGGGAAAGTTATAGGCGGGGTCCCAAAACTTTTTTTTTCCCATAGACTGAATGGGAAAAAACTTTGCGCACGGCTACAGCCCGAACCGCTGGACGGATTTACACCAAATTTGCGGCAGGAGCGGCGGCCTGGTCCCGAAAGCGTGCTTTTGAAAATTTGGTGTAAATCCGCCCAGTATTTTTTTAAAAAATGACCAAAATGTGAGGCAAAAAAATTAGTGATATCTGTGTTCGCTTCGCGGACGGACTTCCCTGTTCGCTTGGCCCATGGCCTTGCGACATGTCCGTCATCAGTGATGTCATCAATGACATTTGTGATGTCATCTTTGATGTCCTGGGTGTTAGTGTTAGCAGGGCACGGTGGCGGCGCGAGTCATGGTTGCTTATCTTACCATAACTGCCGAATTTCAGGGGTTTTTCGGTTTTACTTTGAACCATAACGTCCCATTAACAAAGTATATATAAATATGTGTTGCCTATACTGTGCACACTTTCTCCTGCCTGACAGGAGACATTTTAAAAATCAGTAGTAAAACGACCAGAAAATAAAGCTCCTAATAGTGTAGAAGAACCCCTGCTGCTCTGAGACCGCAACAGACTGATGTATGCAAATGACAATGACCTACATTTTTTAGATCACTGATTTACAGGTCTTAGAGGCTCTTAGGAGCATCCATGGAAATCAAGTAACTCCATCTCTGCCCACGGTAAAATATTCATGTCAACAAGACCAGCCAGTGCCCCAAATACAGAAACTTTTCACCACTGCAAGTTGTGCATGGTATTAACTTTGAGGTCGCATTTTCCTAAAGCAAAAGCATATTTTTGAATGCCTTTTTGCACCTCGGCACACTTTCCCCGAGGGTTCATAGCAAACGGCATCGAAAGAATACAATTTTTCAGCAAGCGTAATTTTGGTATAGTGCTAATACCATGCCTAATGACATTTGTACTACTGCAGAATTCTGCAAAGAGGGACAAACATGCGTATAAACTTGCAATAACTAATTGCTGTTAATTGCCCATAAATTATGCAATTCTGGCTTGAAAACAAGACACAATTATTGCAGTGTGGAACATCATACCTTCCCTTGTGCGTGGCGCTTACTTCTAATTGTTTTGGTCTATGTGGGGTCTGTGGCTATCGGGCCATGCCATCGAAAGATTAAGTACCTAGTTTGCAAAGAGTTTATCATTGGGATTGTGCCATTGTAAAAAGCGTTTGTACATCAGGCCGAAGCACTTGACACTGATTCTCCAGTGGTTGTTAATCCTCATTACATGCAGTATAGCTTTTGATGCGACCAGGGGTGGACTGGCCTATAGGGAACTCTGGAGATTTCCCTGTAATCATCTGCACACTGGGCCTCTGTTGTGTGGTAACATACTTTATTTCCAAATGTTCTCAAAGGGAAAGGTTAGGACTTGCTGAAAATGTGTAATATGGGGCCACTGTGAACATTATTTCCAGGGCCCCTTTTTGGTTTCCAGTCCCGCCATTGATTTGAGATCCCAGGGCTGATATGTTTAAACGTTTTAATCTCTTCGTGGTTTACACATTTACAACAAATGCAGTAGCCCGTGTCTACTTAATATCGCATGTCCTCTTTTCAGACAAAACACAACTGGGCTGAATCACAGAAACTGTGAACGATGAAATGGCAACTTTGCATTAGCAGTAGGGCACACATTAGCCTAGTACAGTATATCTTAGCTTTAATGCACTTTTCAAAAGGGCAACGTTTATCTAGTGCTAACACAGTGTCTGTCTCTAGTGCAGCCATGTTTTTAAAGCCTACATTTACATTGTGCCTGCCTTTTTCTATTTTTCTTTTTTTTAATTATTCTTTCAGTATATGTGCACAGGACAGTGTCTAGGCCCAGGTGAACTAAGTTGGTCAAACTCCAAACAACCAGGAGATTTAAGGTTAATATTAAACTATTGTGAGTGAAGCAGTCCTGCAAATACCTTAATCTCCATATTTCCTTGGAGACAATACTGAAAACACTTTTTTCAGTTATTGTGGGCCTTATTTTCAAAAGCATTTTACAATAGCACAAACCTGATGAAAACTATATTTTAGATCAGGCACAGTGTCTGCAGAGGGGGGCGGCGGAGAAATTAGATTGTTTGCACCTGTCCCTGGCTCCAACATCATGCTCTTTCCATTGGTAACGACCCTGCTTCATTTTCAGCAACAGTGTACATTTTGTACAGCAGTTTGGAGAAAAGACATTTCACACTTAAATGTGCTCTCCTGATTCCACACTGCACGCTCCTTTCAGCAGTGCTCATATTGCTGCGTTGATAGTTCACACGTGTGGCCCCATTCCCAGTTTCACACTCGTGACTCAGCTATGCACCACTATCTCTACATCGCTGACGGCTGACCTATAACTCCTCTCTAAACTCTGCACATGATTCTTACCTGATCCCATAAAGTGTGTTCCTGGTTCCATTTAACTCCACACCCATGATGTGTTGATACGGGATTCTACATTCCTGCACTTCACTCCACACACTAACCCCAATTCTACATCCCTTACGGGTCATTCCTCACCCCAAGCTACTTATAGAATGCTTCCAGTGCATACAATTTACCGCATGGTCCTGTATCTGAACTCAATTCTTCCTACACTTCAAAACACACTTAAACCTCCTCACATACTAGTTATTATTCAACATCTAAACTGTAAAGTTGTCACTGTGTTAACCACTCTTTACATTACGCAATTTATTTCACAGTCCACATTCTGCATTCATTATTTCAAACTACTGCTACTACACATTTTTTCATTCAGTTTGCCCCACGTCTGGTACTAGACTTTGCATTCCTAACTCAAGCCCATGGACTAGTTTGCCAACAGGAATAATGCTTGTAAAATAAACCTCCAACAACCAGACAGATTAATGATTACCTTCTAGGGAAGCAGGCTTGGTGCACCCTTTTTGTGAGAAGAACAAGAGCTTTATTTGTATACAAAAAGGAAATGGTGACAGGGTATTATAAGTCCTCTGCCACAGAGTTCTCTCCCTTCTTCAAAGCAAACAGCATGTTATAGCTGTGAAAATCATCATCTGTGATGCACACAATATACAGTGTTCATCCCCCACCCTCATAGGCAAACACCTATGTACATGCTACTGATTACATATGCAGCAAGGTGATTGGTCAAGTTACTGAAGTCACTACCCTGCCCTGAGGCCTAATCACGTGATGTGCACCTGGCGGTCAACATGAGCTCAGTGGATAACTTTGAGGGCAGTCTGCGCTTTGCGTATAAATCCGTTTTTCTCTCATCCCAGACTCACAGGCCCCTCACCATGCCTCCCCATGTGAGTTGGCATCACCCTTTGCTCTCCCTGGGCCTGGTTCTCCTGTGGGTCCCACTAATCAATCAAATTTGTGAAGCATTTAGGTGGTCTGCTCTCAGACATCTGGTAGTTCAAATGGGATGGCAATTATCCTGGGGGCCGCTGGTGCCCAAAATCTCAACTTTTGTTTTAGCAGCTCAAGTCATCTGACCTGTCTCCTTTGGGTCTGTCCTTCACTACCAGCCGCAGCCCTACTCGTATTAAGCCATTCACTTTCCCTTCTAATTTTGCAACACTCTAACAGGATACATTTATGTGTGTGTGTACGTGTTCCCTACCTGACCTGGGGTGGGGGTGGAATATTGTAGCGCAGGCCTTGTTGTTCTGTTTTCTCAACACGGCCTGCATGGTGACACTTCTATATTTCTCATCAATGGAGCAGGAATGTATATCATATGTAAGGTGCACACTCAGTATACCTACGTAACACTCTATACGGTTATTTTTAATTTACCTTGAACCAATCTAATTTGCTACACTCAATATGCCCTGTACAACAAGAATATTCCCACAGAGCTGCACCCAATTCCCCTCATCGCTCATGTAATCGCTCATCTTTAATCTATCGTGTATTAATCGATTTTTGGCTGTCTGAATCGTTTGGGAGGAGCTGGCATCTGAATGTTCATCCTAACATGCTTCACTCCACAAGCCTGACTGCACACTACACTAATAACTACACACTGCTGACTTCACATTACTTGCTCCATTATTGCAAATCTTTACTATGCACTTGGCTTTATAGTCCAAAGACCTCAAGCTGCAGATAGAATAAACACTTGTGACTTTGTACTCCTTGTCCAAAGCTAAATTCACATTCTTTGTTCTCGACTCCATATTCTTAACCTCAAACTCTAAAACACAGCACAACTCTGCATTCCTTACCCAAAAACCCCAGACTACACACCACTTGACTTCTCCATCTTCTGACTCCTTACTAAGAATATTAATGTGACACTAACATCTGTAATGACTGCTGGTATCCATGTTAAATTGTGCAGATGTGGTATTATTTGTGGCCTTCATTTACACCATGTACCGATTTGTGTAGTGGAGAGGTTATTTTATTTTAGTGCATCTGCAAGAGAAAACACATACTATTTCTTCACAGTTTCATGCCTGCTTTTTTTTACTGCACCCAGCACTGTGACTCCTTGTGCATATCTAGTCTTAGCAGACTCCTTACAAAACTCCAGAAGTCATGTTGACCTGACAGAAACTGCAGTCTCAGAATTCTATTCAAATAGATACACACCAGCTACACACCTGGGTATCCTTGATAATGGTGTGAGTTCTGCACAGTGGGTACATTGATTTTCTCTATTTCACGAGTATAATCATTTATCATTTCCATTTTTATTTCAGCACTCCTTTGTGCATTTCTGATGGGTAATGTGCTCTGATGCATTTTGTGGTTTGGTTCACACGTTAGAAAATGGCAAAAAATTACAAAATATAGTAAAAGCAGATGGCGGCCGATTTCCTGAAAGGTTCCTCTTTTTAGACTTGTTTTGTACCAGTGGCATTACTGACTGATAAACTGTATTAAAACAAAAACTGCACCCTTAGCTGCATTAATTCACTCTCTTGTCTGCCACCCCATGTCTGCTGCATAGATTTCACGGATGTTATGTTGTTCTCAGAATGGCCAACTGCAATAATGGCGGACTCTTAGGGCCTGATTCACAGACGGGTTTCATAATGGGGCAATCCCATAGGCAAACTCTCCTCAAATCAGGCCCTTTTGTGTTTGCCCTTTCTTTTGTCAACTGGAAGCTTGCTTGCATTAATTAACTCATAACTGCAATTGCCTTTCAGGGGAGTAGTGGGATCTTAGAGCAACCTCAGTTTCTGTACTCTAAATTTTTCATACACTTGCGAAAAGGCTGAACAGGTACCGTTTTTTTTCTTCAATTTCCATATGTTAAGTTGAATTTGTGACAGAATGCCTTTTAGCCCAAACTTTAATTACTAGGACTAGGCTTTTACACGGACCCCAGGGCATTACCTGAAGCAGTAATGCCCCCCAGTGAGGGTCTTATTGCTATTAGTGCCCTGGCCCATTGGAAATTGTGATTGAAAAGAAAAGGTGTCAGCCCCTTCCCCCTTTCCATGGTGGCGTGTCACAGATCGGGAGTGGATGCACAGGGAGGACTTCTGTTCCCGGCGCAGGACCAGAAAGCAAAGGGTAAGTGGGGCGTGAAGGGGAGGGAATGAAATCTGTGGCAAAGGGGGTGGAGTGCGCACGTGGGGGTACTTACCTTGTGTCCATGCAGTGGAGATGACAGCCTCCAGCCCTGAGGAGTTTAAGTGGTGGGATTACTGTAACGTAATGCCCCTGCTCCGAGCCTCGACATTGGCTGGGGACAAACCCATGCCCCCACCATGTATTAATATAAAAGTATGATTCTCTGGAAGCGAGGTCTGGTAATTAGACTTACCTCTATACACTTCTCTATGCTTAAAAGATGTGTGCAAACATTTCACATTACTGGGGCTTTCTATTTACAACCTTCAGCCTCTGCCTTGTCATTTGGCAACATGGCAGTCACAGAGTGACATGTGCATTACAGCAAACAGTCTAATGCAACCAAAATGTCTAAAAGCCAGTGACTGGCTTTAACTGTGTGCTGCCCTGATCCAATTTTTCTAAATTGTTGGGCCCACAGGGACTCTTGGCAGATTCAAATCTAAATATAAGCCATGTCTATCTTTGATATGGTAGCCTCAGGAAATCTACAATTATACTGGGAAAATCTGTTCGGTGTCATTAATTATCAGCATCATTTCTAGTGATTAATTTCATTTCAATGGCCTTATATGTATCAGCTATCCAAGACTGTGGTTCAGACAAAACAGACATTTGAACCCAGCCCAGGAAACACACATTTTATATTGTCTGGGAAGGCATGCCAACATCCCCAGAGGACAGGATCTCTCCCCAGGGGGTTAGATGGGAACCACTGTTTCAAAGGCAAGTTTTGCCAGGGTAATAGAGAGCTCACACCAGGATTATAATTGCTAAAGACTCTTTGGTGCACAGCAGACAGGAGACAGGACAGAGTGAAGGTAGCTGAGAGAGGAGTACAAGTCCACAGAAAGGTTTTGCAATTTTGGAATCTCTAGTACTCCCACTCTTCCTTTGCCTCCACTCCACATCCGGCAGTCCTGCCTGGAACTGGCATCACCAGGCAAAGGATTCTGCACACAACAGCCAGAATGTATTTATTTATTTATTCGTACATTTTTATAAGCGTGCAAAGCCGATAGGCATCTAGGCGCTAGTTATAGAGAGAACAGGCATACATCAGTGGAGGCAGTGAATGGGGGGGGGTCAGTTGAAAAGCAGTGTTTTAAGGTGCTTTCTGAAGACATTGTAGGAAGGTCCTCCACATAGGCGTGGGAGTATCTTGTTCCAGAGAGACAGCACCCAGACTGGGAAACTCAAGCCCTATTGCTTTAGCACATTTCAACCTTGGGACGACAAGGCGGTGACTGTAGGCACCTCCAGTTGGTCTTTCTAGGCATATTTTCTTAAATTGTCCGCTAGGTAACCTGTAGCGTTATTCGACAGACAGCGCTGGGTGAGGGATAGAACTTTGAAGTTGATTCTATCGTTGACTGGGAGCCAGTGGGCTGTTTTTCTTGCATCTGATATGTGATCCCGTTTGCCAATGTCAAAAGCGGCTCTGAATGCCTTGTTCTGGGTTGTTTGAGGTTTTCAAAGGTTGTTTTCAGAGGTACCGCAAAGCAGGAAGTTGCAATAGTCAAGTTTCAAGCATATAAGTGCTTGTGCAACTTCCAGACGGATAATAGTAGTGAGGAAAGGTTTGCTGGCGTTGACTAGTTTGATCGCATAGCCTGATGTTGAAGCAATATGGTTGTCCTGGTGGTACATGGAGTGAGAAGAGTTGAGGTAGAGCCCAAGGGTCTTGATAGAAGGTGCCACATGGATCTTGTGGCTGTCGATGATAAAATATGTGTATTCCTGAGGGTGACTCTTCAAGTTGGCAGGGGTCCAATGAGGAGGAGTTCATTTTTCATTGTTGAGGCAGAGGCTGTGTGCGGCCATCCAACATGGATGGTTTCATGAATTTCATTAATTCTGAGGGTGTCTTTCAGGTGGTCGCTGGAGAGGGGGATCTATATAAGAAGACTAGAACGGACAGAAACGTTGTGGTATATGTTCTATTGATGGGGTGAAACCAACTATCACATCGGGCTGGCAGACTCACCACCTTTTTAGGTTGATCGGTAATGTCTTCCTCATCAGTAGAACTCGACTCGTTCCCCCGTTCCTTTTCCTCCTCACCTGAGCTTGAAGAGTAATTTAACTTCTTTCTTCTGGTATGCAGAGCGGAAAGCCTTTTCTTCTGGAGAAGGTAAGGTCGGCCTCGAAAGGAAGCCACCGCGGCTCCACACAGGAGGCACGGTGACCCCCCTCCGCGACGGACTTAAAACGGAGTGAGGGGAAAAGCCAAACGGCAGAAAAACCCCTCTGGATACCAGGAACCAAAACAGGAATACTCGGTGAAGTAATCAGGCGATCCTAGGCAAGGTGAGTATGAGAGCGTAACAAGATAGGCAAGCTCCGTTGAGAAAGGAGCAGCGCGAGAGACAGCAGGGAAAAGGAACGGACCGGTGTAAAAACATCCGGGAGGGGGAAAAACTGGAAAGACTGGGAGAAGAAGAGCAAGGGGAAAGAGAGCAAGAGCTAGGAAGAAAACAGGATAGCACAGGCGGAGCACCGCCAAGGAGAGAACTATAGAAGAGCGAGAGCAACAGAGGGAAATCCGAAGTTGCAATGCGCCGAGCCGCCTAGGGTGTGGAAGTAAATACGCGTAGGCGGCCATGTTGAAAAAGACTATAACGTTAGCGCTGTCAGGGAAAAAACGTGACGGCACAATTTAATGGCGGCCCAGCTTCCACCTATTCCACAGCCGCCAGCGCTCAGCGGTCGTGACACCAACCCTCTGTTAAATCACCTTTGCAATATAGGGGTACTGTAGGACCAAGTTTCGTTCATAGAATTAAAAATAAAGATTTCCAAGAAAGATCAATCCCCTTTGCTCAACCATTCCAGGGGAATTTTTGGATGACCCCCTGTCTGGTCAAGGTCAGATAACAACCAGTTTTCACTGGAACCTAAGAACTGTAGTTGACAGCCATGCAAGAGCTCTCTGGCAAGATTCCTGGCTGGGAAGTGCAGAATAGGGAAACACCCTTCCCCCGAAGTCTCTGAACAAGGTCATCCAGAACTGAGTGTCAAGAAATTATTGATGCACCTCCACTGCTTTCGATATGCTGTAAGCCCATGGAGATTCCATTTTTGTTGAGCCATCGGGCCGCTGGTTTGACAACAGTATGGCTGCACTCCAGCCGTTTTCAAGCCGATCACACTCAAGAACCATTGTATTGTTGGACGTTTTCAATCCAACTCGTCTGCTACGAGATGCTGGCTAAATCATCGTTGCTTATCTTCACTCCATTTGAGCTGGTCAATATAGCAGAAGTGCATCAAATCGCTGGACCATTTTGAGCCATCTTGACCATCTTGACACACCTAATTCATTGGTGACAACCAATTTGAGTGTCTTGAGGCTGTCAGATACATTGTAAATCATCCAGAAGACTGATTTGTGGTTGCTGAGATCCAAGCACAAGCCTACAATGTATTCAAAGTATTTGTAAAGAATTACATGCCTTAATGGGGCCTATTGAAAAATTAGACCCCACTATCTACCTTTTTTAAGGACATCAACTATAAACTAAACTTGGCTGCTGATAAAATGAACTGCAAGCCAGAGCCCCCCTTTTCATTATAAAGTCAGTGGCATTTTGTCTATTCTCTTTCAGGACAGGTTTTAAAGTTTTTAGTAGTTCTGTGTATTTGTATGTTAATAACATTATCTTATTTTTTAAAGAACCTGGGTTGAACATTCTTCTATTTTGCTACCTCATTATTATTGTTGTGTAGATGCTTCTTTGCTAAGTCTCATCCCTCCTGGACTGTATATAGCAGCTCTCCGCCCATATCACCATAAGAGGTGAAGACGGTATACCTGACAAGCGCTGCCAGGTCCAAATTTATGAGTGGGATGACTGCTGGATTAGGAGTCAGATGAGGTAGTGTAGCAGATGTATCCACTACTAATCCCTCTAGCTTTGCATAGCAGTAGTCATTCTGTCATTGTATTGTGGCATGTTCATCCCAAAAATACAAGCAGGGAAAATGTGGCCTTCCTATGTTTCTTAACTCCTCTTGTGCTGATGTATTAAATGGACTCTATCAAGACGTGTTGCATCCTGTGTTACTACGATGACATGACTTCTGTCCTTCAGGAACAACAGGGTGAGTAGTGGCTAAAGTGGCTAAAGTGCCTACTTCACCCTCAAACTGCTACAGACAGTTAATGTGATTCAGTAGCAACACATAAAGCAATAGTGCAACAGTCCAAAATAAAGAGAATGTCCAATCAAGGTTCCTTTAAAAAATATATACACTTTAATGAAACACACCTACTGCAAAAATATATAGAACACGATACAAAACCTGCCCCTGATGAAAGAACACAGAAAATGTATAGAGAAATAGATGTAGCACTCTGGGTCACAAATCAGGGGTGCAAGACAGGTAAAAAACACAATGGGCCTCATTCCGACTTTGGAGGTAACCACGCCGCTATTTGCGGCATGGCTGCCTCCAAAATCGTTCCGACTCCGGCCTGGTGAATGGAGTAATTACCGGTCCATTCCGAGGTCGGAGGGACCGGTAATTCCTCATTCACCAGGGCCATTCCCCATTCCCATTTGAGCCCCCATAAGGCTCAATGGGAAGGGGGAAGGTGGCAATAACGGTACCGTAAATTACGGTACTGTTATTGACCCCGGTGTCCCTTTGCGGGTCCCGTCCTTAACGCATGCTAAAAGCAGGCATTAAGGAAGGACCCGCAAAGAGAATTCATAGTAGGGTACAAAGGGATTACCGGCACCAGTGTCATTACCGGTGCCCGGTATCCCTTTGTGCCCTACTTGTAATGACCCCCTCTGTCTTTATAAACCACATGCTCAGGTGCAAAAAGGTATTTAATATGACCTAACTAATCTCTAAGGCCCGAAAGTGGACCATGGGGACTGTTGAAACCATGCTTTTTGGTTCTGATTTTGCGGTTAGATGATGTTCGAGTGCGGATGTCCCATTGTTCTATATGGTGAAGGGTGTCGAGCTGGGGTTGAACAGGCTAGTTGCGTTTCAAAGTCGATACTTGAAGAAATGCGGATCATGAGGGCCACCATGGTCAGTTCGAATGTTGACAACAAAGAGACTGGAGACTGGATGTGCAGTCCAGTTCAAACAGTGTCATGCAGTGCTGGAGAGTCGGGGCTCAATGTTCCAACAGGGTCAGATCGACTGGGGTAGATGATCGACAACAAAGATGATGGCAGTGTGAGCAATGGTTTAAAGACAAAAGACCAAATAAATAGTGTGTAGTTCGAGCCAAGCAACAGCATGCTCAGCTGGCATGGTGCAGCACCGAACAGGTTAGAACATGAAGTTCAGTGGTTTGTGGTCCACATTAGTGTTGTCCTAGGAGGCGAGCGGATGTCGAGCAGGAGGTTGTGCGGTGAAATGGGGATGCCTGAAGAACTGCAAATTGTTAGGGCGACCACGGTTGTTTTGACAGTCGGTTCGATTGAGAAGAGGTTCGTGACTGGATGCACAGTTGAGTTGATTGGCTGCAGTGCGATGGCCGAAGGTCACAGTTGGAAGGTTCCCTACAGTCTTATGGACAAGGAACAGCCTCAAATGAGAACAGTGATGCAGACCCACTGGCTGAACATTGCAGTTTTTAAGTTCAGATGTATTGGAACCTCACAGAAATACAGCTTCAAGGTTGGCATTTGCGTTTTATATATTTCCAGTGCTTCTATGTTAGGTGAGCAATTGTTGCAATATTCATTGCACATGCTGCTACCCTCTTGTGACTCCCAGTTCCTTCTCTGCCTGTCTCAATTGTTTACACTTCTGATTGCACTGTGTTTTTGCACCCATTGCTAGCTTCTGATTGTGGTTGCTTTTCAAATCTGGCTGTGTTCATTCATTGAACCTCTTTCAAATCTAACTGTGTTCATGCACTGAACTTGTTTTAAATCTGCTTGCTGTTATGCATTGATCTTGTTTCAAATCTGGCTGTGTTCATGCATTTGAACTTAGTTTGAAACCTGGCTGTGCTTCTTAAGCAAACTCAATGTGCCATTTGTGCAGCCCCTCCCCCCCTGATTTTTGCTTGTGATGTCTGCTTGCCTGCCTGCTTCACTACGCTCCACCCTGCTGTATGCTTGTAACCTCTGTCTGCCTGCCTGTTTGCCTGTCTTTTGTACTTCATCCCCTTCCCCCTCCTGCTTTCCTCTTATTTTCTTTCAGCACACTCACTACTTCTCAATCTAATCTCCCTCTCCCTATCTTTTCCCTCTCCCCTTTCCCTCTACCCTTTACCATATTCTTTTCACTTACTCTATCCGAAACATCACCTGACCTAGTACTAGTAGCTTGTTTGTTTCCCTCCTCCCTCCTTGTTTGTTCCTCCGCCTCCAGCACTACCTGAAATGTCTTCAGGCCTAGTATGATAGTCACTTGTTTTGTTCCTCTCCTCCTCCCACCTTCCCGGCCCCACACCTTCTGTCAATTCTCCTGCTCTACCAGAAATGTTGTCAAGCCTAGTACAATAGTTGCTTGTCTGTCTCATCTCCTACCCCCCACCTACTTATCTTTGTCATAGCTCTTGCTCTATCCAAACTGTCATCTGACCTAGTACGATTGTAGCTTGTTTGTTTCCCCCTCCTCCCTCCTTGTTTGTTCCTCCCCTTCTCCCTCCAGCACTACCTGAAACTTCATCAGGCCTAATACAATAGTCGCTTGTTTTGTTCATGTCAATGCAAAGGGAAGGGTGTTCGACACCCTTTCCCAAATCACAGAAGCCGAATGTAAGGTGACCCTCCACTCGTGGTTGGCACAGGCGCCTGATAGTATAAACAGGAGACCATGTGGCAGCCAGTGGGGGGAAGAGGAGTTAGGGAGAGGTTGTGGATGGGGAGGGGAGTTTAGGAACACCGGAAAGAGGTTGAGGGAACACCTAAGGTGGATAGGACGAGGGGAAACACCAGGGAAGGCACCCTACCTGTCTCTACTTGTAACACTCCGTACTTATAGTAGTCATATCACACTAAGCATAACACTCTGTACTTGTAGCATTCATATCAAACGATGCATATCTCTCCCTAAGGCTTGACAACCTTAATACGTGTCAAAACCACCGAGTACTAGCAACATAAGACTATATACACCTTATTCTGTATATCTGCTTCTAGAATGCCAGATTGACAGTATTAGTCTCATATCAACATGTAACTGGTTGAACTCACATTGATCACAATGATAGACAAAAACACATGGCCATCAGGCACGTATAAGAAATGAACATACAACATGACATGCAATGTGGAATTGATAACATTTTGGAATGCAGAGAGTTCCCTACACCTCCAGCAGAGTCCTTCCGTGTTTTACACAGGCATAAATCCAACCCGCACTTAGACCTGAACACATGAAATGCTGTGCAATAAGTCCACCATTATCCGTTATTGAAAAAAGAAGTGAGTTCCTAACGAACTCTGGGAACACTTATCTGAAGTCCGGGAGACTCGCAAGTCGTCCCAAACACCACAGTAATCTGCCCGTAACTGACAGCAATGGAAACTCTGCCCGCCGCCGCCCAATATATTCACACAGTTGCCCAGTACTTATCTCATGTCCTGGAGGCTTGAGAGCCATCCCGGACGCAATAATCACTTCGTTCGCTGTCCACTCGCAGTCACTGCAACTTCGTCCAAACTCCCTCATAAAGCGTTCTGAAGCCGCTCCATCTTTGAAGTCCTGACAGGCCCGTCTCCTACTTCGCCTGCTGTCAAACCAAAATAAGCCACACCTGCCGAATGCCGCTTGCCCATTTATTGCTTGTGCTAATTGTTCCCAGCTGTTCCAACGGGTCCACGGCTAGGACTACACCCTTCCCAAGTGCTGCTGGGAGTTGTAGTTTTTACTCCAGCTTTCCATTTTCTATGTGTTTTTACACACACATTTCTTGCTCCAGCCCTTAATCCTAACAGTTCATCTCCTCCTCCCACCTTCCCCGCCCCGCACCTCCTGTCAATTCTTCGGCTCTAACAGAAATGTTGTCAAGCCTAGTACGACAGTTGCTTGTCTGTCTCATCTCCTTTTCCCCTCACCTCCTTATCTTTGTCATAGCTCTTGCACTATCTGAAATGTCACCAGGCCTAGTACGATAGTCATTTTTTCACATTCTTAATGTCTCAAGGCCTTGTAAGAATGTCATTGCATTTTCCCTTGCTCCCTCCCTTGCCTTGAAGCGCTTTGAAACACATTGTACATAGGCGCTATACAAATAAACAATCAATCAATCAATAAATCAAGACTGGCAATGAAGATGCTGGTGGTAAAAATAGGCGATTCAAGGTTGGCATGTGCGCCGAAGAGCTTAGAATTAGAGCCAGGGCAACAAAATTCTCGGCTAGCGTGGTGCGACATCAAACAGGTTTCAACACGTGATAAAATGTTTTGAGGTGGTATAGTGCCAATGGCAGCTCTGTGGGTGTCCTGTAGGCTCTAAGACATTATACAGGTCAGACTAATGGTTCTAAGTAGTTGAACTGCGAAAACACAGGCTTCTAGGCTGTCTTTGTCATCAGGTTACTGTGAGTCCCAATCCAGGAAACATTGCAGGGCTTATTCTCGTGCTTCCAAGCCCAGGGGAGGCTGTCCTACAACTGCAGGTGCCCCTCAGCACGGTGAGGTCCCAGTATCATTGTGTCTGTCAGGTAGGCATGTTTTGTTCCTGTAGCAGTCAACCCCCCTCGTCCCTGGGGATGGCTAGGGGACAACACTCTTCTCTGCCCCCAATTCTCAGACTTCACCTCACTAGTGGTGTATTTTGGAGAGATCCACTCTCCCAACAGAGTTCCATTGAATGTGTCCTTAAGTATTTGTCCAAAAGTCAAAAAATAAATGAGTGGGAGACCCCTTCTTTTAAAAGCAAAAGGCGCCAGCTGATTGGACTAAAGCTCATTTAGGTGTCCAATCCCTGTTCTTGAAAAAAGTGAATTTTGCCTTCTCACATCAAACTCAATAGAGCTTTGTGCTAAAGGAAGTGGAGTGGACAGGAAGGAAAGATAGAGACAGAGAGAAAAAAGATGGTGGAACCTTCCTTCAACTGTAAAGCACTCCCTCTGTCTACACTAAACCCTCTCCCTTCCTTTCTCAATAGAATCACAGGCCTTTTAATATGCTGGACCCAGATATGAAGCCAAGCATTTTCTGAATGGGTGTGCACTTCAATGCTTTTTTTCCAGGATAGCTTCCTTTGGAGTGGCTTTCTCTATGGTAAGGGTGTTACTTGCCCTCACATAGGAAGAAATAGTACCTCTTTGATAGACCTATAGCCATACCAGGGCTAAAGTGGCAAGGAGAGCCTTATTTAGCAATAATATACATAATCCCTTCTCAGCCAGGACTCACAGGGCTGACCATTGTGTGATATCAAATTGCTGTGGCTGTCATTATTATGAGAAATACCATTCACCAGACCTTAACTCGGGTATGGGTTATATTTTCAGATGTATCTGTCACCAGAGCACATAATTATAGGGTTTTCGTACATGTTTGCATATCTTAAAATGCTGTCCCTGTGCTGCATAGATGTGTCTGTCATGCAGTTGTCAAATGGGCACGTGTGACCTGTGAACCTGCTCTGTGCCATTGGTACAGCAGGCACAGCAGGGTATTTATGCCACAGGTACACACTATTCTCTTGGCATGGAGCTTATGAAAGGGAAATCTGATGGACAGATTATCCTTTCAGATATGGAATTACCAGTATCATTGTATTATTAAGTTTATAAAAATAAAAAAAGACACTGCTTCTAAACCCTTGGCAAATGGGAATCAATCACAGTTATGTGATGCTTCCTACTTGAGCATTTTGAGTGAAGTGTGCTCCTGTGACCCAGTAGATACACTATAGGAATTAGTCAGTTGCAATGTTCTGCAATGGAAAAGTAGGCACTTCTACTTAGCCCATTTCTGCACTTTGACTATTGATTAATGTTACACATTTGGTGAGTGAGCTGCAGTCATATCAATAGTGGGGGTAACGGGTAGCACATGCATAGAAAGGAAGATATAGTTCACATTGATGCTTGAGCTGTGGTAAAGAGCCTGTGTTGTGGTGTGGAAAATAGTGTGAGATAAAGGAAGAGGTAGATGACGTTTTTGGAAGAAACTCCACTAGCCATTATAATACATTTAACTTTTACCATTTCACTTTTGAAGTAGATGGAACCAGTATGTAATACAGATAAGTTATTACGTGAGGGTCAACTGGAAATGGCATCTTTTTTCTTACGTTTTTAAATGCTGAAAATATATCACCAGAGCTTGTTAGTTCTGCAGTTTCTAATGAAGATCAAGTTGTGAAAGTTGACTCTCTGTATTATTTTCGAGATTGTAACTCAGAGTGGTTGCTCTGTTGGAATCAGGAAATGGAGGCTCTTCTGGTGAGGTGATGATTACAGTTCATAGGTTCAGAATACCCTAGAAAATCTGCACTAGCACACATAATCAGTAAGACAATGACAAAGGGATTGAACTGGAAATGTATTTTTCAGCTGGAGCTGGTTAGGAGTACTATCAGTAAGAGCAATGGATAACATGCACTGGATCAGATAGTGAAAGGCTTCCAAGCCTTGGTGGGTGTTTGTATTTTTTCCAGTGGGTACACACTCCAGGGGTGGCCAACACTCATCAGTATCTGTAGAACCCAATATGTTATGTTAATTGGCTTTTATACTGCCCACAGCACCACTGTAGTCGTCTTGAAGCGCTGAGTGAACTGTGACCCCACCCAGGGAGGAAACCAGACCTGGTCTATAGGTTGAGAAGGAAATGGGGATAAAGGTGAGTGAGAAATGACAACAGTGGGAGAAAGTCAGAAACAGAAAAGACATAGATGGCAAAGAATTGGGGGAAGATAGCATAAGGATTGTGTGGTAGTTTTAGCTGGGATGCATGTACGGTAGTATACGTTTAGAATAAAACGTGCATGAAGTGAATTGGGAGTTGTCCATAATGGACAAATCAATTATGTTGGGTTCTGGATGTGTGATGGATAGATTGAATTATTGAGAGTAAGACTGGTGTCATATGTCTGCACCCTGGCACACCATACACAGCTGCAGCCCATGTCATACTCTCAAAGCACCACACTTTAACCACAGTCACTCTTGGAACATGTCCCAACATGAAGCACAATGGAGGGCATTGATCTATTTACTGAAATTCTTCTGGCTAGGCTAGGGAAAATACAACAACGGTATAGAAATATATCCCTAGACGAAGCTGTGGCGTGCCACCTTTTTAAAAGAGGGCACGATTAAGAAACACAGAGTATTCCAAGATTCAAAACACTTATCACTTCCATGTGACAAAATCGGTAACTCCTTCCCAAACTCGTCATCAAAAACGTAATTAAAATGCTAGGAATGGGACAGAATAACGAGGGAATGTGGGTGGATGTCACAATATTTTTCTGGATGTAAGTGGTAAAAAGCAGTATGTTGTGTGTATAAGAGCCCCGAAGAGGTTTTTGTTAGTGTGTTTTTGCTCTTTGATCATATAACTCCATGCAGTAATTTACTCTCTCTAAGGTAGTAGTAGTGCCATTGTGTATGGCCATGGTGGAGAGTTGCAAATCCATGAAACTGAATGCAACCTTATGACATGATATGATAAGTCATTTATAATGCGCCTGTACACAAGTGTTTCTAGGTGCAACAAGACAAGGAAGGGGAGACAGAGAGAGGACAAAACAAACGATCTTACTAGCCCATGTGTCATTTAGATCATGCAAGTGCGAGGTGGAGGGAAGAGGAGAAGTGCCGGGGGGTGCAGTGGTAAAATGCGGTAAGTGCTGCCAGGGTGGTAGCTCAAGTAAGTGCAGGGGCTACTGGTCACACAGGAGCCTGGTGCCCATGAGGTTCAGTGGGTGGCCAGGTAACCATTTCGCGCAGCAGACAGGAGTATCAGCTGGGGAGAGAGAGAGAGAGAGAGAGAGAGAAATTGAAAGCAAATAGGAAGGTCTTGACTTACTTCCGAAGCTTACGTGGTCCTGCTCAAGTTTGGGAGAGGCAGGAGGCTGTTCTAGAGGGAGGCCCCAATCTGTGCCTGGAGAAGCGTCTGACCCTCAGAGATTTGGAGGTGGATAAACAGAAGGCTCGAGAAGGAAGATGCTTAGGAAGAATTGGGTGTAGTGTGGTCCCTGGACCAAGTAAGCCTTGTGGACGATGCAGAGGGTCTTGAACTTGTTCCTTGCAGCCAGCGGGAGCCAGTGGAGAGATTTCAGGGCAGGAGAGATATGATCTATGGTCTAGAGGCCAAGGACATGTATTGCAGTCCTGTTCTGGATTAGTTGCAAATAGTGAAGAGTAGAGGCAGGCAGATTTGGAAAGAGGCTGTTGGAGTAGTCCAGCCTAGAGAGAACCAGGGCTTTGGAGACAGTGAGCCTCTGGGGGAAAGTGAGAAAATGAAGAACACCACTGAGGAGGTGCAGCTGGTAGTGTGAATTTTTTGAGATTTCAGAGATGTGAGGAGAGAAGGAGAGGGTCGGGTTGAAGATGACTCCAAGGTTCTTCGTCTCACAGGAATGTGCAGGTAGAGGACCAGGGTGGGCAGCCAGAGTGAAAGATGGAAAGCAGGAGCAGGTGTCCCAATGAGAAGGATCTCAGTCTTACTGGCATTAATGCAGAGATCGTTGGAGGCACACCATTCCTGAATTGCGGATAGACAGTCAGGTATGAACGAGATAGCAGAGGAGGCTGAGGGGAGCCTGAAGGAGAGCTGAGTGTCATCCTCATAACACTGAAAGTTAGAGCAGAAGGTAGAGATTAGGTGGACCAGAGCTACCAAGTAATGGTTGAAGAGCCCGAGTGAGAGGTTAGAACCCTGGGGAATACCACATATAGAGAGAGAGGCAAAGAGAGAAAGGACCGCATTGGACCTGGAAAAGTGGATCGGAGAGAAATAGATCAACCAGGGTAGGGCCTGACCTGTGATGCCCAGGTTGTCACAGAGACGATTGATCAGGATGGCATGGTTGAGCGTTTCAAAAGCAGGGAATAGATCAAGGAGGATGAGGACAGAAGTAAGGTTAGCACCGTGATTAGAGAGCAAGTCTTCATGGGTGTTCAGGAGAGCAGGTTTCGTGCTTATGGCTCCTCTAAAGCCAGACTGGTGGTCATGGAGACAACCAACAAATTCAGTATGGAGAGTAAGCTTGGAGATCCCCAGCTTCTACGGGAGTTTGCCAAGGAAAGGAGTGATAAAGATCAGGTAGTTTTCCAGAGAGGAAGGATCAGCAGAGGGCTTCTTGAGGAGGGTGTGCACAAGGGAGTTATTTAGGGGGAAGGGAAGTTCCAGTTGCAAAAGAGTGATTGCAGAAATCAGCCAAGGCTGGAGTGAGGGTGACAATGTGGTCCTTGATGTTTCTGAAGGAGCAGGGGAGCACCTGCTTTGATGAGATTTTCATAGATCGGACTTGTCTAGAAACATCGTCGGGAGTGAACATGGTTAAGGAGGAGAAAAGAGGAAGAGAGAAGGCCGGAGAGGGGCCAGAATTGGTAGGGAGAGAGAGGAAGAGGAGAGAGTGGACAGGATGTGCTTAGTTTTATGGTTGAAGTGAGAATCCAGTGCTGTAGAAAGGACCTCGGAGGGACAGCAGAGGTGGAGACTGTAGCAGGATTGGCCAGCTCCTTGCAGATTTTGAAATGATTGGCTGAGTTGTTAGAGGCCACAGAAATGTGGCTTTGATGTAAGCTCTCTTCTTGGACAGGACAGAGAGTCTATATTGCCTTTGGAGTAGGCAGCAGCCAGCAGGCCAGTTTGTAGGAGGCTGAACCTGATGCCCTCCACTTCCTCTCAGCCACCCTATACTTGTGTTTAAGGGAGACAAGGGTGGAATCATACCAAGAGTTGCACTTGGATGGGGGCTTCAGACGGATCCTCATGACAGGAGCAAGGCCACCAAGAGTGTTCGAGATTGAGAGATGCAGGTTGGAGAGGGCTGTGTCATAGTGTGAGTCAGCCTGAGGAGTAGGAGGAGGAGAGAAAATAGTGTAAAAAGCCTCCATTGACATAGGCTTCATGGGCTGGGTGACCGAGAAGGTGGGTGGCAGTGCTGCGGTCGGCTTTCCCTGGGGGACAGAGAACAACAGGTGAGAGGAGAGAAGAAAGAAGTCAGTCCAAGAGAGAGGAGTAGTGGGAGGGTTGGAGAGAGGGATGTCTAATGAGAAAATAGCATCAAGGGTGTGTCCGGCAGAGTGTGTCAGGCCAGAGTGAAAAATAGAGAGAAAGAGTCTCAGAGATTGTGAAAGAGCCCAGAGGAGGGGCTAGAAGCATCCAAGTGGATGTTGAGATCGGGGCTAGAAGCATCCAAGTGGATGTTGAGATCTCCGAGTAGGAGAAGTTGAGAGGTAGAAGCAAGGAGGGAAGAGGAGAGGTTGGCCCACTCAGAGAGGAAGAGAGCGACCTGGACAGGTGGTCATTATGTGGTGGCCACAGTAAGAGAGAGGCCAGGAGAGATAGGGAGCTTGTAGGCCAGGCATTCAAAGTGGAGTGTTAAGATGGATTTCTGAACTCTGACCTGGTGGGCAGAGGTTCAGAAGGCCAGCTATTTTCTTGGAACAGGGTAACCTTTTAGACAAGCCAGACCAATCAAGGAAGAATTGCCAGTGGTCAAGACTAGGTCTCCGGAGGGGTGAGGGTGACCCTAAGCCCACAATGAGCACACACAGTAAATGACAAATTACTCTCAGTCAGGTGTATACCAAAAACACATACACACTTATTAAAAGCCTTTTAAATAAATCAAAGACAAAGCAAATATCAGCAATAACTTCTAAACCAACACAACACTACTATAACACATGTAAAGGAATGGCACACATTAAAGGGCCACAACCGATGAAGAAAGAGAGCAAACAGTGTGAATATACGTTTGGCAGTCCTTCACTTATCAAACCCTAACTAAGAGGCTGTCCAATCCCTAAGAGTGGAGCCTTGCGCTCAAAAGTACTTTTGGTGCAGACACATGCGATCGTGCAGTAGAACGAAAACATGGTCTCTTGCAAGGGCTGTAGTGACTCAGGAAGTTGGGTGAGGCAGTGAAGAATATGTTTGAGGAGGGTCTCGCCATGAGGGCAGAACAGGCTCTAAGAGTTGGGAATAGCTCGGTAGCACAGGCTACCTTGGTAAAGGTGAGCTGCTGTCAGGAACACTCATGCATAAAAATGGATGGATCCGCCAGGGGCCACCAGTAAGGGTTGCAAGTACTCACTGACGCAAAGGGTGCACTCTGGAGCAAACCTCAGCAGTCGAGTCCACTTCTGTTGCGGGTTCAAATGCTGCAATTGTGTGGTTCAGCGGCTTTCAACTACTGAATTCCAAGGATGATTCTGTGGTGGGCCAGTGGTGATTTCTCCACTTCTGATGAAGGGATCAGCTCAAATCCACTGCACCTTGTATCAGGGCACAGGGGGGCACAGCAGCAGTGCGCCCTCGAACTTTATCACAACGGCTGGGTGACAGAGTCACCGCATGCACTCGCGTTCAGGCGTACTATCCTAATTCCAGACCTAGGGCTCTGAGTTGTGTACAAAACTTGGTTTGGGAGTGCTGTATACCAAGTGCTTTTAATCTCCAAAGTCTCAAGTGTCAACTTGAGGTGGCAGTGGTTCCTGAGCATAGGTCCTGTGCTAGTTGGTCAGTTCACTGGTTGGCCCAGGAACACTTCCGAGAAGGCTTGCTTTCAGGTAAGGTAGAGGTGCTGAGAATAGTTGGTCCCTCTTTTCTAATGGGTCGAAGCGCCTTTGCAGACCTTCAAAGTTCGATCAGAAACAGAGGGGTCCAGCGGGACAACAGTGTGCTGAGGGTGATAAACCTTCCAGCGGGTCACCAACGGTTCCTCAACTCGGCTTCATGGATCCTTTTATAGGTATTCCTGTGAACTCAAGAGATCGACCTGATATGGGTGTTTGGGCACTTCACTTATCCAGAATCTCCTTCATGCCAAAACAAAGAGGACCCAATTAGAGACATGCTCACGTACAGCCATGCCAGACATGGACCAATTATGGACCACGGTGGCCCAGTCATTCCCAGCACACCAGACTCTCTGGCACCCAGGATGTGTATTGGAAATAGACAGTCCAGCCAACATCCTGGAGGCACACACACAAGGCATGCAGAAGCCCGCGAAAGCTTCGGTTTGCGCAGGGATCTGCATGACCAAATAAGGGGTTTCCCAGGTCTTGAACTGGGTAAAGCAAAGGGACAAGATGGCCAAAGGACAGAACAAAGGACCTTGTGGAATGGCCATTTTGGGGCCAGGCCACTGTCCTGTGCCAAACCCGGGAAACGTGATATGGAAAACACAACAGGGTTAAAAATATATGAAAAATAACAGCTGCCACCAGCTCAGTCCAAGGCAGATTTGTACTACTAACAAAAAATCATTTCAAGGTGTCTAGGGCCTTAAAAATGAAAGGAAGACCCCAGTGCGCTGTACTCGCTGTACTGTAAGGTACTTTGTGCACTGGTAACATGTTGCTAAAAACTAGCAACAAAGTGAAAGACTAAGGGAAACAAAGTCTCCCAGTACTGACTGTCTTTAATGG
Source organism: Ambystoma mexicanum (assembly GCF_040938575.1). Classification (NCBI taxonomy): domain Eukaryota; kingdom Metazoa; phylum Chordata; class Amphibia; order Caudata; family Ambystomatidae; genus Ambystoma; species Ambystoma mexicanum. The sequence continues at coordinate 1,510,587,446 of NC_090937.1, read as the reverse complement.
CATGTCAGTTCACCCATAACAAAGTGAGCAAAACCCCAGTGGAGTGCAGCAGAAGGCTGTGCTCCACTGGCAAAAGTAAGGGCTAGGATGGTCAAACAACAGCAAAAGGTTGAGGAGGTTCACAACTGGAGGGGACATTATACATAAATGGAAATCTTTCCTAACAAGGAGTAGGCCTGCATAGGAATGACAGAAGCAGGGTACTACTCCAGTAAGATCAGGGCTTTTCCACCTCCTGGCCGGAAGGTTCTGGGTCAGATAGGATCTTGTAGCCATCAGGGGGGAGGGTGTCAAAACACGTGACAGAGCTGGCCATGAACCATGTCTCTGTGAGACCTGAGAGATCCAGATAAAGTTATTCGAGGAGTTGGGAGATGTCAGAGGAGTGTTTGACAGCAGAGCAAGAGTTAAGAGTAGCGGCGTGGAGCAGATTGCCAAATTTGAAAGACTTGCATGGAGGGGTAAAGGCATAAGGTACGCCCTGCTGAGGTGTGAGAGATGCCAGAGAGTGGGAAGAGGAGGAAGAAGGAGATGGCAGAGTAGTCAGAGAGGAAGAAGAACGTGCCAGGGAGGTAGCGGAGAAAGGAGAAGGCAGAGAAGCCAGAGAAGCTAAGGAGGGTGCCAGAGGGGTGGCGGAAGAAGAAGGTGGCAGAGGAGGCAGAGAAGTGTATGAAGGAATGGCAGGAGAAGGAAGTAAGTTGACAAGACGCAGGAAGCATCTAGCAGAATGGAGGAAATTGGGCAGAGGGTCCTGGACCAAGACACTGCCATTCAGATAGACATTAATTATGGTCTTGGAGGAATGGAAGGGGGCCAGGAGGACTGCCCACTGAGTGCCACCATTAATGGCAGAGGAGGAAAAAGGAAAGTGAACAGAGACCATGTGGGGGTCCATAGGCCTGGAGGTGGAATGACAAAGAGGATGTTGTTGAGGGTCTGTCTGGAGGAAGCACTGGTGCAGGTATCAGCCATAGACGCCCCTTTTCAGCTTATTCCTCCCAGACTTAGTGAGAGGGATACGATAGGAGATAGAATAGCAGTTAAAGAAGATACGAGAGACAGAGAGCACCATAGGAGGTGCAAAGGATGTAGCTGGGGAGAAGGGTGTGAGGGAAGAAGAGAGAGATGCACAACACAACTCAGAATGTGCAGGAGGAGAAGGGGTGGGGGGGGCTGGTTGGCAACAACCGAAGAACACTACGGAAGAACACAGGAGGGGAACAAGTTGATCACAACAATGAATGGCACGCCATGCAGGAGGGATCTAGCAGGGGGCCTAGAGAGACTCAGAAACAATGCCACATTCTAAGAGAGGAAGAGCACTAAAGTGGCATGGGGCAGCATATGTCTTTGCACTGATCACTTTTACTGCTGATGCCATTGCATACCTTTCATGGCAGGGCTGAGAAGATCTGTTTTTGTATCCAGGAATAAACAGGTTGGGCTGAATAATTCTGTGCTCTTTGCATTTTGCACTTGTGGTAAAATGGGCGATCTAAAGTATGATCTATTTTGCTACGAACCTGGAAGCAAACTAATGTGCAACCTCTGCCCCCACCCCTAGATGTGTTGGCCTCCTGCTTCCATTAGCCCAGGTCATCATATTCATTAGCGGGACATCATGGGAGTTGTAGGCCAACACATCCCAGTGGAGTCATCCTCCACTGGGAAACCAGAAAAACACTCTAAGGCTTTGAATCAATCCATGCATGTTTAAATAGGGGATATCTAGAAAGAAATCAATGCACAACGCACGTTTAATGTGAATCCATCATACCGTGCCCTGCACTCGCTAAAACATTGCCATGTACCCCATGACATGTATGCCACTTGCAGCCATATCTCGTTTTTAAGCCAATAGCTCATTACGTGATGGTGATTTCATTTCACACTGGGCCTAATAAAGGAAATATCTAAGATGCAACTCCCAGTGGGCAAAGGGCTTTGGGATGAATTGCCAGGACTGGCTTAAGGTGTGACACGTTACATAAAGGCAATGTTGGGCCCATTTGCCTTCTAAAAATGGTCCTGTGATTTAATTCTAGCCAAAGACATTCGTTGTTTCCTGGAAGGAGAATTAGACTGTTAATTGTATCATGATAGACTAGCCAGGCAATGATGTGTAACCCCGCTGCACTCATTAAGATCACAAATCAAATTGACAAGCCATTGGGAGGTCAGAGGTACCCAGACAAAGCTGCCTTGTGGGCTCCAGGAGTGCTGTCAAGGGGATTAATTAATGAAGCTAAAGAGGGGGTTTATTTTGCATCTGTGACACCATCTGGGCAGCAAATCCTCCGCAAGGACCCTCCAAGACAAGGCATCGGGTCCATTGTCAGTTTGTTTGGTGCAGCAAATGTTGTCATACATCAGGCGATGTTTCTGTTTCTTCGTGACCGGGGAAGCAGGAAAGAAGTTTTAACACATGCGTGGAGACCAATTATCGCGAAAAGGCTCCAGTGTAAACTTTCTGAAACACTTGAGTTGATGGCGGCCCGTATTCCCTCCTTGGCTGGTCTCAGAACTCAAGACAAATATAATTAGTTTTTCAGAAATCAAAACAAAAAGTGCCAGCGTTTGATGAATTGTGAATGGAACTAAGTGGGCGCAGCATGCTCATTAGTTTCCGAATCAAGAGATTAAGGCGGAGAACTGGTCAGCTGGAAAATTCCAAAGAAAACTTTATTAAAGCGCCGCGAATATGCTGCTCTATTCATCGTTTTAATCCTATTTTCAAAAACCGGGGTCACCATCTGCACCGAGGGGCGCGAGGGGGGAGACATGTATGGCCCCTGCACAGATAAAAGCGTGAATTAACATCATTAAAAACAAATCAACTTCTCACCATTGTTCAATTAAGAATCAGTTAAAAAGAGAATTCAAAGCATTTGCAACAGAGGACAATACATGTGTGCTGAAGTTGTTATAGCAGGCCTTTACAGCAGTTTCTGGACTTATTGTCTAATATAATCGGATGCATAGAGCGGCCAGTCGAATGTACAGGTCTTTCATAAACTACGGCGGTTCCAAATACCAAAGTAATTAAACAGGAAGATAATCAATTCAGCCTATGCCGGAGTTTCAAAGATTCTAAATTATGTTCCTTGGTGCAAACTGCAAGCGCAGTAAAGGGAGTAATTGTAAAATATAGCTTTTGCCGATGCCTCTGCTTATTTCCATCCTGAAACACTCTCTTGGCAGAGGCAATCTTTCATACTTTTAACAGTACCAGTAGTAGTTGTGGATGCATTATCCTGAAATACTAATAAGTGTGAATACATTCAGCACAGAGGTCTCCAGGGGATGTTTGTGAATGTGAGGAACACTTCCATGCTATGCCATTTCACTGCTCTACTCAAAATTGCCAAAGAGCATGTGACGAAAAACTCCTCCTCTACTCATCTGGTCTTGAAAAAATATCAACATGTATTATTCTCCAGGTCGTGCTGGTGAGATTTAAAATCAAAGCACACTGCATAATGGTATCGCACAGTTACTGCACATACTGTTTCTGCACATTCGAAAATACCGCATTTTTAACAACGAATTAATGCGAAAATATAGATGAGGGTAGGGGTGCTCATTAAAGTGGGGGGATGTGGCGAGAGCGGTTGGGGTGAGAACCTTTGTCTAGGTGGTACTGGGTCGGTGAGCAGTTATCACTGAATATATACATACATGTGAAAGTTTGTTTGCAATCATTTCAGACATTGTTCATTGTTTTGTATTTTAGTGATTGCAAAGTTCAGCCGACACGTGTTTCAACCCGACAGGGCCTTTTTCAAGGCGTATGGTAATAGCAAAGATGGATTAATGAATATGGTTATTGTGCTCATGGTTGGAGCCACTTGATAGATAGCAAGATGTAGGCCTGGGGCCTCTGTGTGTAGATGGGCAGACCCCCTGAATGTCTGAAATGATTGCAACAACTTTCACAAGTATATTCAGTGATAACTGCTCACCCACCCAGGGCTAGCTAGACCAAGGTTCTCACCCATCCATGTCTAATCCACTATTCAAGATGGAAGGGCACTGTCTCACAAGAACGCAGCCTTCGGCAGCGGGGTATCCCATACTATCTAACGATCAAGCGCTGTGATCTTCTCATTCTAGTGCCCTGCCAACGGATGTCGGGAGAGCGCTGCGTGGGGTCTGCCCCACTTTTCTTTTCGCATAAATTTGTTGTAAAACATTTGGTATGTTCGCATTCGGAGTAAAGGATGTGATAGTATCACATAGATCCCTGTATAATGATTGGTTATCTATAAGTAAGGCTTACGGTGTTATGGCATTTATTTTTCTGCCATTTCCGCCTGTATTTATCCATATTTATGTGTTGGCCTTTTGTTCTGTATTTATCCACATTTATTTTTTGTCATGTATAATGATAATTCACAACCAGTATTTTTTCTGCAATCATTCTAATAAAAATGCATTTATTAAAGCACTCATGCAGCCATATAGGAAAGAAATACCAGCTCAATGTTCTCCATAACAACAAATGGATACTCCTGTGATTTCTGCCGCATTAAGATATGTGTTGTCAGCAATTTGAAGGACATTAATGCTATTTTTAAACAACTTTCACACCCTCCATGCTGCCAATCTGCAATGTGATTGCCTGCGATGTATGAGTGACATCATAGAAAGACCTGTTTTTCTGTTTCTTTCCATTTTTATAACTAAATACAGACAGAAACCAGATTGATTTCTGTCGGTTTGTATTTGTAAAAATCAGTAAAAGCGGAAAACTGGAAGCCTTATCTATAAGGTAACTCAGCTTGTCTCAATATTAATCATACAGAGCGATGAGAGTACTGTGTGCTCATGTGTCACTTCTGACGTGATGATGCATATCTGACAAACTTCGCCAGACCCTGCAATGGCAGGTGCAATAGCTGCTGTGTGGCGTTGGTGTTTTTTGCCGGCCCCGTGGTTGGGCTTTCAGCTGTCGCTGTGGCGGCCATAGCCAGTGGCGTAACACAAAATGTGGGGGCCCCCCTGCGAGCCATGCTGAGGGGGCCCCCCAACTCGGCAACAAATCACGGGTTGCGCCACACTCTGGGCCGGCCTAGACTGTCACGCTTGCACAATACGCATGAACGTGCTGCTGAAGGGGTATGCCGCACACTGCACTAGGAAAAAGATATAAATATGTGTTTTAATGCAATATACAGCACACTTTCTGAGATAAATTGGCTATAAAGCCAGAGTGTTTGCAATTGTTTTGTAGGGTAACACAATCCAATACATGCAAGTCACCAACAGTGCACAGGAACATTAATGCTTCCAACTGGCTGCACAATGTAGACCAGTGTAAACACGTAATAACATTATAGTACAGAATGCCAGGCCACATTTAGACATACCTAGACTGTTTTCAGCAAAATGCCAGTCAAAGCAATAACACTCATCAAGAAGAGAGCACACAATAAAGCATGTGTCTCCATGGTCTCGAACAACACGGCCAAACTCTTTAAAATCTGCAAGGAACTGGTCAATCCTGTTGTGGTCTATACCTCTTCTGTTCCCTCCCATGCCCTCTGTACAGCTCTGGCCTCTCATTTCTCTGCTAAATCTCAGGACATCCTGTCCTCTATGTCCTCTTGCTCTCTCGGCCCATTTTGGCAATCTCTTCTCTCCTCCTCCTTTTTCCTCTTTCTCTCTGACAACACCTGACGAGGTTTCTAGACAAGTCCGATCTATGAAAGTGTCCAAACAGGTGCTCCGCTGCTCCTCCAGCACCATCAAAGCCCATATTGACACCCTCGCTCCAGCCTTGGCCGATTTCTGTAATCACTCTTTCGCCACTGCAATGTTCCCCTCTCCCTTTGAGCACTCCCTTGTGCACCCACTCCTCAAGAAGCAGTCTGCTGATCCTACCTGCTGGAAAACTATCGCTCAATCTCCACCTTTCCTGAGAAAACTCTTGGAAAAGCTTGCCATCTCCCAGCTTACTCTCCACACTGAATCTGTTGGTTGTCTCCATGACCATCAGTCTGGCTTCAGAGCTGCCAGAGGCATGGAAACTGCTCTCCTTAACACCTGTGCTGCTCTCTAACCTTGATTCCAGCATTCCTTCTATTCTCATCCTTCATCTTTCCTCTGCTTTCGACAGGGTCAACATCGCCATCCTGATCAATCGACTCTGTGAGAACCTGGGCATCACAGATCAGACCCTAGAGTGACTGACCTACTTCCACTTCGACCGCCACTCCGCTCCCAGGTCGATCGTGGTCCCGTTCTCTCCGCCACCTCTCTCTACCTGTGGCATTCCCCAGGGCTCTATCCTCTCACGCTGGTTTTTCAACCTCTACTTGGCCACTTTGGCCTCCCTGATCTCTACCTTATCCTCTAACTTTCAGTGTTGTGCGGATGACTCAGCTTTCCTTCAGGCTCCCCTCATCCTCCTCTCCTCTCTTGCTCATTCCTGACTGTCTATCCACGATTCAGGATTGGTGTGCCTCCAACAATCTCTGCCTTAATGCCAGTAAGACAGAGATCCTTCTCATTGGGACCCTTGCCACTGTGTTTCCTCTCTCACTATAGCAGACCACCTTGGGTCCTCTTCCTTTGCCTTCCTGCGAGGCAAAAAACCTTGGTGTCATCTTCAACGCCACACTCTCTTTCTCTCCTAACATCTCGGACATCACCAAGAAGTCCCACTACCAGCTGCTCCTCCTCAAAGGGACTCTTCCCTTTCTCACTCTCCACCAGAAGCTCACTGTCTCTAAGCTGGACTACTGCAACAGCCACGTTCTCAATCTGTCTTCCTCTAGTCTCCTTCATATGCAAATAATCCAGAACAGGACTGCAAGACTTAGCCTTGGTCTCAAGCCCTGGGATTGTATTTCTCCAGCCCTGAAATCTCTCCACTGGCTGCAAGGATCAAGTTCAAGAACCTTTGCATTGCCCACAAGGCTTTCTGGGGCCAGTGCCAACACTAAATCCAATGCCCTCTTCCAAAAAACCTTCTTTCTCTAACCCTTCACTCAGCTACCTCCAACTCTCTAAGGCTTAGACATTTCTCCAGGGAGAGAGTGGGGGTAGACCTCTCTCCTCTGCTGGTGCCTCCAACTGGAATTGCCTCCCTGCCCCTCTCAAACTTGAGGCGGACAACCTGAAGTTTCGGAAGCAGCTAAAAGCTTTCCTTTTCTCTGCTGCTTTCGCTCTCTCTCCCCCCCTGCTGACCTACCTGACCTACATGTCTGCTGTACTGACTGGCTGCTTGGCTACCCTCAGAGTCTCTCTGAGTCCAGGCTCTTTCTTGATTGGTCACCCTTGCACTGCCTCCGGGCCTACCATGCACTTAGGGGCTGTAACTGTAACCCTGCAGTCCATTGTTCTCCTTGCACAACCAATAGCTTCTCTGCCCTGGCTGCACTTACTGAGAGCATTGCTGCCCTGTTTTCCCCTCCCCTCTCACTTGCACTTCCCTGCTCCCTTTTCCCTTGCACTTCTCGTTCTCACAATGACACAAGGCCTAGTGAGATTGTTTGTCTTGTCCTCCCTCTATCATCCCTCCCTTGTGTACACTTGTGTACAGGCGCATTATAAATGACTTCAATCACATCATATCATTTTATCACAGATGCCCAGAAAAATATACAATGCCGCAGTAAGAAATGGCTAGACTGGCAGCACCCAAATGCCAATCTAGCCAGGTAATTAAAGTTAGCAGGACTACTTTATCAGAAATGTCCAGTTAAAAGAAAGTCATACCAAACTGAGGAATGACTAGACTGGCTAAATCAAAATTCCTCTCTAGCCACTAATACCACATATCATGCCTGCTTAGCCTGGACATGGACAACCATTATGATTTATCACACAATCCTGCCCCCCCACACATCCACTCTCCCTCCCACCCACCACCCCAACCTCCACAATCAGCTCCTTGGCCCAGAATTACCTCTGCGTCCCTCTTCCTTGTCCCAGAGCTTTCGTATGAGGCTCCTTGCCTCATAGGTAAGTACTGGGATGAGGAACAGTGGGACTAGGAGTGATGAAGATTACAGGTAGCTAAATCAGGCATTACCTCCATGTACCTCTACCTCTTCCCAGTACTGTTGTATGAGGCAGAGTGCCTCGAACACACGTACTGCCTCGTATATAAGTACTGGGACGAGGAAGAATAGGGCTAGGAGTAAGCAAGGCATTAAACACAAGTAGTAGCGCAACACCATTGAGTTGACTGGGCTTCAGCACTACCCCTCCTGACATTTTGGGCTATATTGACTCAACTTGGCTAACCTTTAGAGCAGTTGCCAGACCGAACAGGACACAGATTTTAAACGGCACCTGGTTTTTGCTGTTAACAAGAACCCAGCAATTACCAACGTAAAGCATTTCACTGTTAGTACCTGCATTCAAATTCCACATTGTTTAGGCGATTGAAATCGTGATGTGGGTTTAGTACTTGCATGCCAGGGGAGTGATTGGAAGGGTAGAGAGGGAACAGGAGACTTATAGGAGAGAGCTAACTGCTTGTAACATTGAATCTGCACTAGAATAGTCTCATTAAAATGCGTAAATAATTTGGATGCACCCACACAAATAAGTTTCCCCCTCCCCACCGCATGTGAAGTTAGCGCCTCTCCCAACATTTGAAGGGTTAGCCCCCCCGAAATGAAGGTTTTCTTGTGCCCCTGTACACAAGCACACACACCATTCACCTTATACACACCCAGTCATCCACACATTTAAGTGTGCACCCTTTCACCATACACTCACACAGGTAGCCACCTATACATTTATGTGTGCACCCTTTCACCATGCAGGCACACCCCCACAGCCACCCATACATTTAAGTGTGCACCCTTTCACCATACACACACAGGCAGCCGGCTATACATTTGAGTGTGCACCCTTTCACCATAGACTCATACACGCACACCTCATGGAGTTGAGGGGGGGCCCTATTACTTAAAAAAGAAATTGGGGCTCATTACGGGTCCAGCGGTAACCGTGCCGGTGCTACCGGCGGGTTGCCGCCAGACCCATAAAAAATTACTATGGCCTGACTTCCCGGTGCCACCGTGCTATTTCAAGTCCGGCGGCTGGGAAATCAGGTGCCGGTAATTTCGTTAAACCCCAGACTCCACGGGAATGGGGACACAGAAGCACCTGCACCATTGTTAACGGTGCCGGTGCTTCCGTGACAGGTCTGGCTACCGTGGCTGCTGTGTCTGGCAGGGTCAGACCTGTCGGTCACGGCAGCCCCACCAGGCAGACCTGTAATATGCCGGTCCGGAAAAAACAGTGCCTGTAAGCTTACCAGCACCGTTGTTTCCGGACCGGCATGGTCAGAATGAGCCCCATTGTTTCTTTTTTAAGTCACTATAACTTCATTAAGAAATTATTTCAGTTAAGGACCGAACCATAATCAAAATAATTTCTTTATGATGGCTGAGTGGCTTCAAAAACAAACAATTTCTTTTTGAAGGCATAGGGTTCCCCACCCCCCCCCCCACGATCAGGAGTTCAGTTTTTGATCTATTAAGTGTGAGACCATTCTGCACCATCCAATTTTCAATGCAAGTATATGCTTTATTGATGTGCTCTTCGTCTCGTACATGATCACCTGTCAGTGGGATGATACATTACGCATCACCAGCAAAGTTGGTAAACCAAATATCTTTCTGCTCAAGCATGGTAAAGAAGGGAACAGTGAAAATATTATAGAAACAGGGTGAGAGTCTTGCTCCCTGTGGGACTCCACATTCAATCTGTGTCATATTCAATCTGTGTCATTGCTGACTCTGTGATTTCGGAGCAAAATCAGATGATCCGATTCTACAGAAAGGAGGCTACCACTGAGAGGCTTCGGAAGAAAATGCTGCTACTTGTTCGAGCCTGGTGACCAAGAGAATGTGGTCGACCAGGTCGAATACAGCTGAGAGCATGAGCATGGTGGCCTCTCCCTTGTCAATATTGGAAAACAGCCTAGATTTAAGTTCCAGTAGGGCTGCTTCCTTGCTGTGCCCAGCTCTGAAACCTGATTGTCAGCAGTTTAGAATAGGATAGCCTTCAATATGCTTAGCTATCTGCTTGTAAGCGACCCTGTCCAGTATCTTCATCAAAAAAGATGAATTAGTTATGGGCCTGTAGTTTAATGGATCCTCTTTAGGGAGTCTTGTTTTTTTCAACAAGGGAGTCACCCAAGAACGTTTGAGCACATTGGGCACAAAGTTCTCTCTGAAGGAGGCATTCACAAACTGAAGTATTGCCTCCAACAATGGGGAGGGCATGTTTTGATGATGATGGCGGATCAAGGATCACCCTTGCAGCTAGTTGTTTTAAGCTGATTCACCACCTCCGTCAACTCTGCCAAAGTGATGGCAGTAAATGAGAAGTTGGGAATTGTGGGACATCTGGTTGTTTCACAACCGTTTGTGACGCTGCCCTTCATAGATGTATTAGCCTTTTTCATGGTAATATTGGCTTTGAGGCCCTGTAGTTTGGCACTCATAGCATCTTGAATAGCTTGACACCAGGCTTTGTCTTTCACCACTTCATTTACCTCAGATGCAGGTGTTGATTCTTGCTCTTTGAGAATATTAAAGAGGTCTCTGGTTTCTGATTTGGCTGCAACTATCCTGTCATTAAAGGAGCTTTTCTTAGCATCTATTATGGAAGCTTTGTAAGATCTGGCTGCTTCTTGATAGGCAAAAAGCAAGTCCGGGGATTGGTTCTTTTTACAGTTATAATATTGTTTGCGCATAAACACTTTAAGTTTGCGTAATACAGGTGTGAACCAAGATTTATTTGTTGGGTCTAGTTTTGTCTTTCTAAGTTTCTCAGGCACTAGGCGATTGGTAATATCTGTAAAGGACTCTGTAAGAGCTATAGCAAACACCTGGGCTGAGTCTATGGACTGAGCATTGGATAAGTGGTGACACATTTTCCAAAGTAAGTCATTTAGGGTTACAGCTTTTTGTGGGTGGTAAGACTTTACTTTTGTGTTTGACCAGAAAAGCAGAACAGATGCCAAAACTAACAAAATAATGGTCTGACCATGGACATGCACTGGTGATGAGATCTGTAATGGCCACGTCAGTTGCTGCTAGCCAGTCAACCGTGTGCCCGAGATGATGTGATGGGTGGCGATTATATTGGATGAGACCCAAAGCATTCATGGCAAACTCCAGATCTAGTCTGCTATGGTCATCCTGATGACCAAGCCAATAGTTGAAATCACCCATAACTATAAAGCTTGAGAGGGGTTTCAAACATGCCATCAAGTGATTGGATTGGGCAGTGATACAATCTGCAGGATGTGATGGAGGCCTGTATATTAACAATACATTAAGAGTAGCCTCAGCATTGACATTAATCTAAATCTGTAACAATTCTATGCCTTCAATAATGTTAACTGTTTCCCCCCAAATGTTAATATGCGATTCATAAATCAGTGCCACTCCATCCACTCTCCCGATAGGCCTGTCTGCTCTCATCAGAGAGTAGCCTGCCGGGATTGCCAGATTAAGGGAGGGGCCGGTGGCACTATGTGCCCAGGTTTCTGTGAGTGCACAAATATCAAAATTGTGCTCTTCAATATGAGCTGCTAATATACTAGGGTTGCTGCAAGGTGGCAAATTTGCAACTATAGAAGACCGTAGAAGTGATTGTAAAGGCTGGAGGGGGGTGTCTGTACTCCTGCTCTCTATATGGCAGAGGAGAGGCATAGAGGACCCCAGCCAAGATTCTCTATAGGGTAGCTATGGACGAGCAATCAAGGTTTAGCTCTCGGGAGGTGATGCAGGCTGATTCGTAAGTACAGTGTAGTCCCCAAACACACACAAAGGAATGTCTACACACTGTATTAGTTAAAACACAGGCCTCATTACGACCCTGGCAGAATAAGTTTAACGGCGCATGTAAAGGTGCTGTCGCCATTAAACCCATTCCGCCCTATTACAAGGTTCCCTCGCGAGACCCGCTCTGGACGTCTGGTCCAGTTCTACGTGGTACCACAATTACTATCAGATTTTATTAAAGTGCATCAACTGGACTTTGTTTAAATGCCACACAAATCAAGTAATAAAGAGAACCAACAATAGATATAGGAGGAAAGCAGGTGGTTAGAACAATTGGCAGAATACTGGCCCCGTTACCTAGACACAGTTCTGTATGAGGATGCCTCCTCCTGGGCAACCTTTGAATAAAGATATATTGTACAAGCCAATCCATATATTTTTCACAAGAGTCTTATTTCCTTCTAAATAGTTCTACAACCCCAAATGTACCTGGAATAGCAGATTTCGAGGTTGGGTTGTCAACGGATCCTTCTTGAGCGGCTCCTTTTAAGGCAGGAGGCACAAATCATCAAGATCCCACGAGGAAAAGGGTGAACACTGTCGTTGCAGCAGCAGCTTCGGTTCTTGCGGTGCTCGTTGACGATCGGTTAAAAGCATCTTGCAAGCAGAGGCATGCGGTGCACCTTCGATGACGGGGGTTCGGTGCTGCAAACAGTTAATGAAGAACTTTGGCCCAACAAGGGCGTCAAGTCGTCTGACATCTCTGCGGTCTTCGGGTGGCGGGAAAACCACCGGCAGACTCTTATGGGTCGTTGGCGGCCTTGACTTTGTCCAGCAGGATTAAAGTGGTCGACGAGGATGAGCAAGGGAGTCCTTGTTTCAATGTTCTTTTGAAAAGGAGCACTGCGGCTCCGGTCGGTGACGGCGGTCATTGACTGTGATGGACTTCAATATCCAGGTGCTTCTCTTTGTGATTCTGCAGCTGTCCCCGTCTCCGGTCGGCAGCCTTTCGTAGCTCTGTCTACCAGGGAGCTTTGGCAAAGATCAGATGGTGCACGATGGTTCCTCGTAGCTCGGGGAGAGGTCTCCTTACCAGATCCTCTCTTGAATGAGTTCTTGAAGGCACAGCAGCTTTCAGATTGCAAGGAAGGGAACAGTGGTTCACCTTCTTCTTCCGGCTCGACTTCAAGAGTAAGCATCAAGTATCAACTTCAGCTTCAGTGAGAGGCCCCCAGATATAGTGTTGATCTCCCATACACCATGTTGGGTCACACTCAGGCAACCAATCACTCAGAAGGGTATTCAGTCAGCCAATCAGGCGGACTGTGCATTCAGGCCATTCATCTCCATCCAGACACTCACAACACGGAATGTGGATTCGGACAAGTACTCTGCCATTCAGCACTAGACTCTGCATTCATACCAGTTTCGATCAGGGCGGTCTCAGTCATTGTGTCAAACACCAGATACTAGACACCCATAAGACAGAATGCATATTCATCACACACTCCATTCACCCAGGTCCCACACCACGGGCGTACCGACAACATGCGGTCGTTGAGAAGGATCCAGCCAGTCTGTTTGGAAATTCCACCCAACAGCCAGTCAGGGCTTCCTGGGACTTCGGGAAAAGTAAGGTAACAGGTGATAGAAAGCAAGAGGCCACAGGGGCCATCTTGTTTCCTATCAGGAATCTACCAATTCCAATGACAGGGCCTGGGCATCCCAAAATGGAGGAGAAAGGGAGAGTGTGAGTTGATGATGAGCCTGAGGTACTTAGCCTCACATGTGGGAGCAGGAAGAGGGCCAAGGGAGGCCAGCCAGAGAGTGACAGGAAAGGAGGGTGCAGGTGTCCCGATGAGTAGATTCTTCATCCTTGGTGCGCACCACTCCTGGATAGGAGACAGACAATCAGAGAAGAGAGAATGAGAAGAGGTGGCAGAGAGGAGCCTGAAAACGAGTTGGGTCTCATTCGCATAGCACTGAAAGTTGGAGAGGGGTGCCAGGTATTGGTGCCAGGTATTCGTTGGACAGCCAGGGATAGAGGTTAGACCCCTGGGGAACACCACAGGTAGAGAGTGGGATAGAGGAAAGGATGGACCCAATTTGGACCTGGGGGGGTTGATCACAGAGGAACAAGGTCAGCCAGACCAGGGTCTGATTGGTGATACCCAGGTTATCACAGAGATGATTGAGCAGGATGGCATAGTTGGTTTGGTTTGGTTTGGTTTGGTATTTATTTATTATGCGCACCGGACCCTGGGGTATAAGGGCGCAGGAAGTAAGAAGATGTACAGCTTAGAGCATAAATTACAGGTTACAGTTACATGTTACAGATAATTACAAGTTACAGATGCAGGTTTACAATACAAGTTTACAATCATATGGTATAGATGCTGTGTAGCAAAACAGGCGTGAGCATTATCATAATTTCAATTAGCAATAGCTGTCGTCAGCCAGTTAATTACAATTTGCCTGAATTTGGAAGGAGAATGTTCTAGCCTCGCGGTAGTGGGTAATTCGTTCCACAATTGAGCAGCTTTGACTGGGAAGCTAGCTCCGCCTATGGTGGTCAGTTTAAAGCGAGGTACTTGGAGGCGATTGGTGTAGGCAAGTCTGGTTTGTCTTGTGGAGTGTGATCTGGTGAATCTGTCCTTAAGGTATTGAGGGGCTTTGTTGTGTAGAGATTTGTATGTGAGAGATGCAGTTTTAAGTTTGATTTTCTCATGGGTGGAGAGCCATTTGTGTTTCCTTCTTGTTTCTGTAATGTGTTCTCTCCTGGGGATGTCCAAAGCCGCTCGGAGGGCCTTGTTTTGCTGTATCTGGATTTTGTTGATGATGGATTTAGTGGCTCCTATGTACAGTGCGTTACAATAATCTAGTTTAGAGATGATAAGGGCTCTGGCTAGTGTTAGACAACTGTGCTGGGATAGGAATTGTTTTCCTGCTCTAATGAGCTTACATGTGTAGGCTGTTGAGGAAGCTAGGGAATTTACCTGTTTGGAAAATGATAAGGTAGAATCAAGGTAGATCCCTAATGTTTTAACTTCTTTAGCAACTTGTATGCAGTTCCCATCTATGATAAAGGAAGAGTAATTTGTGCTTAGTTTATTGATGAGGGGTGTGGTGCCTAGGATGAGAAGCTCAGTTTTATCATCGTTCAGGCATAAGCCGTGGGTTGCCATCCATGCCTGAACGATGCTGTATATTTTGTTCACCAGTGCTAGATCTTTTTCGTAAACCCCCGTGAGTGGGAGGAGGATCTGGGTATCGTCAGCGTAGTTAGTATACGTGATACCCAGATGGTCCAAATCATCAAACAGGGGCTTAGTGAAAATGTTATATAGCGTTGGTGAAACGCACGATCCCTGTGGCACACCGCAGGTAATAGGGATGGGGTCTGCAGCTGCTGTAGGTGAGAAAACCCTCATGGTGCGGTCACTAAGGAAGGATTGTATCCATGCTATGGCCTCAGTGGAGAAGTGTGCTGCTGAATCTAGGTGGTTACATAGGACTTTATGGTCCACTAAATCAAAAGCGGCCGATAGGTCTAGTAGCAGGAGGAGTGCTGGTTTTCCAGAATCTCGTACTTTGTCTATTTGGGCTTTAAGGTCAATCAGTGCAGTTTCTGTGCCGTGAAGAGGGCGGAAGCCAGATTGTCGGGAGCCTAATAGTTGGTTTTGTTCCAGGAAATTCTGGATTTGGATATATGCCACCTTGTCCAGTATCTTCAAAAGGAACGGTACCGTAGTGATGGGTCTATAATTGGTGGGTATAGTGGGGTCTAAAGTAGCCTTTTTTAAGAGTGGGAGCACCCAAGACTCTTTTAAGTTACTGGGGATAATGCCTGTGGTAAAGGAGGCATTAATTAACTTAGTGATAAATGGTGCTAGATCTCGTGCGGCATCTTTGATGAGTTGTGCTGGACATGGGTCTCCTTTGCAGTTGGACGGTTTTAGGCCGAGTATTACTTTTTCTACTTCTAGTATGGAGACTTTGGAGAAGTGGAATTGCGTAGTGGGTTTGAAGTTAGCAAGTGTCTTAGTAGGCGGTAATATATTGGATGCTAAGGTCTCGCGTTTTAGTTCTATTTTCTTTTGAAGGTTTCGGACTTTGTTAGAGAGAGCTTGCTGGATTTCAGAGCACCACTTTTTGTCTTTAAGACAGTTATCTTGAGGTGTTATTGGGTTTTCCAGTTCTCTGAGTATGGCGAACAGTTCTTTTGTGCTTGATTTAGCTTGTGTAATTCTGTTATTGTAGGTCTCTTGTTTAGCTAAAATGATTTCTTTTTTATAATGAGAGGAGATATTAACTAGTTTTAGTTTATTTTCTGGAGTGGGGCTAATTTTCCACGTATTTTCCCATTTCCTTTTTTCTAATCTCAGATTTTTTAGGAGAGGGGTGAACCAGTTGTTCAGGTGGCTCTGTGGTATGCTGTTTCTGAGCTTGAGTGGTGCGATGTCATCAAGGGTTTTGTTCATGATGTTGTTAAATTCTTCCACTAGGCTGTTAGGGTTAAGGTTATCAGGTAAAGCGTCCAAGGTGGGCATGATGCCAGGGAGTAGTTTGTCTAGTGTCATGTTTTTTTTGTTTCTGGTAAGTGCGGGTGGTGCACACAGTTGTTGCAGTTTAGGGGTGACGGTGTCCAAGGAGAATGAGATAAGATGGTGATCTGACCAGATTTGGGGTGAGATGGTGAGAGTAGATATATTGCAGTTGTGGTCAGCAATCCAATCAAGGGTTCTCCCTTTGATATGGGTGGACTCAAACACTCTTTGGGTGTATCCCAGTTCTGTTAGGGTGTTGGATGCTGCTGTGGCTTGTGAGTCGTTGATGTCATTGAAGCCAATATTGAGGTCACCTAGTAGTATTGATTGAGTAGTATCTTTGAGGTTTTCTGATAGGATGGTAGTTAAGTCTTCTATGAAATTCTTGATAGGACCTGGAGGTCTGTATATCAAGTGAAGGTTAAGAGTTTGAGAGTTAGCTGTTGATGTCTTGGTGGACATTATCTCACAAGATTCAATGGTTGGTGAGGGGGTGAGTCTCATCCCAAGTATAGTTTTGACGATGATGGCTAGTCCGCCACCTCGAGCTCCGCACCTATCCGTTCTGAGGATAGTATAATTGTTGGGCACAGCTAGGGATAGTGCTGGGCCTGATGCCTCATGCAGCCAAGTTTCTGTAATGGCTAGGAAGTCGTAGTCTTCTGTCGAGATGACTTCAGATATTTCTATGGCATGGGCGACTAAGGATCTAGCGTTTATTAAGGCTCCTTTAAGTTTAGGTGTGCGGTTAGGGTGTGTAACAGTATTTATTGCTGCATTAGGAGTGGCATTTGTTTCTTTGTTTGTTTGGTAATTGTTGTGCTTAATGTAGTTGTGGGTGAAAGGTTTGCGAGTGGGTTCCTTTTTGGCTCGAATGGTGTTAGTTTCGTATTTGATGAGCGGATCAAAGATTCTGGGTAGTCTTGCTCGTAGTCTTAGGTTTCTGTCGGCTATGTTACATTGTATGGTGGATTGTTGTATTGTGGTTGCTATAAGAGGCGACATGATGAGTCGTTCCAATAGGGCGAGTGAGGAGGCCAGGTATACTAGATAGGATAGTATAAGGAGCATTGTATAATGTGTAATTGTGCAATGTAGTTGACCATGTCAAAGGCATACGAGAGAGCGATTAAGATGAGGACAGAGGGGAGATTAGAATCCAGGTTAGACTGCAGGTCTTCACGGATGTTTAGTAGAGCAGTTTATCTGCTTCTGGCTGCTCTGAATCCAGATTGATGGTCATGGAGACAACCAACATATTCAGTGTGAAGATTAAGCTGGGAGATGGCCGGCTTTTCCAGGAGTTTGACCAGGAAAGGAGTGATGGAGATCGGGCGATAGTTAGCCGGGCAGGTGGGGCCGGCTGAGGTTTCTTGAGAAGAGGGTGCACAAGAGAGTTCGTCAGGCGGAAGGGAAGGCTCCAGTGGCGAAGGAGTGGTTGCAGAAGTCAGCAGGTGTAGGAGCTAGCTCCTGCACTGGCTCCCAGTGGCTGCAAGGATTCCATTCAAGACCATTTGCATTGTCCACAAGTCCTTTTGGGGCCTTCTGGGGCCTGGATCCTCAATAACTCAAGCTCTTTGCTCCTCCACCACCAACTCCCTCAATTTGGTGGTAGATCTCTTTCTTCGGCTAGGGCCTCCCTCTGTATCAGCCTCCCTGCTCCTCTGAAACTTGAGGAGAGCCATCTCTGGTTCCGGAAGCACCTCAAGGCCTGCCTTCTCTCTTCCTTTCCCCTGCTGATTTCCTCTCTGATACTGCACTGGTCATCAGGCTATTCTCTGATTTCAGACCCAGGTCCCTGCCCGCCCAGTTGCACACCTGCACTGCCTCCCGGCAACCGTTGCACTTGGGTCTGTATCTGTAACCCTACAGTCCCCCTAGCTGCACTTTTAGACACCTGCTGTCTGCACTTACACTTGCACCTGCCACCTGCTGGCCGCACTACTTGGTTTTGATCCCATGTACAGCACTGCCCCCTCCACTTTCCCCTGGCACATTGTCCCTCCCTGCTCTCCTGCACTTGCACAATCTCAATGTCACTTGGCTTAGTAAGATCGCTGTCTCTGTCCTCCCTCTGTTCCCCCTTCCTTACCTTGTCGCGTCTTGAAACACGTGTGTATAGGTGCATTACAAATGCCATATCATATCAATGGAGAGATTGAGGGCTTGGGTCTCTCAGTCCTGTCTGGATGAGATACACAGGGTGGAGATTTAGGAAGAAGATTTGCAGAAGTCCAGCCTAGAGAGAGCCAGAGCTCCAGAGACAGTGAACTTCTGGGGGAAGTAGAGGAAAGTAAGAATACCTCTGAGGAGGTGCAGTTGGTAGTTTGACATCTTAGAGACTTCAGAGATGTGAGGAGAAAAGGAGATTGTGGATTTCAAGATGACCCAGAGATGGGGATGTTTGACTTGAACATGCACTAACACACAGATAATTCAGTTGCCTCAACTTTGAGGGAACAGTATACACATTGGATGTGCTGTTAAAGTGATTGTCATTGCAGGCTGTTGCCTGTGCTTTTTATTTTGAGAGATTTATCTTTCTTTTACATGCATCTCAACACTACTTTGCATATATGTACTGTGGCTGCTTCATTGAACACACACTCACCTACAAGTAGTTGAATTGAATTAATTTTCCACAACTTTGGAGGCAAACAAAATAGGAATTGCAAGAACAATGGCTGGAGGCAGTGGTGGGTAACTAGTGTCAGGTTGAGTGGCTGTGTAACACAACAGACCATCTACTAATGCTGTACAATGTAAGCATTAGGCCAGAGTAGGAATTTGTACTGGTCTGGCGTGTCTACATTGGTTTACTCACACACAAAAGGTGCAGTTGAAATGTTTTGGGAAGAGAATATTTTGGTGATCCTGCAAAATTAGTAGAACCAATTGTGGTGGTGATGTAATTGTAAATTGTAATTGTAATTGTTTATTTGTAAAGCGCTTATACACAGTGAAGTTCTTCAAAGTGCTTCAACGCGGAACGGGAACAAGGGAATATAGTCATCATTCTTAGACCTTGAAGATATCGAATAATCTAACAAAAATAAATAGCAGATTTCCTTTAGGAAGACAGGGATACATCCAGGAATGCCATCATTGCCTGGGCATGTGAACCAACATCATGCACAATAGTGGAAACAACATGTTACACAGCCAAAACCAAGAAGCCAATAAACATAAAGCTGCATGCCACTGCCTTGCAAGTGGAACCCAGACTTATGAGGTGTGACAGTCCTGCAGAAAAATGTCTGCTGTGTCAATCAGCAGTACCTGAACACAAAGTAGTTTTAGATGAACAATGTATATGTGTCAGACAAGTCTCAGCAAGACTTTTGTGTGCAGTCAGAAATATCGTAACCATCCACAAAAAAAGCTGTCTCATGCTAAATAGGAAATTTGGTATACCTAATGTGCATGCCTTTGTTGAGGTTTCATAGAGGTGATGGCAAGGGCAGATGCCCCCTACAACATTACAAGCTGGAATTATTTTTTATGTAAGGCTGAACCGGAATTGTATGATTCAGTAGTTCTAGTGAAGAGAAAGTCAATGAAAAGGTCAGAAGGTGGGAAAGACCTCTTCACTATGGATATGCGTTCATGCGAGCAAAGTGCTAATTATGTGGTAACATCATATAGGTTCATATTCCCCCTCTCATCTCAGCAGCTGAATGATTGCCACCACCAAGCCACTTTGTATATGCAAGGTTTTCATACTAGGAGCCTCAGAGAGTGGAGGACATCAGGGATAGAGTTGAGCAGGTGGTGGCAGAGTGGCTAATGACACAAGTAGCAGTGGGATTTATGATAGCAGACAATGGGTCACATTACGAGGTTGGAGGTAGCCTTACCGGTAAAACCAGCAAGGCTACCCCCAAACTCGCATCCGGGTCTGGCACCCACGAATGGGCAATTACCAGGCTACTATGGCCCTGCCGGACCCGGTCATTCCCCAGAGCCAGTACATCCCCATTCCCATTTGAGCACCATAGAGCTCAAAGGGAATGGGGACGTCGGATGCACCGGCACTGTTCATAACGGTGCATCTGACATGCTGTGTTCGCGGGTGCCACTCTGCGGCACCTTTGAGGAAGCAACACAACCTATGAGCCAATATTCTGGGTTTTTGAGTGAGGTGCTTCCATTGCTAACTGCTTGAAATGAAACTATACAGAACAGTAATGGAACATGATAGCACAGATGAATTGACATTTTGTAGTGCTGAGAGAGGTGCTTGCAATCATTCCCATTTACCCACATGT
This sequence comes from Ambystoma mexicanum, assembly GCF_040938575.1. Classification (NCBI taxonomy): domain Eukaryota; kingdom Metazoa; phylum Chordata; class Amphibia; order Caudata; family Ambystomatidae; genus Ambystoma; species Ambystoma mexicanum. The sequence goes on along the minus strand of NC_090937.1, from coordinate 1,510,566,872 downwards.
ACAAGATATGATATAAAATGTTAAGCATCATTTGGCATCATATAATGACCCCCATTTTAAGGTTAATGTGGCTGTATACCAGATTGTGGACAGTCAGATGAAACACACATAGAGGACATAGTTGGAGTGTGCAAGGCTGCACTTGAGGAGCATTTTATCAGTTTTTCCCAAGGGGTCTAACCTCTCTCCCTGGCTCTTCAACCACTACCTGGCACCGCTTCCTCAATGCATTGCTACTTTCTGCTCCAATTATCTATGTTATGCAGATAACACTCATCTCTCTTTTGGGTTCCCCTCAGCCACCTCTGCTTCTTCTCACATACCAGACTGTCTGGCCGCAATGCAGGAATGGTGTGCCACCAATGATCTCTGCTGTAATGCCAGTAACACTGAGATCCTCCTCACTGGGACACCCATTCCCTCCTTTCCTCTCTCTCTCTCTCTCTCTGACCACCCACTCAAGGCCCTCTTTCTGCTCCAACCTGTGCGGCTAAGAGCCTTGGTGTCATCTTTGAATCCACCCTCTCCTTCTCGCCTAACATCTCTGACATCTCTAAGAAATCAAACTATCAGCTCAGAGGTATTCTTCATTTTCTCGCTTTCCCCCAGAAGCTCACTGTCTCCAGAGGCTGGATCTTTGCAACAGCCTCTTTCTAAATCTTCCTGCCTCTTACCTTTACAGTTTATCCAGAACAGGACTGCAAGACCCAGGGTTTGTATCTCTCCAGCTCTGAAATCTATTCACTGGCTCCCCGTGGCTGCAAGTATCAACTTCAAGACCCTCTGCATTGTCCACAAGGCTTTCTGGGGCTTGGGACCACTCTACCTCCGACCTTCTCTTCCAAAACATCTACCTTCTTGTGCTCCCCGCACATCCTTCTCCAACTCTCTTAGGGTCAGACGCTTCTCCAAGCAGAGAGTTGGGGGCAGATCTATGTCCTCGGCTGGGGCCTCCCCCTGGAACAACCTCCCTGCCTCTCTCAAACTTGAGCAGAACCACCTCCAGTTCTGGAAGCAACTCAAGACCTTCATTTTCACTTCTGCTTTCTCTTCCTCTCCCCTGCTAATACACCTGACTGCTCCGTGCACTGGTCAACCTCTGAACTCGGGCCCAGGCTTCTGCATGTCCAGTTTCCCCTCACACTGCCTCCGGGCTCCACAGCAATTAAGGGTCAGTTTCTGAAACCCTACAGTCCCTTCTCTCTGCACTTATGAGCCACACGCAGACTGCATTTGTGAGTTAACTGCCCTTACCCCTTCCCCTCCCCCTGGCACTTCTCCCCTTCCCTCTTCCCGCAATTGTACAATCTGAATGACACAAGGCCTAATAAGATTGTTATTTTGTACTCCCTTGTTTCCCTTTCCTTGTCTTGTCGGGCGTAGAAACACTTGTGTACAGGCACATTATAAATGCCACATCATATCATATTATATCATATTATATCAAAGAACAACTGAGCAACCCCAACAGCCACTAAAACGGCTGTCTTCATATGGTAGTACCCTCCCCGCTGAAAGTCTGTCATGTGCAGGGGCAACCCTTAGAGGGTGAGAGACTCTTACACATACACCTCTGTGCGACTCACTTCCATATTATGAATTCTTCAATGTACCTGGGCATGGGAGGGCAAAAGGTTGTGGTATTCTGTCTATCAATACACAGATTGTTGATGCATATTTGAGCGACACATGCAAGCTTGGTAAAGATGCTGACACACTCAACATCCTCTCTGTAGCTCATGTAGGACATCTGACATTCATTAAAATAGATGTACAGCATATGCCCTGACTATCGCAAGATACCGTTGCTTTTGCAAACACAGCAAAATGAACCTCAAAATCAGTGGTACATGTAAGTGGTTTCAACCCAGCACTCCACCTAAGTCAATGCCTAATATGGGATGCCCAATTGAAACCCTTACTTATATATTTTTATGTCAAAAGTTCTTTTATTTCTGGATGATGTACCCTTATATAACATCCCTCTCTTTGAATCCACCCGGTCTCACTGAACCAAGAAATAGGTTTGTTTTGCAAAGTTAAAAGATTTATTTGAAGAATTGAACAATATATATATCACACTTTTATGAATATGAACAATATCTAAATATCACACTTATGAATATTTATACGATGATCAGTGGGTAGTATTACAATAATCAACAATCTCTTTAATCAATTAGAAGTAGGAATAGGGAGAAGAATGTAGCAGAGAATAAACTTTGTGTGCGTTCAATGAAATGCAATGATATGAAATTAATGCAACACAGAAATGAAACTGGATATGAATTCAACCAAAGACGATGTAATCACTCTTTCCCCCTGATACTACTCACTCCCCCAATATGCAATATGAAGAGATGGAATGTGGGCTCACAGGTTTCAGGAATAACAATCAACCATTGCAGTTTCAATCCCGATTCCCCCCAGCAAGCTTAGAGAGAACAGGAATGAATTTAATACAGGTCAAATGCTTTTAAATGTGATTTGAAATGAATGGGAAAATGCTAGAAATGACTTTAACTCACTAAATAGGATTCCGGACTAGTGAGAGTTGCTTTAGAGTGGCTCAGGTATACACAAGCAATGATTGTTGAATGAATAGCAGATTGAAAATGAAATTCAGAAGTTGAAAGCAAGAAATAGCTGTTTTTACATGTGGTGAAATTGAGCCAAATGCAAAATTGCGGCTACTTTTCCGCGCGCGAGAAAAGCGATTACGGAAAAACTATAAGGAGTTGAAATGCATTTGAAAGCTGAGGATGCTAGCTTCAAAATTATTACATTTCGTTCCTAGCACGTACGGTTCAGAAGTTACAGAGGTTTTAGTAAAGGTCGATTTTTCTCAAAAAGAGGTCAAGATTTTACAAATGAGATCGCGCTTTTGAAGATTTACCAACAAGGATGGGCTTATACTAAGGGGCTATGAAGGTGCAAGATACCCAACAGTCAGCCACAAGAACAGGGCGCCTCTGCTCTGACTTTTTTCCGCCAGGACACTTGACATCCTTCAGAAAAATATCGCACACAGATGATTATCACTACAATTATCACAGAATTATATGGATGAGAGAAGGATTCAGAATAGACACAAGAGATTCTATGATGCAGTCTGGATTGGGTGGAATGGGTTGGATTGGATTACTTAATACTAAGAGATTTGCTATGGATAGTTCTATGCTAAATACTCACTACTATGGCTTTGGAATGGAATGGGCCCATCAAAGATCTGGTCAAAGGTTTGACTGGAATTCGCTCGCCACCGGACAGGTCTCAGGAGCTTAGTTCTGCTCTCAGCACAGCAATCTGGTCTGCACGGCCTCTTGGACTGGATCTGACGGGTTGGTTCTGGGTACAGCCCTGCTCTACTTATCTGGATCTCGGGGTTCTAGCAAGGGTTCTAAGCCAGAAGCAGCCAAAACAGCACAGCCAGGCTGTTGAATGATTTAGGCCCCGTGGAAGATTAGCGGTTAAAATCAGGTTGCAAGATTTTAAAGGCCCGCTGAGAAGGCTTCAGCTTTTTGGGTTGGGCTTCTGCTTCAGGGTTCTGGAGTCTGGATATGGGTTCTGGAGTCTGGATCTTCCTTCAAGGTGCTTCGCCAGTCGATCAGTGATGGGTGAATGTGTGTGTGTTGCCTGTCCTTAGCAATCCCTATTCATCTATTTTCCAAAGGGGTGGGGAGGCTGATTATACTATGCCCAACCCTATAAGAATCTGATAGGTAAGAGAATTCCCTCTGCCCTGATTTGAGAAGGATCAGAGCGCCATGATGTGTCAGAGTGACACTGGGTTTATGGTCCAAAGAAAAATCCTCCCCTTTGCTTCTGTTTCAGAAAATCTATTTTTCCTAAAAAACATATTCACAATATCCCCAACTTGTTAATATTATATATACACATCACAGATTAATATAGGCACGTCTCTGTTCAAGTCCCATCTTCATAAGTGTTTTGGTTCACAAATGACAATTTTTTGCGCTTTGGGTTGGTTTCTCACTGTTAAATGTATACAACATTTTTCCCCATACCTGCACATACCATCTGGGCATATTCCTGTAAATGTTCATATTTTTAACATAATCACAACTGCTACAAAGTCCACATTTCGATAGTTCAGTCTCTGAACATTGCAGAAATTCCAGGGTAGTTTCTACTTGTGAGCAATATTTTCATTGTAATAATATCTAAATTCCATATTTTGCCAGTTTGGTATAATTGTTTATAAGTCTTTTCCTCAAACATGTATTTCCTCCAGTTCAAAATCCACATCTCAGTCTGGGCCCGCCTCCAAGGTCTTGGCTGTGCCAGAGAGTCACATGGGCTTCTTCCTGCCAGGGCTGGTTTCAGTTCACACCAAAATTAGCATTTGCATTCAGTTCAAGGGAGTCCTTTGTCTGCTAGCAGAACAACAGGCCAAAGTCCCCCTCCCAGTTACTTTCACACCAGCCTGCCAGTTTCTTAGCAGAGAGCAGGGGGAAAGGGGGAAAGATTCCTTTGTTGGGTAAAAGGGTGTGTAATGTCTTTGAAGCCCAGTGTAGTTGGCTTTAATTCACTTTGAAAACCAAGTTTAACAGTTTTGTCCTAAAATACAAATTACATTTTTAACAAATATATCCACCAATCTCTTAATTCCAGCCTTTTTAAATATAGTTTGAATTGTAACAACCCATCTTGCTTTTGATAGGAAGTCTCTTCTTTGGCATATTTTGATTCAATGTACAACTTTAAAATGACAGGTTTAGAGATCGCCAGCTTCTGACAGAGGCGAGTAACGGTATTGCGCCCATGTTAAACATATTTCTTTTAAGCAAGCATCTTTAAAGGTGGATTTTGTTCTGATAAATGTACTTCTGCTGATATTGTATTTATGTGGATTCTTGAAATAGAATGATGTTTAACACCCAACAAGGAGGTTGGATCTTTTGTGTGGTTTGTGAACCATGATTTTTGCAAATTTGACAAAGAAGAAAAACGGATTAACAAACAGCTCTGTGTTTCTTTTGGCAATCAGCATTGCTTTTTCAAGTAGTTTCAGGTGACGCTCTGGGTATCCCAATGGTGGGTTTTGGCAGTGGTCTTCTGTGTTACCACTGAGATGGGCAAAAGTGGATTGGCGGCCTATTTTTCAGGTTCTCCTGCGCACTTCTGGGTGATTTCTTTTAGTGAACACCATGCTTTCTGGCGGGCATTTCTGATGTTTCTGATGCAAGCAATGCACAGTGATGCTGCAGGGCATGGACTAGTGGGTTAGGACATCCCACAAGCATCATAGTTGAGGGAGAGAACAACACATGTCTGAGGAGGCGTGTGGTCTTATGCAGAAGGGATGTGATCTTGCAGTTTGGGCTGGACTGCCCCTTTGTGGTGGGTCCAAGCCGGGTTTGCATTTGGTTTTCCTCTCTCTTGTAAAGGCTAGGCAGGTGAAGAACGATGGGGTCTTTTCGGTTGCCCAGAGCAATTTCCAGAGGTTTAAGATTAACTCTAAACCTTCCAGACATCAACTTGTTGTTTTGCTTTGTCAACCGGAGTGGAACGGTTTTGCCCAGTTGTGGGTCCCATGTGGGTGGGTATAGAGACCCAAGCTCCTCCTCACTGATGATTCCCATTGAGGCTGAAACATATCTGGGGATGATTGTGGTCTTGTGAAGAATTGATGTGACTTTGCAGTTCGGGCTGGACTTCCCCTTTGTGGTGGGACCAAGCCTTGTTTGCATATTGCCTTTGCCCTCTCTGTAATGGCTTGGCAGGTAAAGAACAATGGTCTTGCTGGTTGCCCACAGCCATTGCCAGATGTGTAATATTCATTCCAAACCTTGCAGCCATCACTGCTTTGCTCAGCATGGTTGGGAAATAGGTTGAATGTGTACATCTTTCCTGTCCTGCAGGGGAGAGGGCAGGCCTGAATTAGTATGACTCGCCTGTCTCACATGGACAAAGGCGCACACTTAATTTTTACATATCTCCTGCCTCGCAAGTGTGGGGGCACTCACTCACATTTTATATATCTCTTGTCTCACAAGGGAATGGGTACAGCCTGGATATGTATGTCTCTCTGGTCCTGATCGGGTGATGACATCTCACAGGGGACACATCCTGAATTGTTTCCGTCTTTCTCAGGAGAATTGAGTCTGAATAAAGAGGAGATGCTAGATGAAGAACTATCAAGTCTGAACTGAGTATCTTCAGGTGGTGGGACTCTTTGCAAAACATCATTACCAAATCTCATCAAGGCATACTACGCTATTGATAAATGATAGCCTATCACACATACATTATTATTACTATCCAAACAGAATCTTTTAGTAGGATTCCTGCTCTTTAAATTCTTTCCTTCAATTGAATGTTTACTCTTAAACACCCAAACCATTACATAAAGCTAAATTGGAGAAAGTTTCATATTACATTTTTTGGGAATTTATTGTTTATTTTGGGGATTTTATTTCTTCAAATTTATGGTAGGGAAGAAGAAAACATAAAAAGTATAAATTGTCCCCATCCAGATAATAAATGATTTGCAGAGCTCCCTTTTGCCATGCCATCAAAGCAATAATCTGAACATTTCTAAATGTGCTTGTTGGTGCTTCTCAATTGATGCTCTGCACTTGCCATTAACAGCTCATGCAAATATTCCCCCTAGATAAAAATCTATCATGCAATTGTGTCCATTGCACTGCCCTATGAAACATGGACTTTGTCTACCATAGTCCCTGGAATGGCACTTGGGATTGGTGTGGGCCTTCTTGGGTAGCTTCCTACCCATCAATGCATCATCAGGACCCCCTTCAAGGCTGCCACAAGCCATTCCCCTTTGCCCTCTTGGGAGGTCCCTGCTACATTGGTATCCCTGTTATGATCTTGGAGTGGGTGTAACTTGTCATACACATTCCGGTGACAGCGCCAAAGATGGTTCAGGAAGACTATGGTACCCAGTGAAAGGTTAGCATAGATCTTCCCCCACAAGGTGCATTCACCTAGATCCATCCACTGATGAGGAAATCCTATCAGGAATATTAGAGTAATCCCAGGCACAAGAGATTGTTGGGCAAGATAAATATGCCTGCCTGCCTTTCCTGTACCTGTGTAAAAACTGCTTGGCTTTCACTGGACTTCATGTCTCTTCCTGATGCTTAGCGCAATGGCTCACCTCTTGACTCTGTTTGTACTGGCTCTCCTCCTGACCCCTGTGGTACTGCCTCTCCTCTTGGCCCATGAGATGATGGCTATTTCACCAGCTCTTGGTCCGCCCCTGCCTCATGTCAGTGTCACCACCATACCCATCTTCACTCTCATCATCCTAAGCAACATCCTCATCACTACCAACCTCATCACAATCAATGGTCCTACGAGGCATTCCGCAAACAAATCAAAACTATTCTGTTTAACAAATATTCATGACTTTATTCGAACCCACTGTGAATTCCAGAAACTGTAACCCTGTACTTACTCATGCATCTTCATGTATGTGATCTAGCGCAGTGATACCTCCGGGTCTTAAGAGTGATAACAACAAATGCAATAACTAAATAAATAAATAAATACATAGGCCATATTATTCTACAGCAGTAACATCTTCTGGAGGATGAAAAATGTCTGCGAGCATCACCCCACACATGTTGATAAACTGTACCTCCCTCTCTTTTGATTCCATGTACGAGGATAAGAGATCCGCATCCATGGGATTCAGATCACTGTGCTCCTCCTGCGCAGACAACAACACATCAGATTTCTCCCCCTTCATTTTTCATCATAAAAAGGCTCTGCTAAACAAAAAATGAATGTTTTTCAACTAAACTATCTTACCAATTTAAACACCCATCAAATCTGTAGAACCTACAAATGATTTAAGGATTCTCCATACTTGCCTAGTATCCAACATTTTGTGGAGCTTATTTTATACACATTTTCACAATTTGTTCTGAACGCCAGTTACATTTGGCAAAGCTCTTTCACTTAGGATGCTGAACCTTGCCTAAAAAATCACATCTATCTTAATTAAATTAAAAGTCAATGGTTATTATTTAGATTTTTTTTTATATGTGAGGAGCCTTTTTGGTTGGGGTCCCCTACACGCGGACCTCAGCACCCTTCTTAGTAACTGCTAGCTGACTAGTCACGGTCGCATGACTATGTGACAACGGAGTTACTTTGGCTCCATTACTCCGTTTGAATTATGAATGCAAGAAACCTGGTTACTTGAAATATTGTCATGCGCCCTTGTCGTTAGAGAGAAAAAGCAGACAAATGACCCTTTTTCTCCAATTTGTAGGCATTTGACTTTTAGTTGAACATGTTCAAGACGCATGACAATATTTCAAGTAACCACGTATCTTGCAAGGTTATTGCACGGTTATTATTTAGACCCTCATTCTTGTTTCAATGCCATGCGTTATTTCTGTTTCAACCAATGTCGCAAATATTGATCCTGTCAAGTAAATCTGTTTGACGGCCAATCACGAACACTCATCCATTTTGAATCACAGGTTGTGCTCTCAACAGGCTCACAAGGCCATCCATGACATCAGTAATGATAAATAACAATTGTCCTCGAAACGTAATTACATTTTAACATAAACAAGTCCATTTCGGCATAAGGGCATCTTCTCTAGTGTAGAAAACTCTGATGAAAAGAGATGTTAGGAGGCGACGAAACACCATTGTCTCACTGGATGCGCGTCAGAGTAATGCATTTTGGGAAACCAATAGTTCATTTACATTTGTTATTCAACTTCTGGTTCAACTTTCTCGACAGATAGGTTGAAATTGAATTTCTTTTTCATCTGGCCTGAGAGACTACTGATGTTGCATCTAATTATTTTCAACTAATCCCGCAGCTTTGCTCTGTAAAATATTGTTGTGTGGCTTGAGTGCTATTTTACCCGTGGCAAGCCTTCAGTGTTTTAAGATGTAAAATGAGTGAGCATCTCTGATAAGACCTAATTAAAGCTCATGTGTTGAATTTTAATTTGATTAACATGCAAATTTCCATGTTTCCTGATCTCCTGTTTATAGATAACCTTTTTCAATTCCAGTTTTGAAAAAGGTCAATTATGAATTTTTAAAAGCCAAGAGCATTTTAAGAACATGGGAAAAACGGCTTCAGTTGATTGAAAGTGACATAAACAAGTAAGAATGTAATGACATTTAAATATAGGTTGCGCATTATTACATGCCTGACACGGTTTGCAGAACCTCATAGCAAAAACATTGTCTCTGTGTGCAGATCATTGTGAAAGGTGGGGATTTTCTCTCCTAGAGTCGTATAATTTGTGATATGATATGATATGATATGATATGATATTTGTAACGCGCCTATACACAAGTGTTTCAAGGCGCGACGAGGCAGGGAGGGAGGGAAACAAGGGGAAGACAGACAAACGATCCTACTAGGCCAGGTGTCATTCAGATCGCGCAAGTGCAGAGGTAAGGGGAAAAGGAGAAAGTGCAGGGGGAGGAGGTGGGGGGGAAGTGCGGTACAAGGTAAGTAGCGTAAAAATAAATAAATAATAAATAATAAATAAAAGGGCCAGCTGGTGGCAAAGTGCGAGGTAAGTGCAGAGCAAGTGCTGGGAAGGGGGCTGTAGGGATGCAGTGACAGTCCCACAGTGCAGGGGGAGCCAGGGAGGCAGTGCAAGTGGAGAGTGGCTGGGACCTGGACCGAGGTCGCTGAGAGTGGCTCAGATGCAGGTTTAGTGCAGAATTCAGTGGGGAGTTAAGCAGGTTTAGCAGGGGAGAGGGAGAGAGAAGGCAGAAGCGAAGAGGAAGGTTTTGAGGTGCTTCCGGAACCGGAGATGGTTCTCCTCAAGTTTCAGGGAGGCAGGAAGGCTGTTCCAGAGGGAGGCCCCTGCTGCGGAGAGAGATCTACCCCCAGCTCGTTGCTTCGAGAAGCGGCTGACCATGAGGGAGTTGGAGAAGGATGAGCGAAGGGCTCGTGAAGGAAGATATTTAGGAAGAGAGAGTTGAAGGTATTTAGGCCCCAGGCCCCAGAAGGCCTTGTGGACAATGCAGAGGGTTTTGAACTTAATCCTCGCAGCCACTGGGAGCCAGTGAAGAGATTTCAGTCCTGGAGAGATACGGTCCCTGGGCTTGAGGCCAAGGACAAGTCTCGCAGTTCTGTTCTGGATAAGTTGCAGAGGGCGGAGAGTGGAGGCAGGCAGATTAAGATAGAGGCTGTTACAGTAGTCCAGCCTTGAGAGAACCAGGGCTCGGGAGACAGTGAGCTTCTGGGGGAAGGAGAGGAAGGGAAGAATACCTCTGAGGAGGTGCAGCTGGTAGTGTGACTTCTTAGAGACGTCAGATATATGAGGAGAGAAGGAGAGTGTGGAGTCGAAGATGACCCCAAGGTTTTTAGCCTTGCAGGTAGGGGCAGGAAGGGGGCCAAGGGAGGCCGGCCAGAGAGCTGCAGGGAAGGAGGGAGTGGGTGTGCCGATGAGTAGAATCTCAGTCTTACTGGCGTTAAGGCAGAGGTCATTGGCGGCACACCATTCCTGGATAGCAGACAGACAGTCGGAGATGAGGGAAGGAGAGGAGGAGGCCGAGGGTAGCCTGAAAATGAGCTGGGTATCGTCCGCATAGCACTGGAAGTAGGGGCAGAGAGCGGCGATGCGGTGGGCAAGGAGTGCCAGATACTGGTTGAAAAGCCAGGGAGAGAGGTTGGATCCCTGGGGGACACCACAGGTGGAGAAAAAGATGTCAGAGAGGAAGGAGCCCATTTGGACCTGGGAGGGTCGACCGGAAAGGAAAGAGGTGTTGTCCATTGGCTTTTTTTTGGTGACGACTCACTGCTAACAGCCTGGTCACATGTACTATTCACTGAATTCATGATGCCCAATGTATTGCAATACCAAGGCTTATTTTTCAATCATGTTAGAAAAGAAAAATGTACATGATTTCAGCGTGGCGATGGGTGTACATTTCTTCAGTGTAATGATATCAGATTTGTTAAGCTTTTTGTATGATAGGTCGTTAATATGGATTGATTGACTAATATGGAAGACT